>NC_139712.1:15597374-16139874 GCF_964188405.1 Protomyctophum parallelum | reverse complement strand
TGTTATAGCGCCACCAGGAGGCCGCTTTGTGCAAAACAAGTTTTTGCACAGTACACCTACAGATTTTGTCCAAACATCACGCAAATTGGTACACAGTCTCTCTAGAGCCATTCAACCAAACCGGTCTTTCAGATTTCTCAGACTCCATCCTGATTGGTTAAGATTGGCTTCCAAAGTTCACAGGAGTGCTCAGTTTCAAACAAAATGCTGCAAATCATGAACACATCGCGTGATTTCCGTCAGATTGTGCACCCACATTCCCACTAGGCCCAGGACAAAATGCCACATGAACAATTTCAACTCAGCCTCAAGGTGGCGCTATAACTGGCCGAAAAGTGTTTTTACCTCTAACTGCACGGATCTGTGGATAACCTGGTGGAGACCTGTGCCCAGAAGGGCACTTTTTCTAGTTGGTAATAAAACAGTAGCAAGTACATCAGTACAACGGGCTGAATGGATTTAAGTCATTAGATTCAGGTTTGAGTACATGGAACTTCAACATGGTTACAATCGTCCCTTTCAACAGTAAAGCACTTCTTGTCTTTTCTCCTTCTTGAAGGAGAAAGCTGTGTAAAAAGCAAACTGTTTTGATTAAGTAAAGTACAGTTTAGAAGCTTTGTAGGAGTCTTGTTTGTTTGGCTAGCAGCCTGTAAGGGAGTTACCTTACATGTTAATGATGACCTCACAAACCTGGCTTCAACCCAATCATTAAACAAAATGCATAATTTATGGACATGGAGAAGCAGTCAACCTGGAAGTCTGTGAGGCAGGAGGCTTTCTTCTCAAGGCTGCCGGGAAAAAGGAGTGAACTTCAGCCTCCCCGGAACTGTCTGGGGAGACGCACCACTGAAACATTGTTCTGTGATTTCACACAGCTATTGATACTCTGGTGAGTAAGCATAATCTGAGCTGGCCATAACATCCACAGAGATAGCAAGCCCCAAACAGCAGCACAACAAATGCTGAGCTGTTCCATGGAGAATAAATGCTAATTCAATTTTGCATTCTAACTTGATGCGAGGGATTCAGGATTTAGATGGGAATTATTTGTGAGGCCATGTTAGGCCTGACTTTCTAACGTTCCGCGTTAGCAACTGTAGAGCATACAGTATATGCCAACAGAATGATCTGTTGTCTGCCTCCAACAAGGACACATACAGTAGAGATAGGCGAGGAGACAAATTTGGCCCATTCATTGTGCAGGACATTAGGGTCTAATATTAGTAGTAGTAGTAGTAGTATTGATAATCTTAACATTAATTTATTATAAGGCACTCTTAAACCAGAGCAGAAATATGATCAAGTCTGTGCTCGTCAGCACTCAGCAGCAACCATATAATTGATTCTACAGTAAACAGGATGTGATACAGTACATACATTATAGATCTTCTGTGGGTAAAATGGGTGTGATGCCTTGCCATCAGCACTGGCACTGGCATCAGAGCTAATGAGCTCCGTTACGAGTCGACACATATTGATCTTTCCTCACACACATGTGACATCACATCAAACACCCTCGCTGACCCAGACTGAGACTTGGGGAGAACATTACCATCACTCGCTGACTCTGTTCACGGTATTAGGTATAAACCAAACCTCAAATCCCAAACGCAGTAGATTCAAACTATAGGATCCATCACTGTGTCCGCAACACGGACATTCATTCATTGCCAAATTGAAAAGGCGTATCTCCCCCTCTGAGGTAGTTTGTGGTGTGGTCCATTGCTGGGAGTAGACCAAACAGCAGGCAGAGAACAGCATTGTTTGGGGAAAACGAGAGGAAATGGATGATGGATTTTCTGTGCTTCCTAAGTTCCTGGATCCTTGACAGAAGTCTGCAGTGAGTTAACCAGTGGGAACCACTGCTTTAGTTCGCTCACTGCAGAATTTTGTCAAGGGGTCCTTGGGGGGATTCCAGGGGGTCCTCAGGACAATGTGTAATATAGTATCAAAATCAGTTTACCACTGAGTAGTATCTGATATTTGAAAATAGCCTATCTACAAGCTCACATTATGTGCTATTCAAATAGCCACCATTGTTGTGTGATATTTTGCTTTGCAGTCGCTCACTACTGTGCATGTGCAAAATATCAGCAGATTGTAACGGAAGAGAGGTGGCTCACTCCTCTTTAGCTTAGTTACATTGAACACTGGAAAAACACCCACAATTTATTCCAAACATCTCTAGCGTTTACTTGCCGATTCGATTACGATTACTGAATTAGTTGGCAACTAATTGAATAATCGATTTGATTAATCGATGTGTGTGTGTGAGTGAATAAGATCAGAGCAGATTATGCAAACGCTCATAAAGTGGAAGGGAGGAGAGGAAGAAAGGACAGAGGATGCAGGGAAGGTGGTGAACATGAGTGAGTGAGTGAGTGTTTTCTAGTCCACACTGTGTGCTTAATTTCTGCACACTATTGCATTTTTATCCATCTCTCTTTCCCTCCTTCCTTCCATCCTTCATGGCTCAATTTAGTTGCATTTATTAATTATAATAAATAAATCAATAAATGTTTACATTTTAATTGACTCACCATGATGGTGTCAACAGGAGTGGCATTAATTTGAAATACTAAAGAAAGGCGGCGATCCGAGCACTCAAAAGATAAAGAAATGAGGAGGGTGGATAAAAATGAAGGTACTTTACTTGGAAAAGTTAAAATAAGCCAACATGTTTCGACTCCAACAGAGTCTTCATCAGGGCAAGTAGGAGTGGCATTGACACTAAGGTTTGCCCAAATGACACTCAGTGAAGGCAGCAGTATAATATGCAATTAAAATTAAAATGTTATCTATCATTTTAGAATGGACGATTTATTTTTGGGCAAGTAGGCGTGACCTAATATGGACAAGTAGAAGGTCAACTGCCTAGTCTGAAACCTTAGTGTCAACCCTGATACTATCAGTTCTGTATAGGCTTAAGAAACAGGAGATGATACTATCAGTAACGCATAGGCTTAAGAAACACAATAGGCGTAGCCCTACCTGCTCAGTCACCTGTCCCAATAAATACTACATAGCCATTACAAATCAGTCCAGTTAGAAATGCTAATATTATAATAGTCCAATAAGCATTTACCCTGCTGTACTTCTGCTACCCTGTAACTCTGTCACCTGGGCAGCAGAAGGTGCCAGGTTTGATACCCGACTCCGGCAATGTGTCTGTCTAGGTGTCCCTGAGCATGACACCTCCTGTACTCCCTGATGCTAGTCCACATGCAAGTCCTGGAACCTGTACTCACATGGAATTCCTGAGGACATATACATTGCACAACAACATACTCACTGCACACAGAAGGTCTTACAGCAGTCACAGGTTACTAATGTTTCTGTACACAAACTAAACTATGCATGATGGATGAAGATAGCCAGGTCATTCTAGTCCAAGTATGACGTTTCCAGTCAGTCTGTATTGAATCATTCATTCATTCATAGGAAGTTGGGAAAAACATACATAATACTTATGGTCCATTGTTTTGTGCATCCTCCATTGTTCTCTATATCTGTTGATTTTGTTCACTAACATTCCAAGACAAACCTCAACGCATTCCAAATGTCAGTGATCTATTCTAGTGCTCTCTGAAGAAGCACATTCCTTTTCAAATCATCTTCTCACTTCCCTAAGCTTGTGGAGTCCTGGAAAGGGTTATTATGAATCCCTCCCATCCCGATTTACCACTGTGAAATCTCTGAGAATCTCTGAGAAAGTATACACTTATTTAAGGGGAATAACACGTCAAATTTGTTCCTACTTCCTACAGACAAGGACATCTTGGTCTACTCTACAGCTGTGAAGGTGTATTGATTATCTCCCAATGCTAGAGGAAATACATTAGGGGCGTGTGATAAAGCACAGCAGTACTATAAATCAATGGAATACATCAACATTTTGGTGACTAAGCACTTCCGTCAATCAATCCATGCTTGTGCGGTAAAAAAGCTGATATGTGGGTTTAAATCCTATGGATTCTGTATTTTGTGTAAGAGTCCAAGATATTGTGTAAAGTTATCTTTATGTACCGTTCAACAAGCATCTGCATCTTGCCTCCGCGTTAGCAGTCAATATGGCACACCCTGGGCAAAATCTATCTGAGTAAACTAAAGACCTGGAGGCGTGATCAATGCCATTTGGCTATTCTGAGTGGCCAAAGAGCATTGATCACGCCTCCAGGTCTTCAGTTTACTCAAGTTAGGGAATAAGACCTGGTACTTAAGACACGCAAAATACAGCCCTGTCACTCATAATGACTTGATTTTATCTCTATGAAAAACACATAATCTGTACTGCACAGCCAGGCATGTTGTTGTAGCCTGCAGGCAAACACTTTCTTTATTGGAGAATAAAGAAAGATATTAAAAGGTCTGCACACTGGATGATGCTCCATAACTTTAAAAGGTTTTGGTTCCTTCCTTTACAGTTTACACCATTGGACGTGACGTTTCCAAACGTCATGTGACCCGTGATCGAATCAACTCTGTAATGAAGCTATTACAAAGTAAATGCAGGTTTTACAGGAAGTTGGGCCAAATACATGATTTTAAGTACTTTAAGTACTCTTTGGCATCAGGGGCTAACAATTAAAAGGTTGGCCCTGCAGCCACAGAGGCTAAACACAGCTATACTCAACACTGAAAACCCCCGCATGGCTCACTCTCTATTCATTGCAGTACACAGGATTCTATTGGCAAAACAGCTAGTCAAAGTTGAGTGGGCATAGTCATACTCAGACAGGAAATAGGGTATAGCTGGTATACGTGTAGGTAAATAAATCACCCTTGTGTGAAGTGAGGGCACTCTTATCATCATAATATATCATCACATACATTCAGTGTTCAGCTAATCAAATCATCACATTCCGTGGTACACACACACACACACACACACACACACACACACACACGGCTGCAATATTCATAATAAAATCATATACATTCGATACATTCATGGATTTTGAACATTCGTTCAAATCCATGTGGTGTTTTAAAAGGAATATTCAAACATAATTTTTGGCCAAGTCGGGCAGCAGTCACACACACACACACACACACACACACACACACACACACACACAGCTTCACATCCTTGTATCACGTTAACATCAATACTATGTCACAATTTTGAAGGAGCGGGTTTGGGTTAATGCCTTTTAGAAGAGGTAGGAAAACGTGGTGGCTGTAATTGGAAAGATCTGGTCTATATAATGGCTGGCAGTTAGCTGGCATTTGGAACGTGGCAGCAATGGTGCCTGAAATGCCAGCCATAGAAATGCCTTTCAGAAATCCTTATGAACACAATATAAGCTCAAGTCAATGTTTACACTAAACACCTCTGATTCCTGCATCAGTAATCTGAGGATCACAGAACATTATAGACAGAGGGAGTGACAGAGAGAGAGAGAGAGAGAGACTCTTATAATAATAAAAGATAATCCTCTTTTCTTTGCCGCCCATTCCTCTCATCATGCCTATACATTTCCATGGCAAAATCTATTCAAATATTGTGGTGACAATGACAGATGAGGTGAATGAGTAATGAGTGTTAACAGTGAATTGCGTGTGTGTGTGTGTGTGTGTGTGTGTGTGTGTGTGTGTGTGTGTGTGTGTGTGTGTGTGCGTGCGTGTGTGCGTGTGTGCGTGTGTGCGTGTGTGTGTGTGTGTGTGTGTGTGTGCGACTGTGCGCGCGTGTGTGTGTGTGTGTGTGTGTGTGCGTGTCGACTCCAGAACAATCTGCACAAAGCGAAAGTACAACTCAGTGTAGTAGAATTTTCAAACCATGGGGGGAAATGCAGGTGTCAGTAACAAGGTTCAAACACAGGAGGGCAGGGCCAGGAGCACAGGGTAAAATAAAACTGTTCAGCCTTATACCATTAAGATTGGGTTCTGGCACCAGATTTCTGCATTGAGTATGTTGTAATAATATGTACAGTAGGCTACTCTAAGGGGACAACACGTACCTTTGTGAAGGATAATGGTATGTAGTAGTAGTAACAACAATAATAAAATGATTATTATTCAATACTAAACAAAGGCAAGTTTTCTACCACAATAAAAAAGCATATATTCCCATATGAACATAAGCTTTCAAGAATCACATGCATCATTATTAACCCGGAAGTATCCTGGTAAGGTAAGGGGATGCAATCAATGCACAGATATGTATGTATTGAGCATCAAATCAATACTGCTGCAAACATGTATAGCAGTAGCAAGACAGTAAAGTAAAGCAAGGGCAAAGGGTAATCGGGTTGAATACAATTGCCCCATAAATATTTATGGAGATTGAAGAGACTCTTTATTTAGTGATATATTGCAGTTTGGATAGACTTTCCACACAGACTGGCCAGTAGAAAAGTAGCCATGAGACACCACTCAAAACTAAGGCATGACGTGAGAGAGAGAGAGAGAGAGAGAGAGAGAGAGAGAGAGAGAGAGAGAGAGACTTGCATAACTTTGCACAGCACTGCTGCTCCTGCGCTGCTGTGACAGAGCAGTGTGTGCACGGTCACACACACTAGTCCAGTGACTAGTCCACCCCTATGAGATCACTCATCCAAAATCAACGTCATTTCACTGCTTTAAATCAACGACCCGTACGCCAAGGGAAGCACCGTCTGCCGCAAACGGCGTCGTGTGTCTTCACGGCCATCCCAGACAAGAAACCCAGTTGTTTATGTTTAAGTTTTACTCACCGTTTGTTGAATGTTTTCTGGACAGTTTTTGTCGGGAGTCTCCAAGCGTTCGCTGACTGTCACCACTGTTCCTCCCTCCCGTGAATGCAGTTCGGTGACCGCAAGCGCAAACTTGACGTTGCCCTCCCCTTACCCGGGCTCCCCTCCAATCAAATCCCCGGATTGGTGAGTGGCAATAGATGTATCCAATCGTAAAGCTGAATGGACACGCACCGACGGCGCTTCCATCCAATCGTTGCGCGGCCCCGGTCAGGCCTGCACGCGAAAAAACAAACGCCCATGCAAGATTCAGAATCCGTGGAGTCACGATCCCATAGCCCGGAGGGACTGCACGGCGACTATTCACCATACTCTATTTAGATATTCACGCACATTACCAGAGCTGTTATCACTGACTGTATAGCTGTCATTTCAATTCAATTCAGTGTCAAAATATAATAAAAACAGTTGAAAAAATATAGGAAAGTATAATTTGGAGGGGGTACAGCATTTTGTAAACAGCTATTATTATATGTCACATTGCGTCGTTATACTGTTATACAATAAAGCTTTTTTGAAACAAATTTGCAGTCACTTTGGGACAAATAGCATAGCATATTCTTTCCCCTCACAACTATTTAAAATAGTACAAAAAACCCTCAGATTTAAGATGTGCAGATGTGCTCTGTGTGCAGGCAGCTGCCTGTGTCATGTCATTGTCATGTAAATTGTTGCTATTTTTATTTATGTTTTTGTTTTACCCTGTCCCTGTCTAACCCTAACCCGGCACCAATTGCGCAGGGTTGTTGAAATGTCGTATTGGCTTTTATTGCCTTGCCTGCATGGCTTGACCGTTTATTTAGTTGTATTATTATTCATCCACGTCATGTAGGCTAAGTTATTATGCATATTGTTCAGTCATATATTTTAGCCATTTATTCTGTTCACAATAGGATATAGCCTAATACACTGTAGGCCTATATATAACTCTATATCGTCTCGTCTCTAATCTATTATAACAATAGGCTACATCATGGTGACTAAGGTTGAATGAATGGATGGAGGCTGGATCTTTTGAGTCAATTGTTGCCTATAGTTCCAACCAAGTAACCAATCATAGCGCGATTGCCCTTCGGGCAATGAGATTGTCGTTTCTCGCCACTATACACGCTTTTGACCGACAAGCGGCCCATCCATTGAATACGTTTTCTCCTTTTACGGAACAGTGTGGGTCCAATCGCTGGCAGGGTCAGATTCGGACCTAGTCTGAACTCTGAACACGGCCACACAACCCAGCAAGATCCTTAGACGAAGAATCATCTTTAATCTAGGAAATGTTTTCATTCGATTTTTTCAGATGACTGACTGTTAGTCTGTGTATAGTAGCCTACTAGTATAGTAGTATTCATGTACCTATTGTGGCTGGCTATACGTTACGTACAGTATATTCTATTCTACACATAGCGCCTGCTTTCTCTTCCGAATAAAACTTTGATTTGTCGAACATTATTTAATAATGTTATTAAAATAAAGGAAAAACAACATTATCTAAATGCATTGAACTTGAATCTGTGAGACTTTGCAAAAGTCTGACTCCGTTCATCTGTTTCTATTCAACGGCCTTTGTCGCCCTCATGTGGACAAAATGAATTAATACAAGTGGATCGAAGTTGTCAATAAATCTACCTATTTGTATTTTATTTAAGGAAATCTTCAGCGTTCAAATCCCACCTACTCTTTACCAGGGGTAATGTTTTATTAGTGTTTCTTATATTGATTTAATTCATGAATTTTAAGGCATTTGTATTTTAATATTTTGAAATAGTCCTAATAATAAAACACATATACAGTTAACGAAAATTAAGCAAGTATAGGCGTGACCTGGACTGGCTGGACTTTGGTTGCATCTCGCTGTCTGCCTACAACAGCTATGCTTTTAAACTATTTCAGGCATTTGTTGGGTGACCGAACAGGTGAAGTTGCCATGTTAAAGCAAATTCTTTGCTTCACCATCAAAAAGCTTCACTTATTGAGACCTTAATAGAAATACCAGTAAGACGCCTGAGGGCGAGAAGCGACCTCGCCCTTTAGCACGCATCCGCCTGGGTGACAGCAGACATGGGCGAGCGCTGGCGCTTTGGCATGGGTGCTTATTGGGTGGTCAGATCATTGTGTGTGTGTGTGTGTGTGTGTGTGTGTGTGTGTGTGTGTGTGTGTGTGTGTGTGTGTGTGTGTGTGTGTGTGTGTGTGTGTGTGTGTGTGTGTGTGTGTGTGTGTGTGTGACGCAACTTGGCCTGTTGTAGCGCCACCATGAGGCTGATTTGAAAGCTGTCAAGTGGCATTTCGGCTTGGGATATCCGTGGATATGCACGGCTTGGGATACACTGCCATGTCTTCCTTCTCACAATGCATTTCTTTCATGTTTCCAAGGGATTCGATTTCCCAAAAGTTGCGTAACTGATCTGACAGTGCCTGTTCCTCTCCGACATGTGCATCACTTATTCACTTCAATGTCCACAACTTCAGTTATGATATTTAGCGTGGTGACTTGTCCTTGCACCAGCCATCCAAATACACTTTCCAGTGCAATTTCATTCAGTCTCTCCATTTTTCGTGTGACCATTTTCCAATATTGGTCTCCGCCAATTAGGACTCCTAATTCCACTGCATGTGTGTGTTGTGTGGTGTGTGTGTGTGTGTGTGTGTGTGTGTGTGTGTGTGTGTGTGTGTGTGTGTGTGTGTGTGTGTGTGTGTGTGTGTGTGTGAGAGAGACGCAACTTGGCCTGTTGTAGCGCCACCATGAGGCTGATTTGAAAACTGTCAAGTGGCATTTCTTCCTCAGCCATAGTGGGAATAGGCCGGCATGCACGGCTTGGGAAGCCGTGGATAAGCATGGCTTGGTAAGCCGTGGATATGCACGGCTGGGGATATCCGTGGATATGCTCCTGAGGAGGAGGATTCTAAAAAGCCTTGTTTATACTTCACTGTGCAACGGTCCTATATGCTGGAAAATAGCAGATATGCAAACTCACAGCACATCTCATTCAAGTGTGTGTGTGTGTGTGTGTGTGTGTGTGTGTGTGTGTGTGTGTGTGTGTGTGTGTGTGTGTGTGTGTGTGTGTGTGTGTGTGTGTGTGTGAGACGCAACTTGGCCTGTTGTAGCTCACAGCACATCTCATTCAAGTGTGTGTGTGTGTGTGTGTGTGTGTGTGTGTGTGTGTGTGTGTGTGTGTGTGTGACGCAACTTGGCCTGTTGTAGCGCCACCATGAGGCTGATTTGAAAACTGTCAAGTGTACAAGGTTTGATGAGGTCAGATCAACATATGTCAGAACAGGTCAGCTCCATGGAGATCTAAGGGTGGCAGCCTTGAGTGTACAGGGTTTGATGAGGGTCCAGGTAGGGCCGGGCCTTAATTTTCGGGCCTGTTGGGGAAGGATGGATGGGGAAGGATCAACATATGGAATGTCAGAACTCAGAACAGGTCAGGAGATCTAAGGGTTTGAGGTCAGATCAAGCCCCCAGTAAGGCTATCCAACGTTGATGCTGCCACTACCTACTGGCGAAAAGTGGAACTGCAGCTCGTTCATGGAGGTTGGACGGATGTCCCAGCAGGACCTCAAATTTGAGGTCCGGGCTTAACTTCCACTCACTTGAGCCATTGAGTTATAATTGTACTTCCAGTAGTCTTCTACTCCACTACATCTCAGAGGCAAATATTGTACTTTTCCTCCACTACATTTATTTGAAAACTTTAATTTGATTATTATTACAAAACATTCAACATTAAACACTTCAGCCCTATACTGTAGATCTACAAATTCACAATGCATCTCATCGCGACACATGGTGAGCTTGTAGATGGGCTATTTTTTTAAATATTTTTATTTATTTGAAAACTTTAAATGGCACAGTGAGTACTTTCTACTTTTGGTACTTTAAGTACATTTTATGCCAATAACTTGAATTCCAGACTTCTATTTGTAAGGGAGTAGTTCTACATTGCAGTATTGATACATTTAAGTTAAACATTTGACTATTTTCCACCACTGCATTCATGTGAAGGCCCCTGTCCTTTCTGGCTGTTTGAGTGCAAACATCTGGAACCAGATAGCAGACAACATAATATGCCACTGTTTTCTTATCCACTTTTATTTTCCATTAAACCAGGCTATAGTATTATTAACATAATTGCATCACTGTCATCATTTCATGGATCATCAGTGTTGTCAGACATCATATTACTATGGTCAAGTACTTACAATAATGAACAGTGTAAAGAATTAATTAAGACTGGTCAAGTGCATTGTACAGAAGAAAATATATATATCAAAGGCTTGACATAGGGGAAAGTCATTTGTGACAGCATTCCTCCATTGACTTTTCCTCTTCAAATTCCAAATGAAACAAACTCACCTACCTCAGCTCACTGTGGACGTTTGTGATTAGGAGAGGTCTGAACCGATGGCAAAGTATTACCCAAGCACATTGTCATTATGGATGTCTTTTTACGTGCTTGAGTAATTCGAAAACCATGTTTTAATATCCCTTTAATGAATGTAATAGGATCCTAGGTTCCGTATTAAATTCGTTTAAATTTCTCTCCAATCGTACCCAGTGCCAACAGTGGGAGACAGAGATGACATGGAGCTCTGGAGCCCTCTTCAGCTACAAACAATGAAGTCTAAAATGACCCCATTTACACTGAATTCACACCAACAGCAGAAAGCGGGATTCCACCAAATGCATGTGTCCGAGTTGTGAGTGGCACCCTTGTAAATAAGCGAGTTGTGGCAAAGCGTGTGCTCAGCTGCTCCAGGAGGCTCCATTCAGCAGCTGTGCCTGGTAGGAGAGCTCACAGGCAAGGAGAGCTCACAGGCAAGAAGGAAAAGTACAGAACATGGTAGCTTGTTTGTTATTATCATCTATAAACTATAGGCAAGAAATTGGCCATGCAGTTGCTCAATCTTGATTCATTTCACATCTACACATTTGGGAGATTAAAACTTTGTTTGTAAATATTCAGTAATCTTCCATACAGTGTGTACAGTATGCGCAGTCCACGCCTATTTCAGACCACAGCACGTTTTCTGGTTGGCTGCCACTATCTCGTCACAATGCAGTAGCGACAAAGTTTCACTTTTATCGACTCTCTGCGTCCTGCCACAGTGGGAGTAGCTGCCGGTCCGCGCAATAGACAAGGCATTTGAACATCAATGTTTTCATTTTAAGTGAAATGTGTCTGCTGGTGTGAATTCAGCGTTCCACATACTGTAATATTATCATGCAATCGGTATCTGGGTGAGCAATCTTATCACACACTTAAGCTTTACCCCTATGAATCTCGTTATCTTCACTGGCCCCCCAATGTGTGATAAAGATTGGGGGCAGAATGGATCAGTTCATGATTTATGCCATATGTTTGGCAAAACAGGTCCACCTGAAAATGTAGGAAATTAATGATAGAAAATCTGAATGGAATGTGTAAAATCTGACTGATACATCTTGATTACATGACTCCAGAGATTATGTGTACCGATTTGTGTGAGCTGGAGGAGTCGCAGCAAAAAGTGTTTTTGGAAGAAAATGCAGGCACAAATGGATGGGGTCTAAATGGTGAATTGGAACAATTTGGCATGACGGTTCTTCCTTTATAATAATTATTACTGGGAGTGTGTGTGCAAAGTTTCACATCAATTGGTCCATCGGTGCTTAGCTAGTTCACGGTCACACCGACAGACAGGACACGGACAAAAACATAATCTCCAGGCTTTGGCCGTCCTGCCTGGCGGAGATATTGGTTACAAGAAAGTGTATAAAAATCAGCTTCAAGTACTGGTCTGGTACTGTAGGTCACAATGCATACCATACCACCTTCAAGTGGGGTCATAATAACGTAACATCTGGAGACAGATTGCATGTTAATACCAGGTGTAAATGGGGGCCTATCATACCCTCATTCATGGTGGCTAATCATAGGGCCCTGTCTCTATCAATAACCACTCAATTGACTCCTGTTAAGTTTGTAAATAGCACGTACACCAAATCCTGAAAAAATGAATAGGTATTGGGTTAGGTAAGTCACAATCTCTACTACATTAAGTCCACTAACTCATCTAGTCTCTCTCAGTGGAGATTGGTCTTCTAGTAATGGGTGTTGTGTATCGATACGTTTCTCAGTAGATACACAAATGCAATACTTTTTTCTGCTTGGGATTAGCATAAAGGAATGTTGTGGCAGTCAATATTCTCTCTCCAGATTGTTTTCTATCTGCTATGGCAACCACCAATCACTCAATTAAATACATTAAACTGTGAGGTCTCTAGTTATTTATTTCTATCTGTTTGTTAAACAGATAGGGCCTCTAGTTATAGGCAGGTCTGTCAGACCAGACAATTATGCTTAATTATGACATAAATAGGACATAAATAATGCTAGCTCCAGGCCAGATTTAGTAACTGAACTTTACCACGTTTCAAGGCTATTCTGTGTTTTGTTGTTTTTTGCTCCTTTAATTGCGAGCACTACTGAATAACAGAGCGTTCAATAATTGCAAAATGTAAGAATATAATCAAACATCTACAAATTCAAACAATGTCCTGTGTGTTCTCTAGAAAGATACATTGTAAGTACTCTGTCATGTCAACCTTGCACCATACACTTGCACTTAATTCGTACTTCATCATTCTGTATGACAATGTTGCCCAGAGAACATCAGTAATTTTCTGTGAGCGACCCTGTCATACAATGAAGTATAATTTAGGCTTTACACAACCGATCACCTTAGAAGTTAACGAAGCTAAGTTTAAGGTATTTATTTACAATACAAACTCCCACTCAAATAAACCCTACGTCTCTGTGCATGTCTTCTTCTAGAGGTATATGTCACATCATGTGTCCTGTTTTAACAGAGGACGTATGGAGCAGACATGGATCAAAT
The DNA here is from genome assembly GCF_964188405.1 of Protomyctophum parallelum. Lineage (NCBI taxonomy): Eukaryota > Metazoa > Chordata > Actinopteri > Myctophiformes > Myctophidae > Protomyctophum > Protomyctophum parallelum. Next base: position 16,126,261 of record NC_139712.1, on the reverse strand, counting down.
ACTACTTGAAAATAACTCTAGTGTTTGCTTTAAATCTCTTGGACTACCAGAGGGTTGGGGTTTACCACACCGTGTGAGCTAAGCTTATTTTACCATGCTTGCTGTGCTTTCATTCTCGAAACTTTCTCGCAATCAATTAATTGAGCACAAGCCTCCAAGCACTTCAAACGAGCAAAAAAAAATCACTAGGTATTTGTTAATCTTCATGTTTAACCCATGTTTGGTCTGCTCTGCTGTGTAGTAAGCAGCTGGTGTCTATCAGACGGATAGACTGGAGCCAGCAGGACAGGGTGCAGCAATGCTGGTGTTTTGCATGTCTCTAAGTGTGTGTGTGGGTGTGTGTGTGGGGGGGGCAACCGCCACCTGATCCTAATGAGACGATGCGACAAAGTGCCACCACGTTTGAACGACAAAATGGAAACCTATGATGTCAAATGCTGGACAATCAAGCAACCCTGGTGCGTTAGGAGTTACTGGAAGATGATAATGCTCAGTAAAGCTGTGTGTTGTCACCTTGGTTCTTTTGTCTCTATCTACACAACCAGTCACAGAGCCAACGGTTTTTCCTCATCTCTCTCTCTCTCTCTCTCTCTCTCTCTCTGCCCACCTTTCTTTAGGTCTGCTTTGTCTCTCCAACACTCTGTGTTTCTGAATCTCGGCTGCATGGACATGAATAGTGCTGGCTGTGCGGCGGTAGGTTCCACAAGGTTAGGGGAGTGACATCATAATGACGCAGTGACCGCAGCCCTTTTTTTTTAGGTCGCCGGGACATTTAGGTTTCTGGGTTGGGCGTGGCCAGCAGCGGCACGTGGTCCCGCCTCCGCCGGCCCAGCGGGGGGCGGCGGTACTGCTCCCCGTCGGCCAGCGTCTGGGGCAGCGGCTTCCTCTTGCTCTCTGGGAGCAGCAGGATGGAGAGAACGGCCAGCAGGGCCAGGGACGAGTAAACCACGTGGTGCAGGAAGTAGCCATAGTGGTTCCTCAGGTCCATGATGGGAGAGCTGAGGCGTCCGACGCACCCCAGGGCCAGCACCACCCCGACACCACTGCCCCTGGAAAGACGGAGGCATTCACATCGGTTTCTATAGGACATGTACTGTACTTCTATATGACAGAATGATGACTAATTGTGTAACATTACAACCGAAGCGCTGAAACGGTTCAAGGCTGCAAAGTGGATGTCCGCCTCCCGCCCACTTCCATTTCATCTATGCAGCCACGTAAATATGCTATCTATAAGTTGCTCCTTAGTGGAAATGGACATTTTCCTGAATGGAAATGAGGAATGATGATAATGCTCCTGCCTTCCAGACACATAAGACATTACATTACCAGAGATTAAAATAGGGTGCATTTTGCATCCCAAAACGCAGTTTATAGTTAAGGGACGCAATAAAACAACAACCTCCGCATCCACAGGATGTACTACTGCACTCAGCATGTACAGTAAAAATAATACTGTTTTCTACATGAATATAACCACATTATAATCATAAAATGAAATGGGAGTTAAATGCTGCAATTTGTAAAAATGGCAAAATATGACTAACGTCGTTGAAGTGGGACTCATCTAAAAGACCATCCCTGCATCCCGGGACTCATTACATTGAAAACCTATTTACATCACTGCATTACCAATGAAGATTGATGGATTCCTCTGCTGCCCCTCCCCCCTCAATGTCCTGCATTTTCCATATTGTTCCGATTCCTTTTGGTAAGTTGCGCTTCCTTTTTCTAAACACAAATTGTTAACCCCAACCGTACCAGCAAAAATGTGAAAGAAGTAAAAGGTACTGTAGGCTGTACAGGTGTCATGTTACCTGACAATGGTGGGCATGATCTCAGCAGTGAAGAGGATGCAGAGGGAGGCGGTAGCCTGCGAGGAGAAAAGGCCCATGACGGAGAACACTGTGATGGCTGCTTCGCTTAGATCTAGAGAGGGAAGGAAGGCAGCACAGTAAAAGGTTAAATGGTTAAGGTTAAAGTCCTACTATTTGTCACATACACTGCTGTATGCGAGATTTGTTCCCCGCATTTGACCCATCTCTTGGAGCGGTGCGCTGCTCTCGGGAATCATTTGCAGTTGATCTAACCCCTAATCCAACATCCAATTGATGCTTGAGTGCCTGCCAAGCAGGGAGGCATTGGGTCCCATTTTTACAGTCTTTGGTATGACCCAGCAAAGGATCGAACCTCGACCTCCCAGTTTCAGGGCAGACACTCTAACCACAAGGCCACTGAGCTGCTTTCAATAAGCCTTATTGAAACTCTGTAGTATGACGGTGTTGCTTGGAGAAAACAATGAAAAAAATTTAGATCAGTTATTTCTGGCAAACGACACCCTCGTAAATTCCCATGACACACATTGACAGTGTATGTACTTTTTTTCATGTCATCATGATCACCTTAGTAATAATTTATAAACAAGGTAAAATAATGACTACAGTTCATACAGCAGCATCTTACCACTGCCTACAATAAAGGTGGCCTTACACTAGCCGATAATCGGGCATGTTTGACGCTAGGAGGGTGCCCGACTCAATCAGGAGCGATTTAGTGAGAGTGTATAAAAGATCATCAAGAATGTTTGATATTTGCTCTGCCCCGCACTGCCCCTGCAACCCCCCTCTCTTCGTCCCCTCTCCTGGAGAGGAGAAGGGGAGAGGGGAGGGGAGGAGGAGAGGTCCTCCTCCCCTCCCCTCTCCCCTTCTCCTCTCCACTCCACTCCACTCCCTCGGGGCCGAGAATCCTTGGGTGCACTGCGCCCGAGTTTTAAAACCGTGTAGTGTGTGCTGCATAAAATAATCAGGCCCGATTATCCTGTAGTGCTATTAGATTTCAGATTGAAAAAAATAGGCTAGTGTAAGGCCACCTTTAATGCCAACACAACAGTCTTTGGTTCTGGATTAAAGTTTACTACCTGGCACGGCTTTGACTTTGACTGCCACTGCAGTCTGCAGTGCCCTATATAAAGTGGGGTGTCATACCCCGTTTCAGCCACCAGGTGGACTCTGAGACACAGGCAACAACAGGGCTTCAGGGTAGAGGTAGGTAATAGGTATAGACTAAATTAAAAGGTTGCTTATTGGCAGAAGCTTGCCCTTTTCTGGCGGGGTGGGAGAACGACCACTCGTTCCCTGAGCAAGGCACTTAAATGTAGTGTTAAATAGCTCTATACTATGATGGTACTTAATGCTAGACTGACTGTTTTCTTCAGTAACAGGAGTCTCTCCAGCTCACTGGTCAACAGAAAATACATTTTCAGGTTGGGAAACTAATTTTATCCAATCAGGACAGGAGAGATCGAACTCACACGGGATACAGGATAAACGAATTAAATTAGAAGTGATAACAAATTTTAAATGAGCAGACAAATTTGGAACTGTAACCACTATCAAATTTAAGCTCTCTCCTTATTGGCTGACAATTTGCAACACACCTGAAAAAAGTATTTTCTGTTGATTTAAGAGCTGTGGAGACAGGGAGACCCCTGACTGTTACGGAACAAACACTCTTTGGGTATGCGCGTGACATCATCGTCATACCCGGAAGTTATGCAGGAAGTGCAGGAACACCTACTAGGAGGCGAATATGGTTTCATCTGCGGGTTTGAGTAAATGGTGCGCTACAGCCTACACCTAAACCTAACCCTAACCTTAACCTCTGTAAAACTATACCTAAACCTAACCCTAACCTTAACCTCAGTAAAACTATACCTAAACCTAACCCTAACCCTAACCTTAACCTCAGTAAAACTATACCTAAACCTAACCTCAGTAAACTATACCTAAACCTAACCTCAGTAAAACGAACGCAATGGCTGGGGGGTGTTTCCAAGAACCTGAATCCACAGATGAAACCCTTTTAGCTACTGAGAGGCAAAAAAACGACTTTATGGCCTTGACAGCCCATACATCCAAAACAGAAAAGTCTAATGTGATTGCATTAGACTACATTAAACTCACTTTGCCACTCACTTTATGCATGCGCGTACCCAGTCCATAGCAATGATTACTATCAGAATATAGTGCTTTAACATTATTATTTTTTGGTTTTCACCTAAACGTATTACTTTACCCTACCTTTTAAGTGTGTGAATAGGCATCCACCCCGGCGGTAAATAAAGGCTGGACTAGATTATGCTGATAACAGTTTCAACAACGTGTTTGAACAAAAGAATCCCCAAAGGGAATCATGTGTTTCCGTCAACAGAATTCACACCCATTTTCTTAGCCAAATGAACTCTAGTGTCCATGCCTGCTACTCATAATAACAGGCAAACATTTGGCAAAAGTTGCCGATCTACAGGCTATTTGGGGCAAAGAGATTCGGTGTAGCAGGGGGAAAAAGGAGGGGTCCAAGTACAGGCCCCGGATACAGTCTACTGTAGGGTTTAATGGTTAAACCTCTTAAACCCCAGGGGGGTCCAGGAGGGAAAATAAAAAATATCTGAGTTGGAACCTGAGACCTTGACCAGCCCCATTTACCCGCTGAGAGCTGTTCATGAGGTGGACAGCCGCTGCCCCCGCCGGCGGGGGATAAAGGCATTCAACATGAATATAGCTTATACTATATAATCCACTGTTAAATCACAGAGATTTGAAAACCATTTGTCATTGCATTAATGTACCGGTAGCTGAATTACTCAACAGTGTCATATACTGAGAGCATAAAGCCAGTACGGTGAATGTGTTAAAGTACAAAACTATTAATTAATAGCAACAATAGGCAATTTATTTGCCAAATGTTCATGTATTCATGCTGAATGTTTGGCATATTACGACATACCCAGAATAGGGATGCTATGGTTCAAGTAGGGCTGTAGTACTAAGTAATGGGTCTCAGTCTCAAGAACACCATTTTATGGCCTGTCTGACTGTCTCGTAAGACTGACACTCATTTCTCCAATGCTATACGTTTAAGAAATGTACTGCCAATATAAAAGCGCTATTTTGGTTTTTCTCAGATGTATTATTGAATAAATTACATACCTTCTTGAACGATTACTTAATTATTTGAGTAATTTTGGCATACAAATACATTTCAAAATAGATGTGTGTTTGTTTTAGTTCTACAACTTTGTGTCCATCACACACTGTGTACTAGAGTTCTCAAACTATGCCCGAACCCGACCCGGCCCGACCCGACCCGACATTTTAGGGCCGGGCCGGGCCTAAAATGTATGCTAATCAGTAGGGCCGGGCCGGGCCTGGGGCTCCATGAAAAAAAAATATATTTATTGAATTTGTTTAGAATAATAAAAATAATAGTTCTGTTCTGTCTGTTTGTGTATTTATCTATTATGAAGATGGTGCTGACTGGCATTTCACTTTTACTCTGTGTAGAGTTCTCAAATTCTGCACAAACCCGACCAGGCCCGACCCGACCCGACATTTTAGGGCCGGGTCGGGCCTAAAATCTATGCTAATTAGTCGGGCCGGGCCTAGGGCCTGATCAGTTAGGGCCCAGTTAGGGCCGGGCCTTAATTTTCGGGCCCGATGAGAACTCTACTGTGTACTACAGTGTGTAGCCTAATGCAGATGGTGTAGATAATTCATTTAAACATACTTTTGAATACAGACTGTTATATAGGCCTAATCACAGTAAAGTGTTACCTAATTCTGAGTTTTTCAAAAGTCAGTCAAGTATAATTGCAGTGTTTCAGATCTAGTGTTTGCTCATTCTGAACACCTAAGGTAAATCAAAACTATTATCAGCTTCATGTCAACAAACTCAGTTTGCAGAATATTCTGTCAGAGTGAGCATTAATGGGAAAATCGTAGACCAAACAAACAAATTGTTGAGTAATCTTTGTGAGGTCAACAATGTTATTCTGTGTCCCTTTGTCTTTACAGGACCCTGGAGTTAAAGTTAACCTCCACGACAGACAGACAGACAGACAGACAGACAGACAGACAGACAGACAGACAGACAGACAGACAGACAGACAGACGGACACTTATGAGTGAACTAGCTTCATCAGTCATCATCCACCATCTGTTGTCAAAGCCACCAGCCTTCCGCAATTACTAAGAGGGGTTCATTTGAGGCGACCTGACCACCTATATATATCCTAGTCCAGTGGTTCCCAAGTGGGGTCCGGGGACCCCAAGGGGTCCTTGGGAGAGTTTCAGGGGGTCCCCAGCTAAATGATAATTAGGAACCAAATGGACCCTAGCGGGTCCATTTGTACACTCTCAAAGTTCAATTAACTTTGATTTTACAATATACATTGGGGTCCCAGAGATAGAAATGCCATTAAATGGGGCGCCTAATTCAGGTCAAACCTGGAGTCCTTGAAATGAAAATGGTTGAAAATCACTGCTAGAGCCGTAAAAATCTTCTCTTATGAGGGTTCTTGGCATACATTTTCTAATGGGGGTCCGCGGGCTAATGAGTGTCAATTTGGGGGTCCTTGACATGAAACAGTTGGAAAACCATTGTCCTAGTCTAGTAGTCGGAGCAAATTGCCAGAGCAAAGTAGCCTTTAACCCATTTTGGGCGGGAACCCCTTTTGGTATTAGGATTATGTTATGCTTTAGCTATTGAATAATAGCAGATCTACAAGCTCATAGCGCGCCACCGAGTGGCGCGCTACGAGCTTGTAGGTCTGCTATTTTTGAAAATTCGAAGAACGACTGACATAGAAACATAGCTCTTTCAGAAAACTGCCTGCATCTTTTCGACCTACACTCCATCAGCCCCAGGAGGATCAGCGACGCCAGGCCCGTCATCGTCATGCCGAGCAGCAGGATGCCGCGGCGACCGCAGCGGTCCACGGTCACCCACAGCAGCAGCCAGGCCACGCCCCCCGCGCACACCGACAGCAGGTACGTCCAATAGAAGCCGGGCGCTTTGCCCCGGACGTCGCCGCGGAACGAGCTGTAGCAGTGACTGATGCCATGGGAGATGAACCTGAGGGAGAGAGAGAGAGTAAAGGAAATGAAATGGGAAGGGCTTGTTGTGCACTTCCAACATGTCATCGCTGTCGGGGCGGAGACCTTGTATGTCCAAAACCGTTCGTTTTAAGGAAATGGGAAAATAACCTGTGTTCCAATGGATCCAATATAGTTATTATTTAGTCACAAGCTCTTGTAAATACCTTTCCTTGGTTAAATATGTATTACCACAGACAGACTTAACTGCTTTCAACGAAGGGGGATATTAATTTACAAAACATAAAAGGTTTAAATATAGTGATACAAGTTTTCTGACTGACAGCAATAATATCTACAGTATACTGTATATCCATAGTATCCTCCAGGAATTAATGTATGCATGTGCTTGTCTGTGCACGCAAGCGCGCGCGCACATGCACACACACACACACACACACACACACACACACACGACGGGTGTATTACTGAGGGACCAAAGAAATGCATGTGTGTGAAGTCGATCGGATGAGTGGTTCTCCAGAACCACATTGCTCGGGCATGCATATCTTGCGAACCATTCTTCCGATCGACCTTTGGTGCGGTATATTGCTGAAGATCTATGGTGGTGTCAAGTGTGCATTTGATCTGCGGCCTCAAAACAGGACACTGGCCAAACTGCAGTAGGTTCCGTGTCTGTGCAGGAAGTGTGCCTCGAGGGCAGAGGGGCGACTACTCCTCGGCAGTGTTGCAGCATAAATGTCAGCGCCCCTGGTGTGGGTGACTTACGAGGTAAAGCCAAGCACACAAATGTTCTTCCAGATGTTCCTGCTATGAAAGAGCTCGGGGTAGGACAGGTGTGGACAGGAGGATGAAGCCGGCTCTGAATCCAGCTCTGCAGGGTAAGGAAAACAGGACAAATGTTTCCTCAAACAAGGTTTTGCCAGATTTGTTTCAGGTTATTTATTGGCTTCGGAAAGGCTGGCAATAATAACCTTTCATAACTCTAGTGATAAAGTAACAGGCGGATAGACATTATCAAAGGAAACTTTTCTTAAAATAAGAGCAAAGACACCTCACACACACACACACACACACACACACACACACACACACACACACACACACACACACACACACACACACACACACACACACACACACAAATACATACCAGTGAAGCTTTCATCATCCCGTATGTCTCTGCTGGAATTCCTTCTCTCGCTGAAGGAGTTCATGTCCACAGATCTCTCAGTCAGCAGGAGCCAACGTGGAGACTCTGGAAACACCCCTGGAATACTGCAGGAATGGAACCACAAATCACAGGCACGGATCACTGCTCTATGTCTGGGAGCCTTTACATTAGTTGAACCACATTATAAATCCCAGATTTTGGATGACACTTTTCCACCTTTTCCAATAACACATTCATGGGGAGTTTGGGGACGGGATGTGTAAACATCAGTTTCTTTCTTGGTAAATCCAATCTTATTGAACTCATGAGATCTCTCAATTAAAGCCACTACAACATTTTAATTTGTAGTTGATTTGTTAACTAATCTTGGAACAGCAAAAATAGGAATTAAAAAAATTCCAAAAAGGTAAACAAGCGGTGGACAAAGTACTCACATTTCCATTTCTTTATTGTGGAATCATCAGAGCATTCAATGCTCCGATGAAGGCTGCATAGCCGAATTTTTGGAATTTTTAAAATTCCTATTTTTTGATGTATACTGGCACTCCACTGAAAACCATTGCTGATGCGCAACCTCTTTTTCTCATTTAGTAATCTTGGAACAGGTCTTGCATGAACAGCGGACCTTAAACAAAGTAGCCTTTAATGCATTCTGAGTTTCTGACACAAGCTATGGCTGGCTGTGACGGGGGGAGGGGGGGGGGGGGATTGCAATCGATACGATCCAACAAAGCTCTCAGCAAGTCAGTTTGCATTTAATCAAATGATCATCAACTTCCTGCATTCTCCTGTCCTCTCCTGTTTGTCTGTGTAGTACAGACGCACGCACACACGCACGCACGCACGCACGCACGCACGCACGCACGCACACGCACACAAACACAAACACAAACACACACATCCCGATACACGTTTTGTACAAGTCACAACACACACACACACCAGACAGTTTCCTACCTGTAGGTGAGGAAGAGTGTGAGTGGGGCGGCCCCGGTGCCCAGCACGCCCCTCCAGGACTGGCAGCCAAGCGCCACGGGCAACAGCAGCAGCTCCCCGGCCACGGTCACCAGACCAGACAGCATGGTCACCAACATCCTCAGAGACGGGTCACACAGCTCCAGACCTAACAGTCACACACAGACAGTCACCAAACCAGACAGCATGGTCACCAACATCCTCAGAGACGGGTCACACAGCTCCAGACCTAACAGTCACACACACAGAGCGGCAACGGACAAGCACACTCAATGTCAGTGCGGCAGAGTATTTCAATAGATGTAGTAGCATCTCTCCCTTGTGTGTCAGTTACATGTTACGCCAAGTGAGGCTCTTCAGTAAAATAAATGGTACTGTTAAATGTTCCTTTAATTTAGAACTATAGCCACCAGCCAGATGCTAAGAATCCTCAAGACATGGTGGCAGCTAGGTTTCAGGACCTGGTCAAAAAAAATATCACAACCTTTGAGTTGTGAGAGCAAAGATAATCCGCCATGATCCATTTCAGTCCCTCTGACGTTTTTGAGTTAAAATCACTTCAAGTAGAATCCTTGTGTCGCAATTACACCTCTTTGTGGTGTATCCATGTATCCATTACAACTACTCCACAAAACTAGACAAGTAAGACGCGCAAACGCGGGAAGCGAACGCAGCTCGTAAATTGCAATAACAACAATTAGAATAAATTACTTACTTTTTTTTTCTTTTTAGTTAGTAATTTTTTTAAGTTTTCTACTGTGTGTGTGTGTGTGTGTGTGTGTGTGTGTGTGCGTGCGTGCGTGCGTGTGTGTGTGTGTGTGTGTGTGCTACAGCTGCGCCCTCTGGTGGTGGGCGGGTGGTGTCACAGCGGGACAGACAGACAGACACACACACAGACACGATCTGCAGGGTCTCATAGTTTCGCAACAAAACAAAACTAATCTTGGTTGATTCAAAGTTACTCACGCATGATATACAGAGAGAGGTAGGCTCCAGCACTTGCAGCAGCCAGGCAGAAGCGCATTGCAATGAAGACGGAGGGTTTAGGAGAGACGCAAACCAGCACCCCAAACACCACAGACAGAGTCAGGGAGATGAGCAGGGCCTTGGACCGACCGAGCCTAACGGAGAGGAGAACAGAGAAAGTCACACATTAGATTCATGTCAAATAGAATTCAATACTATAGTACTTAGACTTTCATTAGTATATGTTAATATACTAATGGATACACATTTCCAACAAGACCTTTAACAAAATCAGTTCTATGTCAAAAGCAAGTATGTCAATGTATAGAGAGAAGATTGTGATGATTTATAATATTTACCATAATTTGTCATGAGCGATTTGTCAATTTGTCAAACTCGCACTTGTTTTTTTTTACAAAATAACACAAAATAAGCTCTGAAGATTTATTGTCACAAATATAAATCCTGTTCTTTGCTGTAAATAAACTCAAGCTGTATTTTCCACACAGACTGTGTGAAATGAGCCTTCAAGGAGCTGCCTTAGGAATCTGGAGGCCCGTTTCAAGACCAAATATGCCCCCCCCCCCTCCATATATACCTATGACATAATCTTTCTGTTGATACAGGCATATTGATGATACAAATAGCGTTGACTGTTCAATATCATGTCATGTCATTACTCTCGACAATTACGCAGCAATAATACCTCTCCTCATCCTGTCGTCCCTTCACAATAAAGTGTCTCCCCTTTACCTCCCAATTCCGCACATTTTACCAAGGTTAATATTATTAACAGGAAATAGGTGTAACTTAACATCGTGGGAGAGACCAAGGCAGCGAGTGAGCGAAAGAGAGAGGGCCAAGACTGGCGGGGAGTTGACTGACACCTGCCGGTCAATTGAAACTGGTGAAACACAGCAAAGGCCTCCTATGAGCCCGGTTACGCATGCTGCGCATGGAGTTAGCCCTCGCAACAACTGTCCACGCAAAGGTAAACAGGATGCCATAGTCTTGCATACGCTAGTACATTATTTACTGGCTTTGTACGCCACATTTGTCCTTGCAAAAGTTATGTCATCTGATAAAGCCTATTTGACACTATAAAGCAACACCAATAAAAATGATTGCCGGGGCGGTAGCAGTTCCTCTAGTCTAGGCAGTGTGGTCTACACAGCTATTGATTAGAAGAAACAACACTGGCAGCCACAATAAATCTATGACTGACTTAATCTGAGGAATTGAAGCTATACAGTTTTCTGATACTGTAGACAAGTGTATGCGTTTGTGTTGTTCATTGTGACATATGTCACCGAGTTAAGTTAGAGAACAAGACAATGGCGGAACTTGATAGTCATTTCATTAGAGCAGCTCGATGCAAACTAACTTGCTCCCTTGTGTTGATCCTTCAGGATGAAGACAGGGGTTTAGTGGACAGGGACTACAAGGGATTTCTATAAATAGGTTTTTATTCTTTTTTTCAATATTTGTTTTCATATTGACACAGCGACTTGACACCAAACAACGTTCAGCATCACAACCAATCACAATGTGTGATGTCACCCTGACATCACACATCAATGACCAATAAATCCACAGCATATCCGTTCACTGTCAGTGGAACATGTTCACCTGACCATCCCCTCTGGCTATTGGATCTGGGAGATGGCAAGCGAATTTCATGCTCATATTTCAATAACACCAACATGTTTTTTTTGTTTTTTGGCTTTCGCCTTTATTATATATTTTTTATGGAGGGACAGACCGTAGGCTGACAGGAAATGGGGAGAGAGATGGGGGTATGACATGCAGTAAAGGCCGTTGGGATCGGGAGTCGAACCCGCGGCACACTGCCATACTGGATTACGAGCCAAGGTGCCTGGACCGCTGAGCCACGGCCCAGGCCATGTTTATTTATTTTTTTACGATGATTGACAAATGGCCCAAAGTGAGAGTAATCATTTACACACCGTTTATTGAAAATAACCCCCATCTGATGAGCTTGTCAGCACTCGGAAGTCTGATATGCTAGTTTTAAATTCTGGTCAGAGCAGATGAATCATTGAATTCATTCAGCAGTTTTTATTAGTAGTAGTAGCAAGTTTCACATAATACACAAATGTAGGCTTCTAAATATATATATAATTATAAATAAATAGCACTCTTGTTCTGGCTGTCATTCCATCCATATATTCTGCTGAAATGTAATATTTATTGATGTAATCCACATTTTAATGCTACTCATAATGTATGTAATGTTTTCATATTTTGTCAAGGTGCGCTGTCAAGATATTGTCATATTGAGCGCGTGTTATACATTAAGTGTGCTGTCCCACGTAAAAGAAATACACAGGATAGATGAAGATACACATGTTCATATACAAACTGCAGTTGTGTTGGTACGTTCTCTCGCTTCCTGTCTCTTTCACCTCACGTCTGCGTTTTCCACAACCAACCACAAATACGTGTACCCAAAATGACACAACAGCGTTAAGCTTCTTGTGTTGCATATACAGAGACGTTCCCACCGCTAATGGCCACGTTTCGTACCCAGCTGATCCTCTCCACCACAATTTACTCAAGTATCCATGGGAAAGACACGCCTTTGCGTGTACTGTGTGCGTACTAGTATGTGTGTATGTGTGTTACAGTTACCTGTCGGCAGTGAAACCAAGACCCAGACAGCCAGTGAGGACCCCAAGGATGAAACAGACTTCCTCCACAGGGACCAACCAGTACTGACCACACACCAGGTCCCACTGCACAGAAGGAGAGGAATAGATTATTATTCTTTTGAGGGGGGAGGTTCAATACATTTCTTGTTAGAACATCAGTCAGCCGTCAGTCAGAAGGGTGGAGGGCGGGAGTGAGGAATAGTGACACAGAGGAACTGTAAAAGACACAAATGGATAGCTGTACACATGGATGACTCATGCATGATTAAGTTGAACAGTGAAAAATGAGGAGGAGGAGTTTGTTGGGTAGCAGTCCGCAGTGAACTGTGCAACTGAACTGTGTGCTTCTGGGGTTTAGTTGCTTTGGCAGCTTGCACGACTCCATGGTTTCCATGAATGCATTTATTCAGTGTTTATATAATAAGAACACCTGCAGCCTCAAAATAATATGTGAGGCTCGGGTTTTCTTGAAACCTACAGCCAGTCCTTGTATCTCAAAACACTGTCCGCAAAGCCAGCAGCCCCTCAAAACCCAAAATGAAATACGGTACACTCAAATGTGGTTCGTCCAGAGAAGTTCTTAGTTGTGGCTTGAGAGAATCAGTTTTCAGGGGCACTCTGGTGGCTCATCTTGTTAAAGACATGTTTTACATAATCATATAGTGATTAGTGATGTCATAGTATTAATTATATCGGTGATTGTATGGCCATCTTATGAAAGCAGATAATGACAGGTACTGTACACAACAGAGTATAGCTACAGTACAGGGGAAATATTTATTTTCTCATCTGAAGAGAAATTCTGCATTTGCTCTCAGATAAGAGGGCTTTTTATCAAATTAAGCCAAGCCACTGATTTGCATCAACAGCTGAGCTCTGCTAACACGCCGATGACCGCTGAAAGCAAAGTGATTTTAATGATGCAGGGAGGACTCAAGTGCCCTTTTTGAGTACAGACTGGGGGCTGATGGGAACAATGCCTCATGTAATTGGTGCCCATGCATATATAGACACATGAAAGCCTGTCAAACACATCACACACACTCATTCTATCGCAGGGCGGGGCCATGGACATATAGCGCAACACGTGTTCTGAGCTAGTAGTCTGGCAAATTGACAGCACAGTTACCCATACAGGCCATACGGGTGGTGTGTGTGCGACAATAGTGGAGCAAAAAAATGCATCCAAACAAGTTCAGAAACTACCCAGACTGGTTTTGTGAGTGAGTACAATAAGCTGAAGAAGGCTCTCGGGGCCGAAACGTCCTTATTGTTGTTTGCTGCTGGGGGGAAACAAAATAAAGCTTTAATCCTTCCAGGATACTACGTGAGTGCAGGTATTATTTTCTATATGAGAACAATAAGCACCATAAGGCATATTGGAGCACCATTTGGACCGCTTGGAATTCTGTCTGTCGACTCAACTGTACACTTATTTAAACTTGAACCTTTAACTACGCAAACTCACATATTATTATAAAATATATAAAGATTATGTTTGGAATAATATTATTTTCATGGCATTTTAATTTTTTAATAATATAGGCTACATTGTGCCGACTGCTTTGACAATCCTATACAGTCATGAAATGGATTCACAAATACAGTAGAGGAAGTATAATGCTTAGCTCGTTGAACATTGATCAGAGATGTTCGTCAGAGTACGCTTCTGGCTAAGTGACACATTGTTATTGATCAGTGGTAGAGGCCACTGGTCAGCTAACTTCCTGCTTTGCTGCTTGGGAGACTGCAGACTCAAGCAAATGGGCAGTACAGGATTGGATTGTCACGACGACTTGAGTAATACTCGCTGAGCTAAAACTGAGCTGGGGCCTGGGTATGTCTGTCGCCGTGTCTTTGTCTCTGTCTGTTCAGTTGGTCAGTCTCTCATTTTACTTTTAGTGGAAACTGTGGGATGGAAGAAACTGAGACACTATGTGCACTTTGTGCAGACACACCAAAATACATCTGCACAGCCTCCCTAAAAAGTGTTTATATTCACTTAACCACAGTGGGGTGGAGGATTAGTGGAGACCGAATGTAGTCAAGGACTGGGTGTGGTTCTGGCATCAGTATGCAATGAATTCACACACGTTCAGCCCACAAAACTCTGACTACAAGGCTGGGTGGAGTGGGCAAATCTCCTGCTGAAGCCATCAGTCATAGCTAATCATTAGTGTCAGACAGTCAGAGTGCACCATAAGGAATCTGTGATCTTCGGTGTTACATGCATGTTAATGCATTATACGTCTCTATTAAGCCCTAAAAGTGACACGTCATATTACAGATTATAAATTAGGCTTTACTGCCAGGGAGCTTCTCATGTTGTGCCTGTATCATTCCTCTGGATCTGGTATCACCACAGTTCATCAGAGAACCTGTGGGGAAACATGGACGTACTGTTCTGTTCTGCACTGCACACTGTGCACAGGGGGGCGGGGCAGGGGCATATCAATCAACATGATCATGTTGGGAAGAGATTCAGGCCCTTCCTGAAGTGAGGAATCGGAGATTCGGGAACTCTCATCAATGAAGAAACAGGATACTGTACACTGTGTACTGTACAGGATACTACTCTACACTGTTAGTCTAAAATGCCCACTTTTATATGGAGTACAATTATCAATACGTTTTGTTAAAATGTCATCCTGTGGAAAGTTTCACTCTCCCTTTGTTTAGTGGGATTAGGTCTGAGACCAGCAGCATGAACAAATCCCAAAGCCGTACTTTTTCTGGAAACGTTCCAAATTGATCTAATACAGTTATTGTTTAGTCACAAGCTCTTGTTAATACTATTAAAGTACCGTCAGACTCAAGCACTTACAATCTGGTGTCCCTATTTATAAGTGAAAACTTTCAAAACAAATTCTACAAGCTTTTTTCTACCTTCACTGTTATATAACGAAATATAACATAAGCCATTCATGTATGATGAAAGAATCATAAAAAATATGAAACACGGAGATACAAGCTTTCTGCCCGACAGAGACGATATATGAACATAGTACATTGTATTGTCACTGGGACTTTAGAATCAGTTGAATAAACCCTGGAGGCTTGACAATATTCCTTTAGTCTCAAAATCCCTGCTTACAATAGGAGTCTCTCAACACAACTAATAGGCTATTAAGTCACCAAAAACATTACATCCTGTATTCAACATGACTCGTCCCACTGTATCTAACTATAGGCGTGCCCTCTAAAATAACAAACATAAAGTGACTGAATAACACTCCCTGTCCCTCCTTGGCTTCTGCTGCTGACATTTCCTTGAGGAGCAAAAGATCCCAATGATCTACTCAATCACCAACGGCAGAAATAGAACCAACAGCTTCCAATTATGTTTAACTGTACAAAAATAAAATAATAAAATAAATGAAAACAAAACAAAACATATCCCTTATGCTTTAGCTATTGAAAAATAGCAGATCTACAAGCTCATAGCCCGAGTGGCGCGCTATGAGCTTGTAGGTCTGCTATTTTTGAAAAATCGAAGAACATCATTTTTAGAATCTGATCTCAGGTCAAAATGGGTTAAAGGCATAATCCATATGTAGTGCTTGCTAGTTGCTAGTTTGCTACATAATGCTGCTCAAGCTCAACATCATGTCTGCAGACCGTTACCTCGGTGACGATGTTGTTCTTCAGGCCTTCGGTGACATTGTAGTCCCAGCCGGCCTCACAGTCCACCACGGCGGACTGGCTCCCGTTGGCGTACTGCTTGCACTGAGACAACCTCCAGCTGTCCCCGGGCCTCTCCCCCTTCTCCCAGGGCAGCGAGGCGTTCAGGACCTGGGGGGTCGGGGTCGGGCCCGGCAGGTGGCAGTGGTGGGGCGGGGACAGCGTGATGAGGGGGTCCGAGGACAGGAGGAACGCCAGGAAGAGGTTGGGCAGGATGGACAGAGCGATGAGCACCTTCTGCTTCTTCCTGCCCAGGGCCAACACCATCACCTCCCCCGTGGGAGGCAACGACGGCGGAGCGGGCAGCGAGGAAGAGGAGGGCGCCGGGGAGGAGGGGGTCGGGGAGGACGGGAGGGACGGGGGGGGTGCCGGGCAAGGGGACGGGGAGACCAGAGGGGGCGAGCCCGGTGAGGTCATCGTCAGGGTGTGGGGCTGGGAGTGGTAGTGGTGGTCACTCCTGTCACAGAGGGAGGGAGATATGGAACTCTGACAGAAAAGAAAAATATATATATTGTTTTATTTTATTTTTTTAAGACAATAATACTACAACTCAAACACTACATTACAGCCTTCATATCATTTTAAAGGTATATTCAGTGATTTCACTTAATTCAAATATCACTTATTTTTTTGTTTTGTTGAGATAATACTCCCTACTATAGAGTGTGCTGGCCATATAAGGAGTTCCTCCCTGTCCCCAGTTAACCCCTGGGGGTCAAAAAACCTTAGGTTTCGTTTTTGACTCTCTATCCTGATTGGACGAAAGGCTGGGTCCCACAGCCAAAAACGAAACCTACGGTTTTTTGAGTGAAATCACTGAATATACCTTTAACTTGAGATGCTTAGTGCCTTAAATTAATCACTGAAGGATTCATGATGTGTGTATACCTGATGATAACCACTCACGTGCACTCAGTCAAACATTTCCCAGTACAGACTAGTACAAGCATGAGAGCCGAACCATTCTGGCTTAGCAGGTTTTTATATCAGATCATGTTCATGTGTATTAATTTATTACTTGACAGTCATCTTGTTCAGTAGGCTGCAGTACATTACTCTATCTGCTTGGCATGTGGTTTGCAGAATTTCAGATATGTGAAAGGTTCACAATTAAGATTATTACTCACAGCAGCAGGTGTGCCATGCAATTGGTGTGCGTGCCTAGCCTGGCACAGCGAGACTTCATCTGCCTGCAGCGCAGTGGTAGATTAGTATCGCAACACGAGGCTAGTGCGTGCCATCATCTGCCATGCAATTCCATGACTAACTTGTGCAGTTAGATTCCAGGGACTGAACACAGGTTACTACCTGAATTGTTATTAAAAAAGACCTCTTCGCCCATTTCCAACCCATCTTCATCTAATTAGTACTCACTGATGCTCCTTGCTAGACGGAATTTCTCTCTATGGATTGGTCTGTGTCTCAGAGGAGGGCTGTGTTGTACAGTTCAGAAACCAGTGACATCACCACTGGCCAGGTTTGGTCATTCCAAGAACATTTTAAACTTTTGTTGTTTTTCTTAAAAGAGTTCTATTTCAGCATTCTAACTCACCAGCAAGATAAAGGCTGTGGTTTCTATTAACTTGGAACTTGGAATCTCTCCCCGTCAATGATGTCATTGGTTGGCAGGTTTGTGAACTGTCACACCACAACCACAACCCACCAATGAAACACAGAGTGAGAGGACAGAAACTGTGCCATCTTACAATGAGCATTAATGAGGAGGACCAATTATATGAATATACAAAATGGCCTTTAATAGCACCTTGACAGTCATGACGTATTTGTGCCCATAACAAACAGACCAGTGTCAAATAGCTCTATAGGACTTCTAGAACAAAAACGTCAGGATTCATTGGCTGACTTCTCTTTGTTGTTGTGTAGGGCTATAGCCTATACACAGTACAGTACACACCCCATGCCATGCGGCCCGTCATATTGAACACACTGCGCTTTATACTAGTATCGGGCCATATGTGCACATTGCTGCTATGGCAGCCATAGTGTGTTGTGTGTGTGTTCCATGCAGAGGCCCAGGAAGTCTGCAAAAGGAATTCCACAGGGTTACGTAAGAGAATTCACACCGAGGGGGAAAGTAAGTGCGTGGAGGGAATAGAGAGAGTCTGAGACAGACTGACAGACTGAATGCCCTCGTTATATGAGTGTAGCCTACTGTCTGTAAGTATTAATAAGATGACAGCTGTGTGTGTGTGTGTGTGTGTGTGTGTGTGTGTGTGTGTGTGTGTGTGTGTGTGTGTGTGTGTGTGTGTGTGTGTGTGTGTGTGTGTGTAATATATGTGTGTGTAAATAAAGTGATGATGACGTGAATAAACAATAATAACAACTAAGCATGGGTTGGTGTCGTATTCTTTTCTGACAGACGCGCGCCAGTGCGCCACCTGCCCCGGACACACATCAGGCGATCGGGGATTTTGGACAGGACACAATGTTGCTGTGCATGAAAAGGAGAGAGAGAGAGAGAGAGAGAGAGAGAGGTGTCGTGGCTGGTTGTTGTCAGTGTCACTTACCCCCGTCAAAGACCGCTCTATGTGTGATGATGGGATCTCTCGTTGTCACCCTCAAAGGTCCAAAACATCGCGGAGGGAGGAGGACCAAGACATGACCGTAGATTCAAATGCAAATGCACCGCATTTGCCTTCACCGTGTCTGTCTGTCTGTCTGTCTATGCGACTCCTTTCCAGTAGACCGTGTCTGTCTCTTAATATTCCAGGGACATATCCTGACTGTGAGAAGTGGTGTGTTCTGTTGTGCCACCACACCAGTGCCACCACCGGCGATGCCGTGCGTTGAGACACAGCAAGGACACAGCCAGCCAGGAGACGGAGCCTTTTATTCCACTTTGGGGATGATGATGCGATGCGATCCGACGCGTAGCCTAGGCTACAAAAGACTGGATGCTCGGACTGTTGGTGCCTTTTGGTCCCAAGTTTATGTCTGCCGACATTACACGAAATAATTAAATAATAACATCATCTTAAAGGGGAAAGGCGCGTCGTCGTCGACTCGTCGGTTGCTAGAGCCACATTTGGAACAAAGACGGCTGGGTGGAAACCTGCAGGCTGCATTGGCAGAAGCCTGGGTGTGAGAGAGACAGAGAGAGAGCGGGTGGGGGGGGGGGGTGTAAGGGGGTGGATAAAAACCGACGATCCTGCTCGTGGAAAATCGTCTGAATTCGGATAAGGAGACGTCCCCTTTTTGTACTGCTGCTGCACCTTAGCCTGGTGACGCGACGTTAACTGCACCTGGGGCTCTCTGTCACATGGTGGCGCCATAAAGCATCGACCCAGTCTCTTCTGACTCAAGACTGAAAGTCAAGAGGGCAGTGGTTTTCAAACATTTTAATTTCAAGGACCAAGGCTCCAAAAATCCAGAAATGACCCAAACAGCTTCCACCAACATTTAAGTGCAGTAGCATTATTTACAGCAAAGGCCTTATGTAACAAATAAAAATAAGACGACCTAGGCATTTAAGATTAAATAAACTATTAAACAGTCTACCCTGGCTTAGACAAGGGCCCTGGCGGCAGATCTCCCCTAGGTGCTTTACAGCTTGTTGGTTGCACCAAGCCCAACTGAATCACTGCCCTTGCAGCCTCCCTCTTAAAGAGGGAGTGAACCCTACCACATGGTATGAAATCAATTAACAGTCAATTAACCCAGATATACGTTCCCACTTGATGTTTTGAGCAATGTGTTTATATTTTGTGCAATGTGTAATGTATATATATTTTTTCTGTAGGCCTACAGCACTTTGGTCGGCTGTTGACTGTTTTTAAATGTGCTTTAGAAATACAATCGACTTGACCTAACTTTCAAATGATATTGTACAATATAAGTTACATTTCTCACTCATTATATTCAAAAGACCATTCAAATATTGCTCTTAAATGAAGACAGACAACAGAGTACACTACACACCCCTCCTCTACAATAGAGAGTATGTACAGGCATGATTTCCCCATCAGGACAGCCCCACTCATCTAGACTGAGTGGCAAAACATTGAGCAGCATGGAGTGTTGGAGTTTGGAAGCGTACCACGTGTTTCTAAATGTCACATAATGCAGGAGGCAGAACAATGTTGTGTTATAGAAAACAAGCACTTCCAAACTCTGACACTTAGGTCACATTCTCACCTAATACTTCGGTAGACTCGGATGCGTATGGGCGGAGAAATGGGATTCTTGCATATTTAATTTGCTGCGGTTTGCCTTCACACTGTCATGATCCGATCAATTGGAAACGCAGCAGGGTGGACTTTTATCAATGTGTTCCATTCATAAACTAGCCTACACAGTGAAATCTATGGTGATAAAATTACACTCATAACGTGCATGTGTCGTGCCGTCTGGGACCCCCCCCCCTCTCTCTCTCTACGCACGCAGCCGCCACACACTGTTCTTTTGGGCATGGAGGCACAGCGCTGCATGAGCGCACTGATATAACTCCCCAGTCCCCACACAGTGACAGCACTCCATGTTTACGGCACGCACAGACAGACAGACAGAATATTCTGTAGGCTATAATAGGCTACACTGCAGTGTTTTGATGTGTTTTCTTAAGCAATTGATTAATGTACACGTCCTCATTTCGATCAGGGCTTCAGTCTCCTTATTCGACCACGTCTATCCACAGTAACGGGACATCTTTGCGCTGTGTAAAATATGCCTTCTCCGTCTCCAACTGTGTTCAGCTCCTCACCCGCCACATTATGTTTGCTTCATTTCCTTTATTTACTGCGTATTGCATTCACACCTGCACCGAATCGTAGTCAAGTGCGATTGGAAGCGAAGCGAAACCCACGTTTTTGGGCGGAGTAAAATGCGATTCTTTGCTGCGCATTAGGATTCGAATGAGCCTTCACACCTGCCAAAAGAAGCGCACTTTCTGAAAATGCGCAGCAGGATTCGTTTTAATCGCAGCAAAGCTCTCTGGTGAGAATGTGACCTTAATCAAATGCAGGGCATTTGTTGACAGAAAGTAGCTCATAATGTTTCTATGGTGGATTTTCATGAAACAAAAACTTTGCAGATAGAAATTCAAGCTTTTCGTACAGCTGCAATGTTGGTGAGTTTAACATAGTTTAATGCAATCAGACAGGACTTTTCTGTTTGGATGAATGGGCTGTTATGGCCAGAAAGTAGTTTTTTGCCACTCAGTGGCCGTTCCCGCATAACTTCCAGGTACGATGATGACACACGCATATCCTCTATACTTGGCACCCTCCAATCTAGAGAGCCTAGAGGAATGCCAGCACCAATGAGGTGAGTGACCCCACCAATGATTAATGCCACTATCAGTGTTGTGGCAGCAGTGATTATGAGGTAGTTTCACCACATTATGGGGTAATTTGCAACTCTAGATATAATGGGATGAATCTAGAGTTGCAATACCCTCCATTGACTCCCTATTCATCCAATTTGCTTTTGCAATCTGCTTGTATTAAAACTCACCAACATTGCAGCTCTAGGCCAAGCTCTTTCAATCTTCCAAGCGTTTGTTTAATAAAAAATCATGAGCTACTTTCTGTCAAGAAATTCTCTAAAAACGAGTACTTCCAAACTCCAACACTAAGGTCACATTCCCACCTAATACTTTGGTAGACTTGTTGCAAATGGGCGGAGTAATTGGGATTCTTGTTCTTGTTTTCTCATGCCATGCCCTTTGAATTTAATTGAATTGACTGTAAAAAATCGTCCATCGATCATCTGACACTGACAGCCCGGGCCACCAGGAGGTCCGGGCCGGGGGGAGACCACGTCACCACACCCCCATCCACCCCGATAGTTCGATAGTTAGAAAGACAGAATATTCTGTAGGCTATAATACATTGCAGTGTTTTTATGTGTTTCCTTAAGCAATCGTCCTCATTTCGATCAGGGCAATGTGTATCTATTTAGATAAAAGCGCTATATAAATTCACCATTTATCAATAAACAGAAAACTTGGCCCAGGCCGTAGCGTAACGGTCTGGGCACCGGACTGGTAATCCAGTCGCAGTGTGCTGCGGGTTCGACTCCCGGACCCGACACGGCCTTTACTGCATGTCATCCCCCCATCTCTCTCCCGTTTCCTGTCAGCCTACTGTCTGTCCCTTCAAAAATCAATAAAAGGCGTAAGCCGCGAAAAATATCTTAAAAGAAAATAAAAAAAATAAACAGAAAACTTAAAACATTAAAATGCATTGGGAAATAACACGAACAGTCATTTCCAATGCCGGCTGGTAAAGTTATAGCCAAATGGAAGCTGTTGTGTAGTTAGAAGTGTACATTGTCCTGTGTATAGGGCATGGGTTGCCCCATGACAGACCCCATAACTCTGAGAGTGTACTAATGTATGGAACCAAACAGATATGGTTCCATACATGACATGTTGTATCATATGTTCATTAATAATTTAAAGTAATTGGAGTCCACCTTTCCATAAAAGTCTCCTTCCTTGTTTGTAATTGTGAAGTCATAAGCTCCATTGTGTAGACTTGTTTGACTAGCTTTCCGTGACAGACTGTACGTAGAGGGATACTGGTTCTGATCTGTGTGAGGGAAGAGAATGAATAGTGTAAGTCATTCTTATATCGCTCACTTGCTGTTCAATCTCCATATGAGAAGGTGGGAGTGGTTGGCCCTGATGATGACCTCCAGCTTCCTCAGTACACACACCTTTGGCACATCCTCCACCGCGTCCAACGTTGCCCCACCGACAGAGCCAGCCGTCCTCATGCAGTCGCCATACTCCAGTTTGAGGTGATAACTTATGATCTAAAACTGGAGTATGTATGAGCCTGTCCTGATCATATGAATCCCCGGGAGGCAATCGCAAAGAAGAGAACACTGGCCATTGCAGACTGATAGAACATCTGCAGCATCCTATTACACACACCAAAGGACCTGACACCAGACGACAACAGTATATATAGGGTTTAAGGCGTTCATTTAATACATAGCTATGTGAAAGAACAGAATGGATACTGGTTCTGAACTTCTGATCATAGACGAAGAGGCCTGGCACGTGACCCATTGGTTACAGACCCATTTTGAAGCCTGTTTATAACATACTGTATGTGTGAGTGAGGGAAGACAATGGCTAATAATCTTCTATACCCCTTTCTCAGTAAGAGCCATTCAATTGCCACAGTGCATGGTAGTACAATTTATTATGTAGACTACTGTGCTTATGACGGAGCAGCTGCAATTGAGTTTCTCATAGCCACTAACGGAAAATGTAAAATTAACTACCACGTTAATGGTTAGGAGGGAATAATAATGAATTAGCCTTAACAGGTCCGTGTTTGCTAAACTTTGATGGTACCTTGTTGGATATTAGCATACTTTCTGTCTGTCTGTTTGTCTCTCTTTTTCTCTCTCCCCCTCTCTCTCTCTCACACACACGCACGCACGCACGCACGCACATACGCATGTGTGTGTGTGTGCATAAATATGCTAATTATGACTGTTAGTACAGGAGTGGAACTACGGTGTGTGAATGTCGTTGTGTAACTTGGAGGGACAAGGTGAAATACTGTCTTTCTTCACTCTGTGGAGATGTCGCAGTACTGGGGCCGCAGATTGCCCCACAAAACATCGTGGGGCATTTCAACAGACATGGTCACACAAGAGAACATATAAATGCATTTGTGTCGAAAACACGAAATCTGTTTTGTTTTTGTGCCATTGAGCCATACTGTATGTCGTTAGAGAACAGAACCATGTTTCAAATTAAGCTGATATCAGAGACAGGGGAGATTTGTGACGTAATCATCAAGGTACAGCCATACACAGAATTAGCTCTTTCTTCTCATAGAGAGAGAGAGAGATGCATAGACACTACATCCATATTTTAGCTTAGATATACAGGATGGTTTTGTCTCATTTGTCATCTATTATGGTTTTATTCTATTTAAAGACTATAATTCAAATAATGCCATTATATAAGTAACTATCATCCTATTCTCAGCTGTTGTAAGAGAGTATTGATGTTTATAAATGTTTATGTTTATACATTTGTGCAAACAAGGTGGAAATTGATTTTGCGCAGATCTGAGTGTGCGGAGCTTCCCTTTATTTTTTTACATTTGTGCAAACAAAATAAAAAGATGATAGATGGTTTCTGTCTGACAGCGACGATATGACGTTCCCTCCTCTCCCCCCTGTCCCCCTCTCTATGTCCCTATCTCTGTGTCCCCCTTACTGCCATCACAGCCACAGGAAGGCCCTGGCAGGCCTAAATACAGATACTATCTCTGAAGTCTTCATCTTTGACTTTGTCCTATGCTGTGTTGAAATCTAACATATCCCACAAAAAGGGAAACCGCGGGTGCCCAACGGTCCATGGCACGATGTCCGTTTCTGTGGCTAGCCAACTTATGATGTAGAATATGGTCGGGGTACCACCTGGTGAGGAATACAATGGAGAAACACTACAGACAAATCTGTTATTTTTTATATTTGACTTGTGATTTGAACGTATTAATAGAAATAATTAGGTAAAAGGAAGAGAAAAAGACCATACATTTTCTGTTTTATAATATTTTCCACCTTTATTCTATCAGCACAAAAACAATTCTATAGTCTTGGCTTTCAAAGAATCAGTACGCTATAATGAAAGGCTAAATTCTGTCATTTGTCATGTGGCTTTTTTAGGGCAACCCAAAGGCTATTCATCACTAAACTGTTCTAGACAGTCCTTTGTGTTATGAAGGTGTAAATTCAAAGCACACAATGGTCGCTCATCTCTCTCAGCTGACAAATTGCTTGGGAAAACAAACATTTCAGTATGTTATGCTTTTGTGTGTTCTCTTGTACTTTACTTTGTCTTGCGTTATGCTAGCCAGCACTGATGAGGGTGTATACTGTATAGTGTTGTAAATTTGTGTTTCATACTATATCATATTTCTTGGCCACTTTACTGATGGTGTTGCTTTGACTGTGATGTCTTTCCATCAATGCTGTCTACAGTAGTACTTTTTTTCTTTGCCCTGTAAGTAATTTACTACCTCTGTCATTAGCGAATGATTTCTCCCAGCAGGATCAATTAAGGTCTTATCTTATCTTAGGCAACTACATAGATGCCCTTGTGTCTGTGAGATAACAGGAATAAAGTTGGTACACATAGGCTACAATACGTAGTATTTATTAAAGAAAACAATGGAAAACAATCTCCAACATGACAACACATAACACACCATAACACCACAAAGAATATATTCATAACAAAATCATTGAAAGCTAAACTACATATATTTCAAGTAATTCCACATTTAGTAACAAGTGACAGTGTTAGATAAAGGCACATAGATGCATAACCATACAATCCTTGCCAAACCACAAACAGGCTATTGTGCAATCCTTATTGAGCAACTCTTACAATAATGTCTTACAATGACAAGACGTGTAGATAAGGGTGGCATCTTTTATCAATCTCACCCAATAATAAATCTAGTTAGGCAAATAAATCACATACTTTTGTTTCCCCATTTGGCATATGTAAAATATATAATATATAGCATGTCATCTATCTAGGATGATTCAATGTGGGCCCAAAGAAATATAAAGATTTAAATGCATGTGTACATTTTCTGAACAAGAGTTCAAATCTGTTTTTCACCTACTGTTTTCAAATCCTCTACTGAGAATATGCAAACCATTTATTTTACAGTACTTCACCAGTGAAATATACATACATGAGACAAGAAAAATAAAAACTCTTGTTTAAATGTCATCTGAGGACATACATGGACGTACAGGACATACAGACATTACCATACATGGGTGGAGTTTCAGTCATGGCACTTTAACTATTGCCATTAATCACTTGAACCCTATAGCATCCCTATTCTGGGGGCGAGAACATTTGCCAAAAATCTGATCTACAAGCTCACAGCGTGTCACGGTGTCACAACAGTACGTATATATTGACTATTTTGGGCTAAAGACAGTTGGTGGAGAACGAAAACAGAATGAACTCAGGTCCAGGGTGTCCAGGGCACCACTGGTGCCGTGGTTAACCGATTTTGAGCGGGAAGAACCCATTTTGGTGGTTACATACATTACCGTGTTATAATTTAGCTATTGAAAAATAACAGATCTACAAGCTCATAGCGCGCCACCGAGTGGCTCTACGAGCTTGTAGGTCTGCTATTTTTGAAAAATCTTGAAAATGTGACTCAAATCTTTCAGAATTTTTTGTTGACTTCAGGCCTGAATGGGTTGGTTCTCAGCAGCCAATGTCCCCGGTGGCTCTGTCTTCCTTGACCTGTACATGGCCGTGGCGCTGTGACAGGATGTGTTTGAGAGTGTCCAGCTCCTGCGTTAGCTGCCCTATCCGCATCTGCAGCCTCTGGTTCTCCTCGTGGAGCTGCGTGGCCCTCTGCTGGGTCAGCACGATGCGTCGGCGGGCCTTGTCCCGGCTCTTTCTCACGGCCACGTTGTTCCTCTCCCGTCGCATGCGGTACTCCATGCTATCCTTGCTGAGCGTCCTCTTTGTCACTTGGGCGCGCAGAGGCAAGGGGGGCGACGGGAGGACGAACTGAGAGAACTCCTGGAGTCGGAATCGGAAATGTACAGAAATTAGGTTTATTCATCACCACGAAGCGCACACGCACACGCACACGCACACACACACACACACACACACACACACACACACACACACACACACACACACACACACACACACACACAGGAAATACCCTGCAGTGTGTCCATCAGATCAGACCAATAAGAAAAAGTCTGTGTGAGCCAGGAGTCATTATTCATGGCCAACTTCGTAGTATAGATGGCAATTAAGCCTGTTGCTTTCATGCTCTCTATATCTCCATCTCTCTTTTCTCTCTTTCTAAGTAGACAAAACACACACGCACCTGCTGGGCTGCGAGCTGGTTCTGGTGATGGTTGGTGCTCCCTGGGCCCATTGTGTTACTCAGGCAAGATGGTCCGTAGGACAGATATGATAGTCCTGTCATGTGCTGCTCTGTCATTCTGTCTCCGCCACCTCTGACCAGTCCTTGAGACTGGCTATATGACATCATGTCCATCTGTGACATCTGACTGGCTGGGTTGGAGGAGATGGGGTTCAGGGCCTGGTTGTGAACTTGCCCTTGATAGGTGCTGTTCCATTCCTGGATGACCGTGGACGTCCTGGTGTCAGACATCATCTGTGTGGTTCAGATAAGAATCACAATCAAGATCTCTCTAACCACTAGACCTATATATCAGAATCACAATCAAGATCTCTCTAACCACTAGACCTATATACCATTGACCCAGGTCAATGAGTAGCCCCCCCTGGGAGTCAATACTTAAGATAGATAGATAGCTTTAGTCATTCAAACAGCAATACATAAAATGCATGATACTAAAATACTAAAAACACCACTAATAAAACAGTTCAGTTCAGTTCATGTCCCTCTCCTTTTTTCACTCTACACCAAATCTCTTTGTCAGAAATAGCCGATCTACATTCTACAAGCTCACAAGCGCCAGGCGTGACGCGTTGCAGGCTTGTAGACCGGCCATTTTCACAGACAATTCACGTTTTTGGCTGTGATGATGGCTGAATGTTCACCTATTTATGACATATATGCCCAGAATCCAGACGCTATAGTTCATGTGGTTTCATGAGTTCATGTGCTTTCATTAAAATAAATGTGCAAGAACTTGAAGAACCCTATAGTATTGAGAACCTATACACATTTTAACACATGATGCAAAAAAAGGGACACCAGGCAGAAAGTGGTAAAGTCTGTTTGTGAGATTTATAAATATTCTTTAACCAATGAAATGTACTGCATTGTTTTTTCCATTTCCTGAAAAGTAACGGTTTTGGACATAGGCTTTCTGCCAAACAGCAACAATATACTTGAGAAAGATAAAGATCTTAATGTGGCTTTGAATCTGACTTTAGCACTATGTGACCTTTCATAGCAGAGCTGCTGCTGTTCTCTCTTTCAAAATTCCTTATTTTTATGTATAAGAAAGTACAATTCCTTGGGTTTCATCTCAAAAACAGTGGTAAAAAAACAGTGATCAAATGTAATACAATAACAACTGTACATGTTTCTTTCCAAATACTTCCTGGTGTAATTAATATATGATGTAGTGATGTCAAACCCATAAGTGCAATAATAGCCTATACCAAATTGACCTGTAGATTACATTATGTTGCAGTTAAATTGATACGCTATACTGTAGATATTGCAATATTAGATCAATAAGGAAATATTCTGAATTGACTTACCATGATGACTTCCCCTCTGTGCACTACCAACTAAATAATAGTAGCCTACTGAATGTTCCTCTAAGTTCCTCTATCTGGTGGCTGACTTGAAATGAGCTGAGGAGAAAGAGTGAGACAGGTATACTCTACTCTGTGATGATGCTCATGATCCCTATATATGCCATCATCACTTCCTCGACCAGTCAGAAGTTAGAACACACACACACACGCACGCACACGCACGCACACACGACGCACACACGACACGACACACCAA
Organism: Protomyctophum parallelum; assembly: GCF_964188405.1. Lineage (NCBI taxonomy): Eukaryota > Metazoa > Chordata > Actinopteri > Myctophiformes > Myctophidae > Protomyctophum > Protomyctophum parallelum. Next base: position 16,097,391 of record NC_139712.1, on the reverse strand, counting down.
CCCCCAGGTGTTATGAGAACCACAGATTGGTCTTTCTATGTGTCTCTCTTTATACAGGCTGGAAAAGCATCTGATGACCACTGGTGTTGTATTAGTGTGTTACACAAAATATGTAGGTTAATTAAACAAATACCGGTAGTTTAACAACATACACATTTTGCTAGACTGTTTTAACTAGGCCTACACACACATTTATTTACAATTTTGCATAGTGATTCAAATTGTGACGTGGGTGGTGAGCCTGTAGATCGGCTATTTTCTAACCTCGCGGGCTTTCGCTCTTTTCGGAGTACGACATCATCGCGCATGGTATCTTCCTCGGATTCGGGAACGCCCGCGCATTCGTTCCTATGCGGCTCCCGTACTGTACTGTACACACGGCATGACTTCAAAATGGCTGCCTCCATAGACAACGTGAGTGAAACTCAAATGACAATAATTAGTTCATAACGTCATCATTTATGATTTATCTGAGATACCAGATCAATTACTATATTTTGTCGTGTTCGCGAGGTTCTTTTGAATAGGTTGTTAAAATAGCTTCATACTAAAGAACGTAACATCCATTAGCCCTGTTAGCATTGTGGCTGAACATCCTAGCATCTCCATTCAGTTAAATTAGTTTGCTACATTAATGTTTGTTTCCCCCCCGCAGGATTTAATTGAAAGGGATTTACCTAAAGCCGTAAATCTATTAAACAATCTCACAGAACAGGTAATGTGTGTCTTTGTGTCTATATATTATTATTCAGTATAGCAAAAAATAAGTATTAAGTGACTACGATGTGACTAGATCGATGCTTAGTGATTTAGAATGACATCAACAAGTGGTGTTTTGTTTATGTAAAAGAAACAATGGGAAAGTTTACCTGTAAAAAAAACAACAACAACCGCAGGTTATCATTGTAAGTACACCGTTACTGGTGGGGAATCTGGGTGAGAGCTGGGTTAATTATTGACTATGATTTGTCTGACTGTTTTACATCACCTTTTAGGTTGCTACAGTTACAGCTCATGTCCGTGAGCTACTAAAGAAGGTCCAAGAGGGAGCATTTAAGACAACAAAGGTGAGGATACCATTTTGTCAGAAAACATTCTTCAATGGACTGAAACTTGAATCAGTTACTTTAGAGCAGTGATTTTCACCCAGTGGTCCTTGAGGGTATTCCAGGTGGTCCCCAGCTAAATTATGGAAAGTTGGTAACCAAATGGCCCCTTCTAGATCTTTAACTCTTGAATGTGAAATGCTCTGGAGTTACATTAATGTTAAACATCTGCATTACTTGATCAACGTTTGCCTGTTCTCTCCTAATGGTACCAACATCAATACAGCATGGAATTGTGGACAAAATCTTATCCACCGAAAAATATTCTTTAGTTTTGGGTCTGAGAGGCTAAATGTTTTGAAATGGTGGTCCGTGGCTCAAATGCGGAATAAATAATGGGCCTTGATATGAAAAAGGTTGAAAACCACTGGTTTCAAGTGCGTATTATTTGCCGCATCAAATATCTGATAAACTGATGGTATGGATTTGAAAAATCTGTACATTTCTAGTTGACTTATATGTCATGTCATGAATACGTTTCTGTCCCTCGTCTTCTTCTCCTCTCTGCCTCAGGGGTTGTCTTTTCTGGATCTCAGGTACCACCTCCTGCTGTTCTACCTGCAAGACCTCACTCACCTCATCAGCATCAAAACAGAAGGAGGCCAAATCAAGGAGAGTGGAGCCCTGGATAGACTGGTCACCATTAGAACGGTGTGATTTCTCCTTAGTTTACTCCTTAATTACTTCAGAATATAATTGAAAGATAAGCAGTATGAAATGAAAAAAATAAATTAAAAAAAGTATATAAATGCGATAAACAAGAAAAAGAACAAAAAAAGTTAAACAGTGACAGACACTCTTGCTCTCAAACTCTCCCGGCACAAATTGTGCCCTCTTCTCTCCTCTGTTTCATTAAACAACCACATTTGTTACAGGCTCACTGGAAAAACCTTTCACTTCATTTCCATTGCAGTTATGAATGTACAACTTTGATGCATAAAAAAACATCAATCGTGTCTCTTGTTTCAAGGTGCTGGAGAAGTTGCGGCCCCTGGATCACAAGTTGAAATATCAGATTGATAAACTGGTGCGCGCAGCTGTTACTGGCAGCCTAGGTGAGGTGACGATAAAACATCTGTTCATTAAAACACTGGTGCGTGTGTGTATAAAATAGTGTGTATACTATAGAGCAGGGGTCCTCAACTAGAAATGCTGACAAATATTTTTTGAACAAGACCATGGTCCAGTCTCATGCGCACGAAAATAAAATTGCTGTGCCCCTCACCTAGAAAAAACCAATTACCAAGGTATACAAACCGGGTTTGTATAGCTCTTTCACTTTGACAAAATATTCATTATTCACACCTCCAGCACTGAGAAAACTGTTGCACCTTTTTTTACATAAGGAAAACTTATTCACACCTCCAAAAATCCAATTTTGTTTCATTCAACTGAATGTGTGAATGTGAGCCAGTCAGCGCAACATTGTCATCATGACATGCCGGCCCATAATACACACATTAAGAGTGTTAATTGCGTTTCTCGGCATTGATCGAATACAACGGAGAATTCAACTCGCGGTTGCGGTGACTTTTTTTCTTCTCTTTATTCTGTTTTTTTTAATGTTTTGTTGAACCCGCGGTCCGCCTGTTGAGGACCACTGCTATAGAGGGTATGTGCATGCATAGAGTGAGTGGCAAAGTGAGTTTTAACGTTGTTTAATGCATTCAGATTGCATTTCTGTTTGGGTGTACCACGGAATGTGATCATTTGATTGGCTGAGCCCGGAATGTGATGATGTATGATGATAAGAGCGCCCCTCACTTCACACGATTTTCTTTTGCCACTCGGTAGGCGTTCACGTATAACGTCCGGGTATGATGATGTCACGGGCATAGTTACCCTCTGTGTCTAGAATGTCATGCCAGGTTTACATTCCTATTATGCTAAAATTAACGGCTTCCTTGGAGAGAGAAAAAACACATGGTATGCTTTGGAATAAATGTCAAGAATGCTCAATGATGTGAGTTGTCAATGGGTTTCATGTCAGACTGGTCCATAGTATATTTATATATCAACATTTATTTTCCCTTTTCAATTTTAGCTGAAAACGACCCACTGCAGCTGCGTCCTAATCCTGAGAACCTTGTCAGCAAAGTAAGATTCTATCTTGGTACTTTCGATTATATCTAGATACCGTAACTGTTTCAACTATCAGGCGTTTGTAGGTTTTGGTTGTTTATTTTTGCACAGGGTACTTTATTCAGGAAATTGTTAATGGTGTATTCTTAAAAAAAAAAGTGTTTCATTGTCATTTAAAGACATTCTATCAACGTCACATCGTTAATTGTTGATGTACCAGCTTAACATCACTGCATGACTTTGAAAGTTATACAGGCCGTTCGTTATTGTCTCCTCTGCTGTGTGTCAATCTCACAGCTCAGCGAATCGGAAGAGTCTGAGGATGAAGATGGAAACCAGGCAGCCTCTAAATCGAAGACGCCTGCACCCTCTGGTGGCAGGAAATATGTACCGCCGAGGATTGCCCCAATGCACTATGGTAATCTCTGTCATCAATGCAATTAATTTTCTGGTGCCATCTGGATATAATCTTACAGGTTTGAAATGGAGCCACCATTGTTTCATTGAGCAGTGACAGCTGCTGTGGTGCTGGTCCTTTCACTTGCTGCTGTTGACAGATCCAAAACACTGCAGCTTTCTTTCTCATCTTTGTGCGTAGAGTGTAGTTGCACATTTCTGTTATGTTGGACACCCATGATCAGTGTTTCCCCTACCATTAACCTTAGAGGGGTGGGGTGGGGGACATCCCCAAGGCAAAATTGTATTTCACAAAGCAGGATTAGAAAGTCAGCCAGATAGTGAAAGAGTTTTCTGTTCACCTGATAATACTTGCTTTGTGAAATCAATGCTAGTGTAAAATGGTGCATTTCTACAGTGTCTTTATCCAAAGCAATGTGCATTACATTCACCCATTCATGCATACATTCACACATCGGCGGCGGAGGAAAGTTGGGGGTTCTGTGATTTCCTCAAGGACGACGACGTCAAAAAATACAACCGTCGGCAGGGGAGCACTTCATTGATTAAAAAGGGAACATTCCCTCCGTTGACGCGCCACTGACGGACGCCCGATGCTACAGTGGAGCTTTTGGCCTGTGAAATACTTCTCAGATATTGATTTGACAAGCATTTCAGTTTAATCTGTCTCAGTTCAATCAGGCTTATAGTTCATTATATTTGTAACCTATTTTTAATTACAGCAATCAAATATAAAAAAAAAGACTATAAAGAAGTAGCAAGTGAAATAGATTGTTTCCTTTAGCAATATTAAAAACTGAAAATGTAAACGTAATATTTGCAGTAGTCATATAAATCATGTTGTCCAATTACAGTAAATGTAGGTATTGCCCCTGATGCGACCAAAAATAACCCCCCAAAGTTGTATTCAAAACTCTGTGCCCCCAATTGGCTTCTAGCCTTCTAGCCCAGGCACACCCCATTCACTCATACTGTCCTCTCTGTCCAGATGGAGACCTAACGGAAGCGGACAGGAAGAAGGAGCATGTGGACCGGCAGCGTAAGGTAGCACTGCGGAGCTCCCTCATCCAGGAGCTGAGACAGCAGTACAGCGACGCCCCCGAGGAGATCAGGGACAGGCGTGACTTCCAGACTGATAAGGAGAGCCGTGATGAGCAGCACAGGTGACATGTAGACCACACTGTTCTATTGTTCAATCGATCTAGTAATATATAAGTGTAATGTGGTAAATGGAGAAGATATGTTATGATCACGTTCAAGATTGAATGTGTTGCATCTCGTGTATGTATCATCTCGTGTACCGACCGGTTCCTCAGAATTGTAGCAACATTAACCAAATGCTGTAATACAACAAGTAGTAATTGTCTCCACCAGGCCGAAGGCATGGGGAGAGAGTATGGTTAGCAGTCCGTCCGCGTGCGTGTGTCCATCCGTCCGTCTGTTACCAGCTGATCTCCGGCACCGTTAACCCGATCGATGCCAAAAAAATATTCCAGAACGGCCTGGCCAGGAGGCTCCAGATCCCGCAAATCATTACACACTATCTCTATAGTCATGTGTTCAAGCCGGATCGGTCCGATATTTCATATTCCTGATTGGCCCGTTTTGAACAAAAAGCCTCAAATTATGAACTAGGCGTGCAATTTACGTGAAAACTTTCACAGACTTTCCTACTAGGCTGAGGAATATATCCCACCCTTTTCACATTGGCCTGTTCTAGCACCTCCAACAGGTGGATCTTTGCAAAACATCTTTGGAACAAAATGCCTCAGCTCGAATCATCCAATTGCCATCCAAGGCGTAAGAAGAAATGCCACCCTTTTCATATTGGCCTATTATAGCGCCATCCGGAGGGCCACAACCTGACCTGCCCTGGAGGCACTTTATCTAGTTTAAGATGATCTTTGCCTTTTCGCAGGAAAAAGTACGAGGAGTCGATGATGATTCGTCTGAACATGCCCAAGAGTGAGAGGAAGGCTAAGAAGAGAGGCTTGATGGGAATGTCCGGTCAGCTCAATGCTATCACACACTTCAGTGACATCACAGCCCTGACAGGTGGTGAGGGACGACAGGTGAGTTGAGCCAATCACTAACTAGATCGTGATTGCAAAGAACGGGTCACAGTGCACATTTTAGGTCCATGAAAAGAAAACAAGCCCCCTGGTTATCATGACAGTATTATCTTTGACAACTTGATGAATGTCTCTGCAGGAAGGGGATAATTCCCGTCCTAAGAAAAGGAAGAATCCCATGAAGAAGAAAACCAAAAGGAAAGGTAATAACAAATCTAAACTCGAAACAAATTGCTGCTCAGTGCCCACAATTATTTAACAGGCCATGGTCAAATGTCATTTGTATAAATAAACTTCAGCTTGTTTTAAGTTAATAACCATCCCCTTTTCTGTCCTTTTCAGCTTTCAAGAAAGCCAGATAGAAATAAAAACCACTGATGCTGGGAGAAGACGGAAGACAAGGCAAACGGCATTAGATTATGCAAAATGTAGTTTCCCGTGGATATTTCAAATGGGTTTATTTCTATTGTTTTGGGAAATAATAGCAAAACAAAAAAATAATAAAAAAGACAACTACAATATCTAGACTACATTTCTGGAATGTTTAATTGTGATGTCATGTAACGAAGCTTGGTAAGATTTCATTGTCATCGTGGATTTAAAATGAGATGATAAACTAGATACAGCTCCTTCCCAATTTATTTTAAATATTTTTGTAAAAGTTCCATTTCTTCCGTAATATAATTCAAAAAGTGAAGTATTTAAAACACTTTGATTATGGCATACAGCTCATGAAAATCTCAGATTTCTTTCATCAAGAAATGTCGACCATCTGAAAAGTATATTAATGTATGGAGTCAATACTTGGTCTGGGCTACTTTTGAACAAATTATTTCATCAGCCTTTGTCACTGATGCGTTATGGAAGCCTAGGTTTGCTTAACAGCCATAAGTTGATTTGTATGCTGTATATTATTATTCACTTATTAAAATGCAGGTGCTTCACTTTATATTGTATTGGGAATGTCAATATACCAATCAGTGGACCAAAGTAATACTCAGCTGCAAAGTATAGTTAGTACTACTACTATGCTTCTTAGTGGTGATGGGGTTGTTGGAGAGGAGTAATACATTATATAAAATGGCTAAGGAAAGACAAGCAAGTCCAAACAAATCAAGATTTAACTCAAGGAAATGTATTTCAATAATAACAGTTCAAACATGGGTGTGTGACTGAGACAGTAAAAATTATTGTGAATACAATGATAAATTTGCGTTGCTGCTGCATAGGACCAAGACTGTCATAGGTTTATTTTGAGTCCGACATCTCAGACTTGATAAAAAAAAGAAATGTGACAGTCTTGGTCCAAGGCTACAGGAGAAATGTTGTGTGGACATGTTGAAGGGTGCACATACCAATGCAGAACAGTCAATGCTGTCTGTAGATGGGAAGAGGGAGTTTGCTGATGAAGCCAACCTTTGTAAGCCTGGTAAGCCCTCACCATCTAGGCTGACCTGACGTGCTGCATCAGCTGATGACTCCCAACTCTGCCACAGGAACCACCAGGACATCCCATCAGACAGGACGAGTGTCACTAAAAGGTCATACTATGTCAACATAGTCTACGCATGAAGCATTTTATAATGTCCATGTCATCGTCCACCCCAACAAGCTCCGAATCATCCCACACTGGTGACAATGGGTAGTGCTGCTTTGTGATTGTATGTTTTTATCAACATACAATGAATGCTGCCGGTATATGGTTCCATTTGTCAGAAATCACCGACATTATGGGGGCTCTCCAGGCCGATGGTCTGCTGACTGCTGCCAAGTGGTTGAAGTGGGATCATCGATTTGCGATCTAACGAATGGAATTCAAAGCATTGCTCATGTCTGATGATTAGACAAATCTATAGCATAAAACACAATCACCCCATCAAAGAAAATGTTTAATTTCCCCCTTAAACATGTATAACAAGTCTTATATTTCCATGATTTAAAATTATTGGTATCAGAAGATTAATTATTTACATGCGGTCCCCGACCAAATAGCTCTAGTCGAGGGAAACTGATTATACTGAATACTGTTATACTGAATTTTGTGCCCAGGGTTTAGAGAAAAGAAAAACCCAGACTAAAGATATTAATTTTGCAAATCTGCACTGATCTCATTAAATGAACCCTATGAAATCCTCAGGACTGAAATATATCCACAGGACTTTAAGCCCTGCATAGCCACAGTGTCTCATTTTGAGAAATCGAAAAAATAACTTTTTATGTTTCAATCTCAAGGACCTCACATGGCCAGGCTCTGGACACTGGTTCAGCAAAGACATGAAAACCAGCTTTGAAGGACATAAATTAATCTGACCTATGCCACAGATGAACTTTTGTATGAATATCTGAAACATCACTGTTGCCAGAAACATTTCCCAGTTAGGTTTTTGAAAATCTATATTCTTCTCCCAAATATACTGAATACTGATATTTTTAGACTCATGAAATAAAAGGACAAAATATAAATGGAATGCTACTGTGAGGCTTAACAAAAATACTATACTATGCTTTTGTCCCAAAGGTCACACTTGCTGTAATCCAAATAATATCTGAAGTTTCAATAAACAAACAAAAGCTGTCAAGAATTGTATTTGTCTGAAGACATTTGCTAAATATTTTCAGTATATACACACGCACGTATACATATGCATTTCACCCATCCTATAAACAAGGAGCAGTGAGCAGGCAGTCCGGCGCTCTGGGAGGAATTTGGGGCCGAGTCTTTCTCAAGGACACATCGCTGACCTGGTATTATACGTGGGACAACCAGGGGCTCTGGCTCCCCAGGCGGGCCCACTAACCACACAGCAATGGCCCGCGCTTTTTTTGGTGTTCAAATATCACGATCATAAAAACATGTTTCTACTCTGGCCAGTTCCAGCATCAAGGCCCTTTCAGACGGACAGACAGGGGTGGGGGGAGTGAAGTAGGTGTCGCCTGGACCAGCGACAGGTCTGATCATGTGGGACATTTAAACGTCCCGGGATGTTAAAAAAAAAAAAAAAAAAAACTCACCACAATCTCGGTCTAGTCGCCCACAGGCTTGACCAAATGAGTGCACACGACAATTTCACAGGTCAGCGAAAAATACGCTTGCGTAATCGACCCTCAACGTCCAAAATAACACGCACACCTCATTAAAAAAAAAAAGGTACGTCGCTCCCCGTCTGAAAAAGCCTTTAGACATTCAACCAGAAAAGACTCACACGCACAACACATCATTTTTACACAATGTCTTTATTTTTTTCTAATTACAGACTCATGGGTTAAAAATAAAAATAAAAAAGCAAAACATCTTTTTTTGTTGTTCAAACCCACTCCCCTATTTTCAAAAACAAAACGAAAACAAAACAAACCTTGCCACACAAAACCCTCCCCTGACCCCTCCCCCCCAAAAAACAAAAAGCTCCGCCCTGCTCCAGTATATTAAATTATTAATCAAAGCCATTAGCCCCTCGGCCTCTCTCAGACCTTGCCGTGACTGCACTGCGCATAGTCAGAAAAGGGGGGTGCCCTCAGGTCCTAGTAGATACCCCCCAAAAAACACCCCATTCTCTGGTCCTGCCTTCCTCACTCATGTCAACTTGCCTGCCTGCCGCTCAGCTATCTTGGCTCTCTCTCTATAAATTATGTGTCGGGTGGTTTTGATTGTGTGAGTGCGGTCTGTCCGTTTGCCTCGAGTGTTCATGTGTAGGACTGTTATGTGTATGTATGTGTGTGTGTGTGTGTATATATATGCAGGTGAGTGAGGCGTGTTATTTAAACGTAAAAGCGTCGTCAACGTTTGTTGTTGTAGTAAATGCCCCCCGCCTGAGGCCTGTGGTCGCCCTGCCCCCCTCCCCCCCACACGGACAAGATGGGGTGAGTGTGCATAGCGGGAGCGGAGAGAGAGAGAGACGCTGCGGAGACAGTGGGGGGGGCCTGCGCCACCTGGGGAGGGGTAGTCAGCCTCCACTGGTCCTGAAACCTGAAACGACAAGAAGTGGTCTAATATACAGAGAGAGGAGGAAGGGGGAGGACAGAGGAGAGGTGACGAGGACACGGTTGAAGGAAGGAGGGAGGGGATGGGATGGATGGGAGGAAGGGAAACGCAAGTAATACTAAAAGTACAATTTTTTAAAAAGTAGGCGGCACTCCAGCCATGAAGTAAGATATAGACTTAAAAGGAGAAACAAGGAAGAGGGGTGCAGTCTGAAAAAAAGAAAAACGAACATGCACGTGGGGAGTCTGGCAAACACGGTCCACATGACAGTGGATAATACATACATATGTAGGCCACAAGTTGGAGGCATGGTTAAGCCAACGATGGATTAAATGGATAGGGGGGGGGGAGGTGATGGGGAGGGGAGGGGGTGTTAGGGGTGGCACTGATCAAAGAACAGTAAAGACAAAGAGGAGGTAGGAGAAGGGGTAGTGATGTACTCCAATATCACAAACTAATAAAACAAAAACATAGTTTGTACATTAAAAACAGATAATCATAAACATCCGTTTCTTGTTGTTTTTAAAGTTTCTTTTTTTTGTCTTCGCTTTGTTTTTGTTTTGCGGTCGTGGGTGTAGTGGAGGTGGGGTGAGTGGAGGCTGTGTTGGTGGATGGTGTAAAAAGCAATAAGTCACAGCCAGACTAAAGGAGACACATCTGCAGCCTGAGATACCATCAACTTCCCTCACTCTTTTTTTTTCTTTTTTCTTTTCTTTTTTTTCCCCACGCCCCCCCCCCACACCTCAAAACAAAAAAATGGAAAATAATAAATCATGATCATACGTAAGCCACCAAATTCTCCAACGCTCCCCTCTCCCCCACACGGCCAGCAGATACCTTACCAGCTGTGACCGCCTCACCCTCTGCACACGCACGCTCACACACAATCGCACACCGCGGCCAGTCAGTCTCTCTGTCCAGATGGAAGGGAGTTTCTCTTTTTTTTCCTTTTTTGTCTTTTTTTTTTCTTCTGGGGGGGAGGGGGGGGGGGAGAGGAAGGGAGGGAGGGTTGGGGGGGGTCTTCTTTTATTGAATAGGGGAAAAGGGGATAGGAGACTTTTTTTTTTTTTCCTTTTCATTCATTTAGTATTTAAAAGGGAACCAATGGGGAGGGGGGGGTTGGGAGATAGTAAAGTGTGTGTGGTGGTGGGAGGGGAGGGAGGGGGGTGTGTATTAGTAAGGGGAATACCACGATGTTGTTCGCCCTCGGCCCCTGGAAAAGAGAGAGAGAAAAAGAGGGTGAGTTTTTTTCTGCTTTGCTTAAGAAGACGGAACACCAATTTCCAGGTGTGTTGTAGCCATATACTGTATAAATATGTGTAGGTGTGTATGCACTTGCAGGGCAGAAGAATGGTCTGTGGAAATTACAAATACAGTCCTTGAGGTAAACTGAGAAGGGGGAAATTAAAATACATATTAAAAGTACATAAGTGTTTAATTAACAGGAAATGTTCACCAATCACTATTATAGACAAATACCATTTTTAACGGTATCGTGCCTTTAGTCTTAACATGACAGCTCATATTGGAAGAATCAGACTAGAGTGCTGAAGAGAAGCTGAAAGCAGCTATGCCAATGGTGAGGGAAGAAAAAAAAGTGTGTGTAATTTTTCATAGATTAGGATATAGATTAGTGTGTGGGTGTGAGGGGACAGCAAAGGCACTCTCTCCCTCTTTCTCTCTCTCTCTCTCTGTGTGAGAGCCGCCTCTTGGGGGGGGGGGGGGGGGGGTGGTCACTGTAAGGAGAGACCATGAGGACAAACAGCACCAATCATATACCCCCAGCAGGACACACACACACACACACACACGCACACAGTCTCAGACACACACAAAAACACATAAGCACAAACACACGTACAGGGAATAAAAGCAAAAGGGAATGGCATGCATAATACAATTTGGGTGACAGACTTCGCTTAATAGGACTGCAGCACCACGACTTTCTTTTGCATACACACTTCAAAAAGCAACACATATCCAGCAGTAGCACAAACACACACACACCCCCACCACCAAGTGGCCACGTGAACACAGTGGTTGGTTAAGACTAGATGCTGAGGTCAGGCTGCAGGAATGAACCCTCGTTTCCGGGAGTGAAAGCTGTGGAGGTAGATGTGTGAGTTGACCTTTTTTTGCAGAATATATTTCAAACCTTGACCTTGTAAACCAGGTCAAGGTTTGAAGTATTTTAGGCACACTAATCCTTTGTAGAAAAAGTCATTTTGCACACCTACAGGTGCGTCGGAGCAGGCAACAGTCTTCACTTATATGGCGGCAGTTTATTAAGCTGTGTTACAAAGTTTCAGTCTCACAACCTTTATCAGGTATCCCTAATCCTATCCAACACCACTAGTTGGCAGCCTTCTCCATGAATCTAGACAAAAAAAGCTTTCCAGTGGCAAACTAGGTGCCATATGGAATCCTGAGGGCAAACTAGATGCTAAATGGAATGATCCTGTTAATTAATTTAATTATTAAGGGACAGACTATAGTGTTAAACATAAATGTCACCATTTCATGCACAGTAAATCAGTGTTAAGACAGTTCAATGTGAACTATCTGTGCATTTCAATCCATGTTAAATCTCCCATATGCTCACAAGGGATTAAGACAAAGCAACACAGACAGACCGCCCCAACAAGTTCAGGAGTGGAACAGTCCCAATCTCAACTACCAGAACTACAGCCTCTGGTGACAAGACTCCTTACAGAGCAACAAGTAAGTTCTTCAGCTCTGCAAGGGGGAAGAGCTAAAAGAACGGGAACAAAGCCAGACGAAATGGAACAGCCTCTGGGCACCCATTTGTGGAGAAGGCTTCTCAGATTGCCATGTCCAGTGAGTGGATAGAAGCGCTATCATCAGTGGACGATGTGTTTACATGATTGGAGGGTGATGGAAAATGCGCTGCATCGTTATCCCCAACCTTCCCTAAAGCACATCGTCCGATACAAGACAGGATTGGTGTCTGCTGTGCTGGTGATGCAGTTACACTGTTATCACATTATGTATAAACAGAGGAGTAACCATTGGCAACAGCAGTTATCCAAGTCTCATTTGTAATCTTAGTAGAGCCTGATGATTTTATGTGCCAACATTGGCCTATCACAATCACAAATGTATCCATGTTGAATATGACCAGATCTAGAGGTTTAGTGCAGTGTACAATGATGCGCTAAATTCCAAGATGTCAGATGTATCCTGTGGATCTAATCAATCCTGTAGAGAGCCTATGAGGTTAAACGAATCCTTAGTCGACACACTGAACTCTGGGAGTCTTGAATAAAATATCAGTACCTGAATTAGAATCCTAATTTTCCTCTCAGCCTCTGCTCGACACCAGGGGTGCCTTGTTCTGCTGTGAGACCAAATCTCAGTGTATAAATTGGCTGGGTTAGGGTTTCTTGGTATGTGTAGGAGTGGTTGGGGTAAGTACACAGAGTGATTAGAGAGACTGACCTTGCGGCTCAGACGCCTACATTCACAAAAGAATGACGGGGAAAGCCCAACACTTTCTGGCGGATATTTCATTTGATGGTGGGCACTCTGGTTATTGTGTTGGGTTTTTTGTCTTAAATATTCTTCCACTGATTCCAAACAAAAGTAAGTCCTCAACCCCACTGCACAATTACTGCTGCTCTATCTAGACAATAGAGCTGTGCTCCCAAATCTTTATCATGATTCAGAAAATAAAGTTCTAAGTGCTTTGCGGTGACTGGCATGATTAAGTCAGAATATCTCCCATCTCAAAACTGGCATGCTGAACTCAGCTTCTGTCTGAATATAGTACAACATGGCTCCCTCCACAGCTCCAACTCAACCCACAAGAAGCATATACATTGAGACTCGCAGTAGACTAGTCTCTCAACATACACACAGATGACTAGCCTGGGCCAGCACAATGCATGTTGATCATTGTCACCCTAAACATGAAAATGTATAACCACATTTTCTGCAGAAAAATACCATCCACTCTTTCAAAATACAGATTTTATTTTATTAATTTATTACATTCCATTAGCATTTTCAGCTGGTCCCACTGAGAACCAGTTGGCCCTGCGAGTTTCAGGCTACAATGGAAGCTCAACCAGAAAGAGAGACAGAGTAACCTGGCAGTGAGACCCACACCCCATTACCGATGTGTGCAGTGAAGCAAACAGAGCTTTCCGTTCCAATCATTATAGAAGGCTGTACAATAAACATTATGTGCAAAGCCAAGCCTGTGCACAGCACTCTGATCTTCACCAGGCTTTATATTAATATATAGGGGTGCATGAAAGGGGGGAAATTAATGCTCTCCAATGGTTTATATAGGATAAGCGCAGAGTAGTTGCTTTCTAGGCAACTATAGGAACCAAACGGCATATCACTTTCATTAACTTAATTACCAACCGGATGTCATAAGTAAGTGCCTAACACAAACAGTCACTATTAATCCATTTTGGGCGGGAGCCGGGAACCCCTTTTGGTGTTAGCATTACGTTGTGTTTTAGCTATTGAAAAATAGCAGTTCTACAAGCTGAGTGGCACGCTACGAGCTTGTAGGTCTGCCATTTTTGAAAAATCGATCTCAGGTCAAAATGGGTTAAACTCCTACTTGGGAGTATAATAGAAAGGATATCCATCGAGGCATTTTTGTAAAATTGAGTACAATGTATTACAAGACTTAAACAGGCGCCTGACAATTCAAACAGGCATGAAAGTTGTCCATGTAGTATGACCTGGGAGAGAGCATGTTGCTGTGCACAGAGAGCCTGCTGTGACTTCAGTGAAGAGTGTTGTGGTTGGTGATGTTGCATGCAAAAGGCCCAGTCAACTAAAAAACAAACACTGGTGTGATGTGATTCAAACCACTTAAAACTATATACACACACACTTCAATATTTTATACTATGGCCCCTACATCTACAACAAATCTCTTTGCCAAGATGGCCAAACTACTAACTCACTACACAAAGTGTTGTGAGCTTCTATATCTGCCATTTCCACCCCCAGAATATTGGGGACATTCAGGACTGCTTGTGCATGTATATGCAATTGATATAGGAGGAATAGTTTACTTTAAAATAAGCTCAAGTTATCAAGCATATAAAAAAAAAGGCATTTAAATCCACATGCCATGCCATTTTCTTTACCTTTTTATGATCAACATCTGAGAACAGTAATTGGCCAAATGGCCTTGACCCTTCACATACTTGCCCTCTCTGGCCTTTACATATGAACCCTCTTCTCTACCATCTTTACGACGAACTCTCACTCTTCTGATAAGATATGATACTTATTTACATTTCTAACTTTATAGGATTGGCATTTTTCCATTGCATAGAACAGGCTCAACTAAAAAATTTCAGGTTTTCTATTAAGCAAAAGCACCTTTTCTGGTATCACTTCCATGGAGGTTGGAAGTGAGCTGAGGCATTACCAAAAGGTGATGTAAAA
Organism: Protomyctophum parallelum; assembly: GCF_964188405.1. Taxonomy (NCBI): domain Eukaryota; kingdom Metazoa; phylum Chordata; class Actinopteri; order Myctophiformes; family Myctophidae; genus Protomyctophum; species Protomyctophum parallelum. The sequence goes on along the minus strand of NC_139712.1, from coordinate 16,082,296 downwards.
ACACTGCAGACAACTCATAGTCATAGGTGTGAGAGAATAGTCACTAGGGTGATTACATTAATTGTGACAGTATGGACTCCCGAATACTGTATAGAAGCTACAAAATATTGTTACTTCAAACTACACACTACTGAGTCTAAAATAAGTAACTGCATGCCCCATTTTTAACCAAAAATGTTATACGTTTTAAGCTATAATTTTGTAACTGTACACGATAAATAGATTGTGTCTAGACATCATTAGCTTTAACATTGTTTAGGACTCTCCTTTGGAGAAGGCTGGACGTTGTGACCAGCGGCTACACTGAGGGGGTTCTATCTGCAGTGGAAAACGAAGCTGGTCAAGTCATGCCGGTTCTATGCAATGGAAAAGCCACTAGTGGGCATACCCTATGCTGACTCCTCCAAGGCTGTTCATTCCTTTCCATCCATAGCTCCATCCCTGACATTTCCTGGTAGAGCAATAAAGGGGAGACAACTACCTGAAACACTACATCTGCACTTGACTGTGTGATCCAATTCACACAGCAGAAGTCAACAGAACACAACTCTATGGGCAATAAGAATGGCTCCTCTTCTTCCATGCTGGCCCTTTCCTCTCTCTCTCCCTCCCCCTCTGGTGTCAGAGACAGTGTGTGAGAAGGTGGTGTGTGTCTGTGTGTGTCTTGTGCTCCCCAGGGTGTGCTGTGTGTAAAGTGGGTCGTCTCGGCATTGGCTCACCTGAAGGCCCGTCCTCTGCCCCTGGGTGCTCCCGTATAGCCGCTGTAGTATCGCGCACGCGACGAGGAGAAGTTTCCTCCACCACCACCACCACCACCCCGTGAACGGAAACGCGCCCGGGGGAAGCCGCGGTCTGTGGTGCTAATGCCTGGCCTGTTTGTTCTCTTAGCGCCGACCTGAGGATGAGAGTAAGGGAGGTTTATTAGGCACACAGGTGACACCATTGTCAAAATGAAGACAGTGTCCAAAAGGAGGGAAAAAAGATTGACATACGGCAGGATAAGAATTAGCCAGATGTCTTAAAGTAAAGGTGATTTTCCACTTTTAAGTCTTGACTGTCTTGGAATTCATACGAATTGAGCGAGCATCAGACAGTACAGCTACAAGCATCCGAATGTGAAGTGAGCAAACAGTGTATCATTTTTCTACGCTCACCTCGGCACTGCAGCAGTACCCCCTGGACCTGGTACTACGGCAGCCTTTGCTTGTCTCTCCCAAAGGGGTCCTGTGCTGCTCCATTAACAATTCTCTACATAAAGGTTTGAGAGGTCCCAAAAGAAACTGACACTTGGTTGTGAAAACCAAACAAAAGCTATTTTCGTGCTCGAACAGACCCAGCCAGCCATGGTCAGACCCAGCTATTTTCGTCCTCGGACAGACCGACCCAGCCAGCCAGCCAGCCAGGGACAAACCCAGGAACACACATAGGTCTGTAATGGCGTGGTTGCACCACTCAAAAAAAGACTTGATCCATAAACCTTCACTTGTCTTCACACGGCTGACCCAAATCTGCATAGCACATTTAGCAATCAAATCAAATTGTCTGATATCTTTGCTTGAGTAGCTCAGTGGTGCAGAAAAGCATGACACGCTGCAACATTCTATTCCGACTCGGCTAGGAATCTAAGTTCCTAAACTTTAGTCATGTGGCAACAGCCATACACCGTAAATTAGACTAGGCTTAGATTATACTAAGGCTGCATCGATCCACCCAAACCTTTTTAGTGATTATACCATCAGTTACTTTTGATTAATTGAATAATTGAGAAGCAAGTTATTATGCGGATACTGTGCTTAATATTTCAATTCAAATATTTTTTTTATAAATCGACTAGATTACTCTGATTAACCACGTATTACTTAATCCCCATTTTGTTTAAAAAAAAACTGCCGATCTACAAGCAAGGTCACCACACATCTCTGTTGAGAGCTTGTAGATGATTTGCATTGTTTCCACTATGAAACTAAATGGTTGCCTTTGATTTAAATAGTTTTACTATAAATTAAGAAAGTCCCATTATTTTCCAATGCCTGTTGCAGCATTACTGTCAAAACCAATTTCTCAACATTGGATTAATAGTTATTTGTGCCTTTTATAATGGCTTCTTTTATGTGAGGAAAGAAAATGTAATGATTTCTTGATACCTTCCCCCAAATAATGCAGTCAGCCTGTTAAACTCTCACCTTAATCTGCCTTCCTCTGAACAGGGACTCGTCCAAAGCCATGGCCGTCCTAACAGACTCCTTGTCTGCAAACTCAATATAGGCAAACCTGAAGAAAGAGACATAACATTTGAATGAAAAAATGTGGAACATGAAGGTGCACTTGTTGAATTACTTCATTAAGGAACAACAATACCAAGACCTTATACCAAACACGAATATGCTTTTGGCCCATAGTGTTATCACTTCAAGGTCACAACACCCAGTAAGAAGTAGTGAGTTAGTCATAATAATTGGAGGGGGTAATACTCAGTATCAATCCAACCGATTTAGGCAAGAGCTAGGCATAACCAATGTGAATGTCGACTTTGTTGGTCGTTTCAAATGCTTTGTACACACCCTCATATACAAGAAAATGCAGTGATAGACATTTCTACTAACTTGCTGGTGTGAATTTGGTTTTAAGCAATTGGAACATACCATAACATGATAGTCTCATGTAGCCAGACAACTATTCCACAATCTCCAAATTCCAAGTAAGGAATCTGGCATTTCCGTTCACAAAAATATATTTTAAAATATCTTTATATTTTAATTATTTATTTCATTTCTGCTTAGCAGTAAGCTATATTATGCTTAGATGATTTCGATATATATATATATATTAGGATACATTTGAGCATAGGAACTAAGGCTGCAACAACGAATCGATTAAATCGATAAAAATCGATAATTAAATTCGTTGCCAACGAATTATCTTATCGATTATTATCGCGGGTGTTTTCCAACATTAAAATGTAACGTAAAGCTGCTTTCTTTTTACCGTTCCGTAACGGCACTAGGCTGAACGAACAATATGCAACGGGTCGGTATAAACACAACACAGGGCGCGTTCGGAAATAGCGCACTGAGCGCACTGTGCAATGCAAACTAATAGGCGAGTGCGCTCCCGGTGTGCATTTCCAAACGCACCCATATATTGTCTTGAACGTGACCAGAGCGCCCGGTCCGCATCTACCCCTCTCTCTCCCAACTAACTTCAGTCTCCCCCACACACACACACACACAGAGGGAGAGCGTCAGCTCTGTGGCTGCGATGATCTGCTTGCAAAATGCCCCAAACAGGTCCCAAAACATGGCATTTGTGAGCACGGCCACTGTCCATATTTGTTTGTCTTATGACAAAAAATGCTCCACAATGTCTGAATCTGTGAGCTTGCAGGCTGTCTACGACGAGCACTATAGCAGTGTAGCTTGTTAACGATCGTTAGCTCCTCATTGGTTCCACCTGTGTAATCACAGCAGCGCATTGGAGTGGGCACAGGGCAAAAATCTCCGTGAAGTGAACGTTTTTGCTTAATGATTTATTCAGTGCTGTTTAACTTTAGCAATATGTGATACTAGAGCCTAGACCCTAGAGAACATGCCAATATGGCTGCTATAAGAACGGTTTCCCCTATCAGCTAGCATGCTACTTAATTGTGTGCACTGTGTGTGTGTGTGTGTGTGTGTGTGTGTGTGTGTGAGACTGTGTGCGTGCGTGCGTGTCCACACAGACTGTGTAGGACAGTGGTTCTCATAGTGGGAGTTCCAGCTACATTATAGATAGTTAGGAAGTAAACCAAGTGGACCCTAAAGGGTCTGTAACAGAGAGTGCAAAAATGGAACCAAATAACTCACAATTGATTTTACCATAGAAATTAAAAAATAAAAATTGGGGTCCCAGAGATAGAAATGGAAAGAGACAGTCAGCTATACACGGTCAACATTACAGATTACAGTATCATTACAAGTAGGAATGGCAATAAAATCAAATTGGATAAAAAAAGGGGGTAAAATATTAATTTTGAATGAGTATTCATTTTTATTGTCTTTATTGTTAGTTACAACATGCCTAAAATAATTTGAAGCTAATTTTTTTAAGTAATTGCAAAAAGGTGCCATAATCCGATTCATCGATTCATCGTTTAAATAATCGGCCGATGAATCGATTATGAAATTAATCGTTAGTTGCAGCCCTAATAGGAACATGAATGGTGATTTTCTTCTTTGGCTGGAAAGTTTGTGTGCCATTTTGACAGGTGATAACTAATCATAATTTGACAAAGTCAGCATGGCTGACTTTGTTTTGGCCAGCTAATGTGACCCTGTAGGACACACTGTTTTCAGGAAGGATGCAGGACAAGATGATGTATTATTAATCTTTACCCTTTGGGATGCCCTGTAAATTTGTCACACAGGATGGTGACTCTGTTGACCGAACCGCAGCCGTGGAAATGAGCCTCCAGCTCCTCTGCTGTGGCTCCATAGTCCACCTGAAAGACAGGAGAGGTTACAGGTCTCATTCACAACCAAATACTCATGCATTTTAACACTAATCCATTTACTTTGCATATAATGTAAAAGTAAGTAAGTAGCCTTGCCGAGCCATGAGGCCCATAGGGCAGGAGCTTATCTCCTGTTTCTGTAGCGTGAGGCAGCTTGATGTACAAGTACACCCCCTGGACATGACGCTAGCATGTCGCAGGGACTTACCCCCAATCCAACCCTTGATGCTGAGTGTCAAGCAGGGAGGCATTGGGTCCCATATTTACAGTCTTTGGTATGACCCGGCCGGGGGTCGAACCCCAACCTCCCAGTCTCAGGGCGGACACTCTAACCACAAGGCCACTGAGCTGGTTGGTTGCATATAATGGATGCATATAATGTGGCAACTTTAAAAGCCCCCAGGAGTTGGGCCCCCCCGGATCGCGATGGATCGAGTGTCAAATGGGTCACCCCACGGGCCCAGCCGCGGCGGCGATCCGCTTTTCGGTCAGCATACCAGGGTATTGGTCGTCTGATGATAACCCACTAGGCTGGCAGTCGACCAACCTGTCGGCCGAGCTCGGGAGCTAGGTCCCCCGGGGACCACATCGGAGCGAGCGGGCGTAGTTTTAGGGCGCCCCACGGGCCAAGACGCGGTGGCGATCTGCTTTTCGGTCATGCGATCCGCTTATTGGTCATCTGGTCATGACCTACTAGGCTGGCGGTCGACCAGCCTGCGGCCTGGCTCGGGAGCTCGGACGGACGGAGGCGGGCGACGTCGGAGGCGACCGGGCTGAGACGCGGCGACGGCCCGCTTTTTCGGTCATGCACACTTGCACAGGGTATTGATCATGACCTAGTGGGCTGACGACCGACCAGCCTGCGGCTCGGCTCGGAGCCCCGACTGAGCTTTTTTGAAAGGTCGATTAATTGAGGCGATGTGTCAATGACAGCTATATTCTACAACATCTTATTTTGTGAGAAATTGTCTCAAATTATGCCTTACACAAATGTGAACACAATTAACAGGGGAAATGTAGCTAAACCTGACCTGAACCTGAAATGGAAGACTGTTATTAATTATACCGAGACAAAAACTAAGATAAGAGAGTAGTGACCTACATTTCCAACGTAAATTGATCTGCCGTCTGCTTCCATCTTTTCCTCGATTGACATGATGACAGGACCGGCTGGACAAAAAGGGAGAAATGTTTTTTCTACATCCATGATCAATGCCAAGGAAATAACCCCATCATCATGACTAATGGCACAGTTCTTTAATTAATGTATGCCTAAATTAACATCAATCACATCAATCATTTAATTGTGACTCCTTCATTGAGCCGGATCCTGAGTGGGCTACACTGAGGACACGGATCCAGAGAAGCCTCTTTAGCAATTAATTTGCTTGTCTACAGATTCTACGCATGTTATGCAGGGGGTTTCACTAGCACCAGCTGCTGGTTATGATGGACATGTGTCCAAAGCAGTCAACTATTTACATCAAGGAACGTCGCAGAGCTGATACACATCGGCACACATTAATCCTTACATTTTTAAAATATTAAATCCAAGAATTGATTCATTGCCAGTGTTACATTAACCTTCTGGACCAAAACCCAGAAATCAATGCAATCCTACGTAGTAACTGGCATATTGGTAGGTTTCCATAACATACACCCAAACCATTGGTAGTTGGTACCCCGACAGACCTACATATAAACCCAGACCTTTGTTTTCCAGACTCTTACCTGGCGGAGGGCTAAGGTTCATCTGTTTCTCCACCTCGTTCTGAAGCTCCTTTAGTTTCTCCGCCTCTTCCTCCATCTCTCTGACCCGGGCTTTGATAGCCTCCAGCTCCTGAACAAAGACAATAGAACAATGGTATGATCAATACATGCTGTACAGTTGTGGACATGGTCCAATTGGTCCACACCAGGGTTGCTGCGGTGTCCGGTGTTACATGGTGTGCCGGCTGACACCGATATACAAGTCAATTGCGGAGTGGTGTGTATCACTGTCAGAGCAGTTCCTCTGGGCTAGTAGAGACAAGAGTCGTAAGAACACAAGACTGGTATGTTTCAAATTAGTTTTAAATATTCCAAAACAATATGTAGCATATTGAGAAATGAATTATGGGCTCAAAAAAATATATATATATCTTTTAACTTTAAAAATCTTGTAGCATGAGAACGCTTTTTTGGCGCACCCACCTAAATTTGAGGGTTTTTTTAATGAATAAAAATCATAGCATTGCGGTTTACTTAAACACATGGTAGAATTTATGCAATATCTTGGGCCAGGATTTAAAAATGTGTCCTGGTCCTGGCTGTCTGTCAACCAGCAATCTCTCTGAGACAGAGGTAACTCCAGAGGACCCTACACTGATACATCACATCTTCAGCTGTGGTTTTTGTTCACCTTTATAGACCATTTGGATAATATAATTTGATTAGCAAATGATAACAATTGCAATGTAAATGCAATGTATATGTGTATGAGGGTGCATATTGTGTATACCGGTAGTCTCCAGTGCAGATTATTTTTGTGTTGTCATACATTTCTCACTAGGCATCTTTCAAAAGAAACTCATTTGCCGAAATATACCAGACTCGATCTCTGCCTGACAGTCACATACAGTCTCAACTCTCATTCACAGACAGCGCTTTCCTTTCTCTCAGTAGCCAGCTCGGATCCTTTCACAACTTCAAATACTTTGTGATATAATAATTAACTTTATATGACATGCGCCGGATTTGACATTAACACCTGCAGATAAATAAGTGAAGTTTGCTACCAGGTTGCCTGAACGGGAAAGTACACATTTTGAGTGGGAATGTCTTTAGTTCGCTATAAACACAAGATGAGATATAACGGTGGTCAGAGTGCTCTGTGTCTCTCTACCAAGTCCCTCTCCCCCAGAAGCTTCATACGGTCCCACAAACCCAGCTGAACCAAGATGATGTCACCTACCCTGTCTGCCCCGCCCTCTTCTCTGTACACTTTTACATCCACTCAAAAACACACCTGTTCTCCCTGACCTTTGAACCCATTTAAACCATTCATACCATGTACGCCACATTTACCTTCTGTTCTTTGTGCAGTTTGTGTTTTGGTTACATTTTATGCAGTGTTAACTCTTGTGTTTTAACCCGTTATACCTGCCATACCCATATTCGTTTTGCTGGACGGCACTTAAATATATTTCGCATAAACAACCTGGTATTCAATTTTAAAAGGTTGAGAATCGACGCCCAGGTGGTGTGGTTTTGGCGCCAGGGATAGTTATGTAATGTTGACCCCTAACAGCAGTCCAACAGGCTTGCTTATCGGCCTGGATCTGAATAAACATGCTACTTGTATTTACGGTAGTCTGCTTTAAACAGCCAGTGGGACACACACAGCCACAGTAAGACTGCTATTAACCCATTTTGGGCGGGAACCCCTTTTGGTGTTAGCATTATGATATGATTTAGCTATTTTTCAATAGCTTGTAGGTCTGCTATTTTTGAAGAATCGAAGAACGACTGACATAGAAACATAGCTTTTTCAGAAAACTGTCAGGCTGTAGAAGACATTTTTAGAATCTGATCTCAGGTCAGAATGGGTAAAGGATTCTACAACACGTGTGACATTATCCAGTAAAGAGTTATGGATCATCTCTCATTGCTGGCTCTGTTCTGGGTGATTGCTGTGAAGAAGCGTAAACAGTGCCGCCTGCCTCCTGGACCCAAGGCGCTTCCTCTCGTTGAAAACCTCCACCAGCTGGACAAACAAGACCCATTTAACAGCCTGGCCGAGCTCAGTGAGACCTACGGGCCGGTGATGACTGTGTACCTGGGCCATAAGCGGGCCGTGTTCCTGGTGGGATACGACACAGTGAAGGAGGCCCTGGTAGAGCAGGCCGATGACTTTGCAGGCTGGGGTGCACCAGCCTTCTTCGCCAGAGCTACCCGGGGATATGGTGTAATGATCAGCAACGGAGATCGCCACCGTCAGCTCCGCCGCTTCGCCCTCAGACTTTGGGATGGGACGGAAAGGCATGGAGCAGTGGATCCAAAAGGAGGGCAGACACCTCGCAGCACACATAGGACACTGAAGGCGCGCCCTTTGAACCCCACGTTCTTGCTGAGCTGCACAGTGTCCAACGTGACGACCATTATCAATAACATCATCATCTTTAGCAGCCCCCTGGTACAGCTGTACAACACTCCGATTCACGCTCAGCGTGCTCATCTAGTAGCCCAACATACAGGAGCAAATGCAGCAGGAGATTGATGACGTGATTGGACAAGGGAGGTGCCCAAATAGGGGGGGGACAGGAAGTCCCTCCCCTTCACAGACGCAGTGATTAATGAGATCCAGCGGTTCCTGGATATCGTTCCTCACTACGCAATACAAGACATCTCCTTCAGGGGCTACAGCATCCCCAAGGGAACACTGATCATCCCCATGTTGCACACAGTCCTGAGAGACAAAGGCCAGTGGGCCACGCCATGGTCCTTCAACCCCCAGCACTAACTTTAAGAAGAACCCTGCTTTCCTGCCCTTCTCTGCAGGAGGGCGTCAAGAGGGCGTGTGTCGGAGAGTCGGAGAACAGGAACAGCCAGCTGTTCCTGTTCATCGCATCGTTACTGCAACGCTTCAGCTTCTCCTGCAGCGCTGGTCCAGACTCCATCGACCTCAGCCCGGAGTTCAGCAGCTTCGCTAATGTGCCCCGCAACTTAAGTACCACATCATCGCCACGCCCCGGGCGCTACCAGTGCATTGGTACACACACACACACACACACACACACGCACGCGCTAATCTCCGGCACCGTTGGCCCGGTCGCTGCCAAACTCTGTACACAATCCATGGATGCCAATTCCGAGCCTCTGCCCCAAATTCAGTTGAAAGTCAGATGGACCCTCCTCCAGGTGATTGCCTGCATGCATGTTCAGCGCTCCACCAGCACCACAAACCAGGGCCTTTTCACCATGTTGTCATAGTGCTTGGTAATTGGGAACAATCTGTACAGATGAAACCCACATTTGTATATGAAACAAATTGTGTTGCTGCTTGTTGCACACACATTTTGCTATTGCTGTTACACCATATTTTATCATTGTGTTCCACTGTACGCAATGTTATGCCACAGAATATAGAACACGCAAAAAAAATAGAAGTGATTTATACTGTATGGAAATAGCTCTGCTCCCTTTCATAAAAATCAATAAGAAACTGCTTTCTAATGCTAAAATGAATAATGACCCATGAATTTGTTGTCAGTCAGCATGGCACTGTGCGAGCAAGATACTGGATCACTGTGTGTGTGTGTGTGTGTGTGTGACTGTGTACTGTGTAGCGGGGGTAAGAAGGTAAGAAAGAAAGAAATAAAGGTGACTGGCCCATAGGCAACCATACTAATAAAGTGTTACAATTACAATAGTCGCCCTCACTACCAGGTTGCTGACACTAATTAACGATATCTTTGGGGCAAGTGGATATGACCTGAGGGCAAGTACAACATGACCTGTATTTGCTCGACTCAGCAACACAGCAACGGAACAACACTGCTCCGTTGTCAATCTGAATGCCAATACCAGTAGCACAAATAACTACTGCTAGTGGTTTTGGTTCACTTGGCGTGCGATGCAACCCTCTCTGACATCATGGATATATTTTTTAAGCAGCTGTGTTGGACATAACTATGCCTTTTTGTTGATCAATACTGAAACATATAGAACTAGAAAAAGTGCCCTTCTGGGCACAGGTCTCCACCAGGATAGGAATGTAGGACATTGCAGCTTGCCTTCATCTGGTGGTTGGATAAAAGGGCAACAAAAGTAAATTAGAGGTAAAAACACTTTTCGGCCAGTTATAGCGCCACCTTGAGGCTGAGTTGAAATTGTTCATGTGGCATTTCTTCCTCTGCCTAGTGGGAATGTGTGTGCACAATTTCACGGAAAACACGCGATGTGTTCATGATTTGCAGCATTTTGTTTGAAACTGAGCACTCCTGTGAACTTTGGAAGCCAATCTTAACCAATCAGGATGGAGTGCAAAACTTGTTTTGCACAAAACGGCCTCCTGGTAGCGCTATAACAGGGCGTTCTGGAAATTTTGGGGCAGAGGTTCATCGTTGGCATCCAGGGAGTGTGTGTGCAAAATTTGGCATCGACCGGGTTAACGGTGCCGGAGATTAGCTGCTCACGGACACACACGGACGGACGGACGGAGTGCAAAACACTCTCCCCCCATGCCTTCGGCCTGGTGGAGACAACAAATATACATTCCTCCTGTAACTAAAGAGACTATGCTAGGCAGCTAACTTACAGTTCAAATCGCATTCTTTGATTGATTGCTGTAAACATAACTGACACAAGTTGCAGTATCCAGACATCAGTTAAGAATTGAGTGCGAGACCGGTCAGCTTGCAACACGCTTTGTATTCTAACCAGCTACAGTAGATGGGTTTAATTTTTTACGGATTTGTCTTTGAAAATATAAACAAGGCTTTGCTGTCAAAAACATACAGTTGCTGTAGTAGTCAACTAGAAAGGATAAAGTTATTCGCTCTCTCCTCCTCCTACTTATTCAGTAACAGCATTTGCTAAATAAAATGCTAATTAATATAGTCCCCCCCAAAACATGGCACAATAAAAACAGATCTTAAAAAAGAGGCAGGAGGCTAAGAGATTTACATTTCAAACAACGGTGATGAATGAATTTGAATGAATTACAGAGGCCTTGGACCGTCAACACCAAATCTGGAGAAGGGAGTTTAATGAATGAGCTTGTCACAATGGCAGCCATCAATAATAGTATGCCAGAGGCTGGCTGCTGCAGCCTAAGCTGACCCTGTGTGTAGTGACAATGTGGACTGGATAGGCAGGCTCACATATGACCTCATGTTGAGGTGAGGCAAGTTGTACTGACAATGTGGACTGGATAGGCAGGCTCACATATGACCTCATATTGAGGTGAGGCAAGTTGTGACTGACTGAATGTCGCTTCCCGTCTGAGCATAATTCTTTAAAAGAAAAGTAGTACCATGCTAATTAGTATTAGTTTAGGGCTTCAGATTGCACCCATTTTGGGCACACATGCGCTCACAAATCTGTCAAGTTCATAGGCTTTGGTGATTAAACTGGTAAAAGAGAAAAAAGGCACCACCTCCAAAGTACTTCACTCCAATTAAAACTCATTTACTGCCTAGGGCGAGTTTAAAACAAGACATTAAACCGTCCCCCACAAACTACACTGGCTCTCAGTCAAACAGAGAATCCAGTACAAAATCCTTTCTACCACCTACAAGGCACTCAATCTGGCTCCCCCCTAACTCTCTGATCTTCTCCAACAGTATGTCCCCTGCTGTTCCCTCATGTCCAGTCAATGAAGCCAAGCTCTTGGAGGTCCCCCAGGCCAAGTACAGTGCCTGGGGGATAGGGCTATCCCCTTTGCTGCCTCCTCCCTCTTGAATGCATTCCCCCTACCTCCCCTCCTTCAAATTCCACCTCTTCAGGATAGCTTTTCCTAGTTGAGGTCTAGGTCTCTCCAACCAGCGGCTTGACTAGACGTCAGTAGGCCTCCACGCAGGCTGGTTACCTCGGGGGAGCCCACTGCACCCTTGACTCTTCTGACTTCCTCCACGTTCTTACCGGTATTAGCCTACCCTACACTCCACCAGAGCTGTTGGGGGACGGTGCATGTGTGTGCTAGCAGCAGCAACCACCGGGCTCCGCCACACTTTGGTCAACTCAACTGTCATTGCATCTCTGTATGTATGCATTTATAATTTTATTTTACAGACATGAGTGGGCGGCCGTGGGGCCCGAATGCCTCTGGGCCCCAACGCAATTGCGTTCTGCGTCATGCTAGTTTGTCTCCAACCCATGCTTAACCCACTTAGATCAGGATTTAAAAAAATCTGCCTCAGGTGCAGAAAGCTCTCGTTTATGAACACTAGACCTGTACGTGGCTACATGGCCGTTGAGAGCCTACTTGAGAGCGATACAACTTGGGAACCTAATAATTAGGGATGGAGCCCGAAAATCGGGGTCCATTACAAACCCGGTTCGGCATTTATCGAGACCCGAGTATCAATAAGCGGTTGGCTTGTCGAGTCCGTTATCGGGTATAGCGGCAACGGCTGACGTTATGGGCCACTCGCTATGAGGGGGCTGGGACCAAGGACTGTATAAAGAGGACAAGAAGCGAAGACCGTACGGGGACGCCATGTTGCTCACATGGTGCTCCATGGAAGGAAAGAAACATGCGCAGTTGCAGACCAAGGAAGCTGATCGCGAAAGTGTTGGCTGCATAAAGCCCATTGCGCACGTTTCTTTCCTTCCATGGAGCACCATGTGAGCAACATGGCGGCGCCCTTACCGTCTTCGCTTCCCGTCCTCTTTATACAGTCCTTGGCTGGGACGCGACAGGTGGTTGTGTGGTTCGTCATCGTTTTGCCATGGAAGTATGGTGGAAGACTGCAAGTGGAACATGTGACAAAGTTTGGCAACTTAAAAAAGACAAGAGGGGAGCTAAATGCAATAATGTAACCTACCACAGTTGTTGCATGCACAAAAGGGAGCATTTCGACAATGCATAGACATCTGTCCATAATGCATTGTATTAAACCCATTTGCATGTCTGCACCGAGTCGAAACAATACGGGAGCCGTCAGAGCTGCTAGCCTGGCGCTGCCAGACTCATAGCGAGGATTCACTGACGCTTCCTCCCCGCATATGATATATATTTGCGGGGAGGAAGTGTCAGTGAATCCTCGCTATGAGTCTGGCCGCGCCAGGCTAGTCAGCTGCTCTTCCACCCAAGGGCCAAGGCATGTGGTGCTTACCGTGCGACGTTGCCCCAAGTTAAAATCCAATTCATAATAATACGTTTGGGAAACTCAAATCTCTCTTCCATAGTTATAATATCTCCCACGGATGGATTGTATACTGTATAGTCTCACATAATACGTGACATATTCAATGTCACTTCTCAGTCCATCGTTGTCGAAAAGGCAGAGCTACAAGGTCACAACGCGGTGCAACCAGACGCGGTGTGAGCTTGTAGACTGGCTATTTTTGGTGTGTGACACGTCTGTCTGTGTCCCACATGGAGATCTCTGTATTTGTCTGTCTGCCTGTGTGTGAAGAGTGCAAAAACTGACTGTGAAAAGTGGAGTGGTTAAGCCATGGCAATCGATTGGCAAGCAATCAATTGGCTGAGGCAGGGGCTGGAAATTTCACAGGTGAGGGGATTTAGGCTGATTAGGCCCACTGGCAGAGCTGACCAGAGCCTTTTGTGGTGGTCCTGTAGAACCGTGGGTCCGACCAACTCGATATCGAGCACTGCACTCCCTGCAGCGGCAAACGGTTCTACTTCTCGAGTTACGAGCATTACAACCGTACGCACACAGACACGTGGCGCATTTATACTAGGATATACAGTATATTCTACCACAGGTCGTTTCGAGGAAGCAATCTGATTGGTTGAAACAGCCTTCTAGCCGGTGGTTAAACCAGCACTGTTCACCACCTAATCAAAACAAAGAATTCAGACGCTCTGTTCTCCCAGAGCGCTAGCAAACTCGGTGGCTAGGCTAGCTAGTTTATTGGGACATTTGTTTTAAGGGCAACTGTGGTATAATTGCAATATTACACTCGAGGGTGTGGGTTAACGTGATTATTGCGTGATTATTGCCACTTCAGTCGAGGAACTCGACTCAGTCTCGTTCCTGACCGCATCCCTGTCGTGGCAATAATCACGTTAACCCACACCCTCTCGTGTAATATTGCTTAAATCAGTTTGTGTGCTGCAGTCTCTGCTTCACATTGTGGTGTTCAGAGTATGGGTTTTATGCCGTTCAGACTATTGGCATAGAGGCAGCCTAGAGACGAATCAGCCAATCACAAAAAAGTGTCAACTACAGTCGATACTAGAAGTAGTAGCAAATGTAGTCCAGGCCCTTTTCAAGCACCTGGCAATTATAGTAAAGTCAAGTTACTTGACCCAACAGTACTAAATACATAATTGAAGTTTCATGGCCAACCTTACTTTTGTTGGTGTGAACTGTGAAGAATAAACATTCTATCATAAATATCCATTGAACTGTGTTAGGCATATTATACTTTTATTATATTGCTATATAAGCCTCATTCGCTGTTTTTGTGGTATGAGGTCTTCGAGTAAACCTGAGACCGGAAAACCCCCAGGATCCCACCAGGACCGGGCTTGGTTCCATCAAGAAGTGACTAGGGGCAAGCTGCCTGCATGCCTTGGGTCACCTGACTTTAGTAAAGAAGTAGTAGCGCAACTCTGTGTAGACATTAGACAACAAGAAATAAGGCACGATGGATCCAGTCTTAACGTTGGCATTTCGGTGCCTCTGTGTTGTACAGGTACAGTCCAACATCTCTCTGTACTGCTCTGGGTCGGAACTCATATTGCATTAGTGTCCAAGTGTCGGAACTCCTAATTGCTCCTGATGGGCAGGTTGGTGCCTGCATGGTTTCATTGGTTTCCTCCACCACCAGTGTATGAATGGGTTAGTGTAATGCACAATGTAAAGCACCTTGGATAAAGGCGCTATATAAATGCACCATTTACCATTTCTAATAATATTCGGCTCTGGGTACATTTTTACAGGTCTATTTTGGTCAAATTGGACCCATGAAGTCCTCCAGTTTGAGAATTGTGTGTAACATCTTCTAAACAGTCTCAATCCAAACTTGACAGACGTCAATAGACATTCAGAGTCAATTGTAAAAAATGCAACTAACGAAAAACGGATTTATTGAAATCCAATTCACTGGTGAATACTGCTGCACGATGGTTGAATAAGAGTTAATGTTTTTGTTATTAATTGACACTGGGTCAGTGGACCAGGGCCAGCCCTCTCCAGCTCAAATAAATAGCTACGGGCATCCTATTGAAATGCTAATTCCTCATCTAGTGATTTCTGGCCTAGAGGGGGCGGGTGCCGGCGAGTAAGGCGGTGGATTGGTTGGTTCACCGATCTGAGTGCCCGTCCCACAGCCTCCCTGGTAGAAAACAGAAAACACCAACGTCACCCAATTTGGAGCGATACGCCTCTGCACCGACTTCGTATGCCAAAATTTCCAATGGGTTTCCCCAGGCTTTTATTTTTGAGTGAACGAAAATAAAAGTCTGGGTAACGGTGAGGCTAGTATACTTTATGCATAAACCAATTTAAAAAAAACTGGGGCACTTTATCTTCACTTTTTTCTCCCCATAATTCATTCAATTATCCTGTTCTGCCTTTTTCAGCAATACAGCAGTAATGGCACTCCAGCTCTCAATTTAAATAATTTAAAGGTTGAGTAACTTCTTGACCAAGCCGGTTCAAAGGACAAAAATCTAATAATGACATGGAAACACTATAATAATAAAAAATAGAATCACTACCCAGAATGTGTCATAATAGGATGACCATTCAAATGTTTCACTTTGAATCGAAGGGGGTGACCAGTTTTGAGATCAGACCCCTCCACCCACACACACCCCCCCCCCCCCACACACACACACACACTAAATAATAGAGGGAAAAAAATCATACAATGAACATGGGGGTGCATGATTCCTCAGTGGAGTGGGCTCTCATTTTTGACAGTGCTGCACTGCAGCACAGTAGGAGTTGCTCCAGCTCCATCCAGGGTCGCTACCATTAATGACATGGATTTGTTTTCAAACGAATGTCCGACTCAGAATCCTAACACATGGGGTATTTAGCATCAGATCGGTACTACTACAAGGTACTACTACAAAATACACTAGTTGATGTACAAAACAAATATTGATATTTGGCTTTTCGCCCTTTATAACAGAAACAACGTCTCCCTGTGCTTAAACCTTAAAACACAAGACAATGGTGGCAGTGTGACAGCCAGTCACTAGTAGTAGCACTCATACTCCTCTTGCACTTGTGACCTACAATGCTTTGACGGATCAATAACCTCCATTAATATATCTGCAGCTGTACTAATTCACATTTGCAGCAACAGTTTGTGGTATCTTAATGGGGTTACATGCATCTGGCCATCACTGCCTCGCCATCTCTCCCATTTTTGTCGCATATCCATAGAATGATCTTTCGCTCCCTCCCCTTCCTCGTAGCTCCAGCAGAAAACACTGAAGGATGCAAAACCCAGCCCCTAAAATACCGCAACCCTTTGCTTCTGCGTTTTGAGGTGTCACCATACAACACACCGAACAGGCTGACCAGCCGTGCCTATCAATGGATACACAACGCATACAACTATGCACAGGCGATTTGAAGTTTTGAACCATATGTACCAATCGACCACCTAAAGAGATTCGTGTCCTGTAATGTGAATTCAAGCTACGGATGGCCAGTCAGGTGCAGCAACACGTCTGCCATCTCTATTCTCCACCCCTAGCTTTGTCAGTCACTCGGCTAACTCGCTAGGAGAGAGCATTGACAGTGTAAGCAAACATCTCTGCAGACTGCATGCAGCTAGGGCAAAGACAAATGTCTAGCTGCACCGACACGACAATAAAGAAACGAGTCCGACACATTCCATCATTCCGGAACATCACGTTCCGTTTCCTCAACAACACACGGAGACGATGAAGCGATAGCTACCAGACTGGCTTCGCTAGCCTGCTACTAGCTGTCGCTCTTCGTCGCTCCAGTGCTCGGAAAGCTGTCGCTATACGTCGACGGTCAAGAAGAAAATAAAATATGGGTGTTTTATTACCGTGTAGCAGCAGACAGACTGGCACTGCGGAGGCTAATGGCGGCGGCCTGTCCTACCCTCCTCGCCCCTGACCGTCTCCTACATCTCCAAGCATTTTTTTCCTACGCCGAGGAGGATCCCCCCCACCACCTCTATCACCACCAGGTCCGAACGCTCTTTGGCGCAGAGAAACTGGCGGCGGGCGCCGCTGTTGCGCCAAGATGGCCGCCGGCGCCACGCGAGTCACCACCCATTTCTACTGCACTGCGTGAACCACAATGGCGGCTATTGTCGATCCTGGATGATGGCAGTTAACGCACACACTCACACAGCATGTGCCTGACTGCCACCACGAGATTTTTTAGACACTAAATATACAACTACGACTCCATTTTTATAAACGGTTAACTTGCACTCGACTAAACTTTGACATTATGGATAGGTGTACAGACTTTGAGCGAGAAAGTCGCCTGCTTAAAATAAAATCGTTATTTTCAACCAAACCGACGTGTTCGTAACGTGTTCGCGAACTCGCATCAGCACTTTTGGCCATTTGAGAATACGGTTTTACAGTCAAAAATACATCATCTTTGTCAAAGCGACACGATCGCGGGACTTAGTAGGTTATTAAAATGATTGATTCCAGACATGATGATTCTAAAACAATGCCCTTCACTCCTCTTACCGGGTCTTCAATCGAGGCCTCTCCCTCTTCTAATCCCGGCTCCTCGTCACCGACACCCGGGTCTTCCAACTCTGGATGACCGGGGTCCGAGTCTAATAGCGATTCCTCCGCCAGTCCATTGCCGAACTCCGCCATGGCCCTCCTATTCGCGTCCGTCTGTACCGACACACCTCGGGGGCTTAAACCTAGCCGGGCCCCTACTCACAGACCGGGGGGAAGAAAGGGGGAAGAAAACGGCGCAAAACGCCGCTTTAGTAGTAAAGTTAAAATGGTGAAATTAAAAAAGAAAAATGTCCGCTTCTATTCCTCGTTTTTCCACCGCTCAAAAAGAATTACACGGTGTCTATCGTTAACGTTTAAATGGCTCGCTCGCTGGTAGTGGCCGACTGGCCGTGCTTTACAGTTTATTTACTTGATATAAATGTGTATAAAAAACGAGGTGGACTCAGCGCGAGAGCACGGTGTCTCTTCAGTTCAGAAATGGAAGCCAGGGGGCGGGCTTATTGCTCACTGCAGCCGTAAACGGGAGCTCCTATTGGCCAACGGGCGACTCTAGACCCGCCTTTTTTCTGTGTCGGTGGCTCGTATTGGACAAGAGGCGTTAACATTCCGGGTTTTCTGCTATCATGGGCGCACCTAATAGCATTACTTTGATCAGTTTGCTGTCAATCAATTACACGGCAGACTGCCATTTGTCGAGTGAATTAATTCCCAGCACATTATACAGACTGCCAAATTGACTTCTCTAGTGCCACCTTGGTGACCTTTCTGTGAAAATATAAAAGCACATTGCCTGCAGTACAGTTTACAGTAAAAAAAGAAAAGAAAAAATCTACATTATAAATTCATTACATTTGACTAATCTCCATGACATTGCAGTTGCACAGATCAGATTTTGTTGTTCAATGGATTTTATTTCTTTCTGTATATCAAAGAAAGCAGAATGGAGATCAAACAAAAAAGCAGGTACAGTGAGGGGGAAAAAAAGCTTAATCAAAACTAACAATAACACAGCCACCATTTTTGTTCAATATTCATACCAATACCAAACTTGTTTTTTGAGCAAAGTGGTGGCATTAAAAACCGTTATGGATCAATAATCAAAACAGTGATGAAAGTAGTAATGAGAATAGGATAAGTAGTATAGTTATAACAATAGTGAGAATCAAAGTGACAATGGAACATGATTAAAGAATAAAAAGCAGATCTCCATAAAAACCTATCTACCTTGGACAGTGCAACAGTGTCTGTGTATAATCCCAGTCATGAGGCTCAAACACCGCAATCCAATTCTGTGTTTTAGACACTAGCTACCATGCTTCTGACACCAATTGTGAATTCCCAATTAAAGGCCATTGTTTGTAGCACTTTTTCCATTTCCAAATTGTTAAAAACAAAGTATTTTCTGTGCTGTTGTGGAGACGGCTGTGCGTCTTTTTTCCCCCCCAAGCAGAGATTAAAAAAGAAAAAAAAAAAAACATACCAAGTGGATTGGCACAAGTGTTGAGCCATGGGATGTCCTTTACAATTTGCATTTAGAAACGCCTCTCTAGGTCTCTGTCAACCTCAGATTGCTTTTTGGTTTTTCAAATGACAGAAAGCAAAGGGAGGATTACTTTGGAATAATCAGGTTTTCTTTCTTAATATATTTCTTTACAAAAAGTTTATTTTTTAGTTTTGCATTTTTGTTAGAACTATTGATAGTAACATTAATAATATACAACTTAAACTGAAGGAAAACGTCTTTAGTATAGCATCTCCTTCAAAACAGCACCATCTTATAATAGCTCTCAGTCAATTTCCCAATTTGCTTCTTAGACTTTGAGTACCCATAATCCCATAAGGCTACTGGAGAATAATACCCCCCTCTGTCTAGCATGTCTATTAGACATTGTTGCATCTCATTTCCCAGCAGGTACATAAGCAGAATTAGCAATTATGTATCGAGACAAAACCAAACAAGGGGAACAAAACACACAAGAGACAAACCCTTTCAAACCCTGCTCCCAGTATCTCTGCATGTTTGGCTTGACCTAAAAAAAAAGTATGTCAGTTTATAGCATTTGCTTGTATTAACTCTAGATATAAAAATCTATACATTGAGCCAAGTAGTTATTTTCCTGTTTCACACATACACTATTCATGACAAAAAGAAATCCCAATGAATTCATCAAATTAAAGTGGTCAGGCTGTGAATGGACCCTATTCAAACAGGAGTAAAATAGCCATTTAATTTATTTGCAAACATTAGATGAGGAGCACTTTCGGTTTCAATTAATATGCTTAGTAATATTTCCCCTTTTTAAGGCTGTCAAGTATTCGGCACAGCTCTAATATTGAAAAATACTTGTAATCAGATTTAGATGTTTGAGGAGTTCCATTCCAAAATTAGACCAGTTTGTCGTTTGGAAACATGGCATTGTCTCATTCAGAGCGATAAATGGGTAGAGATTAGATTAGTACATTAGTTGTTTACTGAAGATTTTGGCTGACAAAACACCAACACCGTTGCAGTCAGGTTCCAATATATTCTAGATATGGATTTTATGGAATGGTGAAATTCTGGTCAAATTGAAACCCCAAAATGGATGCATAGCATTCTGGAATAGAACTCTTCATTTGTATGCACAAATGCTTCTTGTACAATGGTACAGTCACAAGCAGCTAAAGCATGTTCTCGATCGACTAGCAAAAGAGGGAAACAAATAATCAATTGAACTTGTAATTTATATTAAGGCATCCAACATGCACTAGCGTGTCTTTCCATAAACAGACACAGCATTAGAATGCTTAAAAACATTTCATACAAGTAAAATGTGTCAAAGTGCTGTCAAATAAACTACCTTCCTCAGCATTCCTCTCATTTTTCCCTGTCTATTTGGATTGTCATGAAAACAGTGAACATTAGAACATAGACCCATATTTGGGAAAGTGTGAACAGCCCTATTTCTTGTTAAAGTACCTTCAAAATCCCAAGTGAGTAGACATACAATGCTCTTTCAGACCATGATGTCTATTAGCTAATGAACTGGTGAAGAACATTTTCGCTCCTCTCCCGCTGGATCAATCCACTCGACTTATATCCAAAGCAAATTTTGCAGTAAAGGAGAAAGTAGCATGATTCCATAGGAGACTCTTGGTGAATCTACTCTCCTTGTCCCCCAAAAAGTGTGCCAGGCCCAATGTCAAATGGCCACTTCCAAAGACAAGAATATTATTACATTTTGCATCAGTCTTCAGGATAAGTACTGTAGGACAACAAGCATGGCAAGTTGAGGGACTAGAAATGAGAAGTTCTCATAAGGAAGGTAATATAACCACAGGCCTTGGACCAAAAATGTTTCAAAGGGTGGTGGATTTAGGGCTTGGGATAGGGCTGCACGGTTATGATTTATATTATGATTATTTTTGGTGGAAAAAGATTTTATATTCTTAATGCATTCCTTTCCCATTGTGAGTCTGGTGGATGGGAAGATGGGTTGTACAGTGTTGGTTATTAACCCTTGTTTAATGGTGAGGAAATGAAGGTGAGATGCCAGATAAGATGTTTGAATTCATTATATAGCTTAACGGTTACATAATTGTGAAACAAAATCACTTTTTCTGATTACTTTCAGTTAATTGTGCAGCCCTAGTTTGGGACATGTTCATCATTCATCTGAGAGCTGTTGAATGAAGCAGTGTGGTTATAGTCTGTTGTATAGGAAGCGGGTGAACTCCATTGTCAGACATCAGTTGTTCAGTCAGTTAAGGGGAAGCAAGGGGATAGCCGGTGCAGGGAGAGAAATAGTTTGAGGATTAGTGCTCAAAAATGTGTTTCTTAAAATCTGAGGAGCCCAAATGGGTGCAAGGAAGAGTTAATTGTAGATCAATCCTGATCCAAGTCTTAGCTGCTGCTGGTAGTCGCTTGTGATGGAGGTGATTGGACGACAGTCTCACCTACAGAACCACCACCAGAACTGGAGATCGGACTGGAGAGTGTGATCTGTGACCCGGGGATGGTGCCACCAGGTCCACCACTGCTGGTTCCATTCTTGTTGAGTGTCGCAGGCTGGCCAAAGTTAGTGGTTCTCAGGGTGGCCAGATGTCGCGGAGAGAACACATGGGATCTGGCCGCTGCTCTGGACTCGAAGGTGATGTTACAGACTTCGCAGCGACCAGTCAGGGTCTCCTTTGGCGATGTTGGGGGCTGGCCCGCCACGGAAGGGGCCACGGATTCGATAACCGTCAGCTGCACTGGCTTTGGCAGGATGGGTCGGTTGGCTCTGAGGGCGTTGTACTGTAGGTAGCTCCCCGAGCTCATGTCCACTTTCCCCCCTGACACAGGCGACTGTGAAGAGGAGGGAAAGAGGAGTGAGGTAGAGAGCGAAAAGTGAGTTTTAGGTAGCTTTTTCTTTGGTGTAATCCTGTTGCGTCAGGTTCAGGGGTGGGCAAACATTTCTGCCATGTGATCTACTTTGTCATTTATAAGGTTGGAGTGACACCATTGCCAGCCAAGGTGACAGTGAACAAACATATCCACGACTTTGCTGCAGATCCAAATAATGCAAACACAGAATATAGCTAATAGCTAATCATTTAATATTAAAAGTGGTGCAATTGCCTGGGGTTAAAATAAGTTTTAAATACAATAATGCATAGATATATGCCACTTTATGGACTTCTGCACTCCTGCAAAGATCTGACTCATTGCAGGTTGTGGGGTTCGGCAGAAGATGGGCTGGGTGGGGTAGGAACGGGTTATGGTTTAAGAATGTATAATTGTACATGGATGTTTGTGTGTTATGTATAAGTGTATACTTCCTCGTTTTATATTTTCCTTTTATGTTTGAAACTCGTATGCATATATCTCTACAGATTTGTATGCAAGAAAAATAGAAAATAGCTCTTTATCATTGCTATGAAGCAATGACATTTCTGAGCTCATGTACCAGTAGCATATTTCAAACAATCCTGAAGGACCACCCCACATGATATAATATGCATTCACATTTAACATGAATGGCCTTCTTATGGCCTTAGTTGTGTGCCAGTATTGCACAATTACAATATTATATAAATAAATACATATATATATATTTTTTCTTCCCCCATGGTCCACCTGTAAATGATGCCGACCATTGGTTGAGAAACAGTTCTATAGTTTTTCAGTAACAGGATCATCACCATCCCAAGAAAACACATTTTCTGGTCAAGATACCAATTGTATCCAATCCAAGCTGATAAATGGATTCTGCCTCTTGATTGGATGAAATTTGTTTCCCACCCAAAAATAGCAGAAGATGGTGAGGCACACGCTTTGGTCCATGGGAAAAGATCTGTTACTGAACATTCTACACTCCATATGGCAATGATGTTAAAACAAACAAATATCATTAAGGGTGCTGCCCTTAAGGTAAAAATAATAGGCTGTTTGACATAAAAAGAAATATTATGTTTGTGTTTACAAATTGTCAACTTAAAGGACAACTATAGTTTTTTTCAACCAAGGTTCATGTTTTAGGTTGTTATTAGAGAAACTAAAAGGTGAGTGTTAATTTTCTTTCATTTGCTGCTTTCTTTCGTTTTGGGGATTTTAGCAGTTTTTGACAGGGGGGCGGGGGCATTCGAGCATTGGGCTAAATATGTATTTTTTTACAAAATATTATGGTGATTTATTATTTACTATAGTCCTAATAAACCCCAAGAAATTACATCTGGCCACAAAAGATCACAGGATCTATTGAATGTGACAAACTGACATATTGAGCCTATACACACAGTATAAGCCTTCCCCCAGTAGGCTACCTTCACATTCAGTAGATCATGTGATCTTCTGTGGCCAGATGTAATTTCCTGGGGTTTATTAGGACTATAGTAAATAATAAATAAATAAATCACCATCACATTTGATTAAAAAATACATATTTAGCCCCATGCTCGAATGCCCCCGCCCCCCTGTCAAAAACTGCTAAAATCCCCAAAACGAAAGAAAGCAGCAAATGAAAGAAAATTAACACTCACCTTTTAGTTTCTCTAATAACAACCTAAAACATGAACCTTGGTTGAAAAAAACTAAAGTTGTCCTTTAAGCCCATACTGATCAAAAGACCTGGTTGCCCAGAGAAAGAGAGAAAAACCTGTGCTGAATATTTTAGACAAATTAAGGTACAGGGGGAAAACAATGCAGAATGTTTACTTCTCGTTCCAATATCGTTTGGCTTTGCATTGTTGGACTTTATTTCTCTTGTCTTTCTTATGACGAGATTGATTGACTGTATACACCTTATTTTGTATCCTTGTTTGCTCTGCAGTATTTTTATTAGCATCTTGTCTTTCTTTTCTTTCGTTTCTACTGTAGTACTTTTTCTTATAATTAGTTACATGTAACCATAACTGCTGTGCCGCCTCTGGGCGACTGATTTCCCCCTGTGGGATAGTCTAATATTCTAATTACTTTTTGTAATAACTTATTGCTGTTATGTGCCATTAAGTGACAATGCAGTTAACAAAGCTGACTGTATGCAGAAATCTAGATTTTAGAAAAAATGTTTGGTATATTGTTCCAATATAACTTTTTGTAATAACTCATTACTGTGCGCATTTAAAGCACTACACCTACCATTTTCTCCTGTTGCAGTCGCCAGCGCTTTTCTTTTGCCCTGGTGTTCTGGAACCAGATCTGCACCACCTTGAGTGGTAGGCTCAGCTCCGTACCGATGGCCTCACATTCCATGGCGTTGGGGTGGGCGCAGGTCTCATAACAAGACTGCAAGATGGACAGCTGCAGGCAGGAAAGGTGTGTGCGTGGTCTGCGGCTGCAAGAGTGGAAGCTGTTCTCCGTAGGGCTGGATTTAGCCATGGCCGGGGTGGTGGGACTGGCCACTTTGCTGGGTATATTTGGGCTAACTGGTGCAATGCTAGGGGTCGGAGGAGGGGGGATTGTGCGAGATGGGACATTGTGCATGGGAAGAGCCAGCTGTTCTCTTGATAGCGTATTGATCTTAAAAGAACCCTTGGGGGTCCAGTAGTTAAGTCCGTTTTGTTTCTGTTGCACCATTGCTGTGGCGGGGGGCTTGTTGTTGATAGGCGTGGTGGGGATTTTGGGTACCATGCGGTTGGTGGCTCCTGGGACGGGCCTCGTTTCTCTTTCACCGTCTTTCTCTTCATCCATTTTGTCATCCTCACTCTCCTCTTCTAGCTTCACCTTCAAGACTGGGCGAGGGGCAATGGGCAAGAGCTCCTTGGGGGTTGCAAGGAGGATGGGCGTGTTCATTTTGGGGGCAATTTTGACCATAGTGAGGTTGCTGGTGGTTTCGAGTTTTATCTTTGGCACTGATGAGGCAACACAGCTCACAGGAGAGATCGTGGCAGAAGAGACGACCTCCTTAGGCTTTATGGGAACTGGGGTTACATTTTTCACCACATCCAGTAGTCTGCCCATTTCCACAGGTTCTTTCTCCGTCTTTATGAGTGTGCGGGCCATGGGAGTAGTGGTGATGCTCCCAGGGCTGCTGTTGGTAGTGGTGGAAGGTTTTTGGGAGAATATGGGTTTGGAAAGAGGCCAGGTGAACTTGATGAGCGGTTTTCCCAGCGCCGCCAGGGTTCCATCGCTGATGAATCGCACCTCGCCCTTGCGTTCCCTTGCTCTCATGTTCTGGAACCAAATCTGGACAACCTTCTTTGGAAGATGGACCCATTCCGAAATCTGCTCAAACTCGTGTTTCCCAGGGTTGGGGTCTTTGAAGTAGCAGCCATAGAGAATATCAAGCTGGTCAGCTTGGATGATGGTCCTGGAACGCCTCATGTCCCGATACCTTCTGCCCTTTGACCTCCTCTGCTGCTGTTCCTTCTCCTTCTCCCTCTCCCTTTCCCTCTCCATCAATGTTGCGTTCATTTTCTCTGCTGCCCTCATGTAAATACTTGACTTGTTCAAGCTATTGCAGTTCAGACTGCTGTTGGAAGATGTAGTGGTTGAGCCATCAGGTTTCACCTGGACAACCACCAGGCCTTTGGATGTGGGCCTCAGACCCAGGCCGTCCAGAAGACGTCCCTTCTGCAACAATGTCCTGTCGACCATGGAGGTCGAGGATGAGGAAGAAGTGCTCCTTTTTCCTATGCTAAGGTCCAAAGCTGATTCACAATCACCTCCATTGGACAGGTAATGGGCGATTTGGCCATGGGAAGAAAGAGACTGCGTGATGAGAGGCTCAGCAAAGCGCGTTATATTTGGCGGGTTGGAAAAGGTGGGCAATTTATCTCCCAATATGGAGGGAGGAAGTGAGAGGACATAGGGACTGAGAAACTGTGCAGAAAACGGAGCGAGGGACAGAGAGAGGGGGAGGGAGTGGAGCATGCCACTTGGAAGCCCTGTGTGGTCCATAGAGTGGGTCTGAGTGCTTGGAGGATCCCCTTGGGCCTCCAACTCCAGATCCACATCTGGATCCTGCCTTTCCTTTTTGACCTCCACTGCTTCCCGTTCAAATTCCAGCTTTCTCTTTTTCAGATTGGCCCTCTGACCTCCTCCGGCATCCTCCTCTTCATACTCGTCCTCCGCATCAGAGAGGAACACGGTGGTGGAGCGCAGCACCTTCCCCCCACTGGGGCCCTTATTGCCGGCAGGCTCCCGCTGTGCTTCGTCTTTCGCAGGGCTGTTGGGCCCCTCCTTCAAGGACCCATTCTGACTTTCATCATCAGACACAATGACAGATGTGTACACTTCTTCAGTCTCAGAATCGGAGGTCAAACAGGTGTCTCCTGGGAGGCTATTCCTCCCAACAGCCTTCTCTTTTCTCTTCTTTCTACTACTAGACAAATCAATTACCTGACTGCTGGAGGCTTCAGCTCCATCCTCACTTTCCGCTATTATCAGTGAACTTTCATCCTCATCAAAGTCATTATTTAAACCTTCAACTTGGATGTGCATGGCGAGACCTGCTCTGTCCCTACTGTGCTCTGATCCCATTGCTCTCCGTTTCACTTGGGCGTTGCGTGCTTGGCATAGCCACCTGCGTACCTCTTCCTCAGTGAGGCCCACCTCTCTGCCCAGTGCCTCACAGTCCTCACAAGGAGGGCTGGCAGCATGTTCCTCACTGCGGGACTCAAAGAACGCTGACAATACCTCCGACTGGAACTCTGACAGTATCGGCGGGCCTGGAGAAATGTTGCGCCCCTTTCTATTATGACGAGGGTGGTCTGGGGAATTGGAGGTGCTCTTATACGGGCTGGTTTTCAGGGAGTCAACTGAGCCGCTAGGGCTTGTGCCTGCTTGTGATTTCTGTGGGGTAGAATCCAGGCTAAGTGTAAGGTTTAAATGTACAGGGCTGAGGCTTGAGCTTCGTACAGACGTAGAAGGTGAAAGGTTCTTATTGCGGAAGCTTTTCTCTGTTGCCGTCGGGGAGGTGCTCAGGATAGCTGCTTTATCTCCTCCATCTAGCCCCGACTGATCTGTCAAACTGTCCGTTGTGCTATCTCCATCTGCCCCCTCCATCTTCCCCTCCTCTCTATCTTTCTCTAGCTTAATAATTTTGCTCATCAGTTCCTTAGTCTCTTCTTCCTCACCTCTCTCTCTTTTAACACCCACCACAGGCCGATTGTCCCCGTCCTCAACCTTGACCTCCTCTTTAACCATTTTACTCTCCTCTTTTACCGCCTTATCCTCCTGCTTGACATGCTCCTCCTCACTTCTTCCGTCCACCTCTTTTTGCTCTTCCACACAGGACTGTGTCTTTTCTTGGACTCCAACAGTGGGCCCCTGGTTCTGTAAGCTATTGAGTCTTTGGGCTACAAGGGCTTGTTGGGCCGGGCTAAGACCTAGTAATGGCACACACTGGGCCAGGAGTTGTCCTTGCTGGTTCTCCTGGCTCTGCTGGGTTTGGGCCTGGAGCCCGTTGAGGATCAAGGGCATGAGCATCTGAGGCTGAGGAACCAGCTGGGGAGTGGCCACACTGGGAGCTGCGCCAGCCGCAAACAGGGAAGGGACGAGGGAGTGTGATACGGAGCCGGGACTAGACGTAAGGAGGGTGAGAAAAGCAGAGACGGCCTGAGCCGAGGCCACAGGGGAGGCGAGGAGGGAGGGGGCTGCTGCCGATGCTGGGACCTGCTTCCCCTCTTTGGCAGTCACCATCAGGCTCCCAGGAGCAGAGGAGTTTGTTGTGGTGAGTAGCTGTGAGGCTCCGCACACCGGAGTGCCCACTGCTGGGCTTGGAACGCTGTTGCTGCTGCTCCCCAAACGCCCACTAGCTGCGGCGGCATTGGCAGCATTTCTGCTCCGGGTCTGGTGTAAAACAGACTTCATATGGCTCTCGAGGGTGATGGCATGATTGTAGGAGACTCGACACACAGCACACTGATAGGGCTTGTTGGACAGGAACGGCCGAGCCAGAACAGGAATCACGACATTCTGGTTGGTCTCGCCGCCTGTTTTCATCTGTTGAATGTGGGTGTCAGAGGAGTAGTGAACACTCAAAGCTGTCTTGGACAGAAACG
This sequence comes from Protomyctophum parallelum, assembly GCF_964188405.1. Taxonomy (NCBI): domain Eukaryota; kingdom Metazoa; phylum Chordata; class Actinopteri; order Myctophiformes; family Myctophidae; genus Protomyctophum; species Protomyctophum parallelum. The sequence continues at coordinate 16,053,968 of NC_139712.1, read as the reverse complement.
CCTCGTGACAGGCGGTACATTTAAATGACCGGGTAACCTTTGGAGGTACTACATTTTTATCCACCGAGGTTGCGTTGGCTTCTGCCATCGCTGCATTTTCCGTTGTGTTTTGCTGCGTTGCTTCACCTGTGGGTTGATTCCCTTCCTCTGGTTGAGCTCCACCTGCCCCCTGTTCTGTCGCACCTTGTCCACACACCTCCATCACTTTGTCTTTAGGCTGCTGGACAGCGTGTGAGTTCTCAGTTTGGCAGGGTTCTGAATCTTCACCATGCTTCACTTGTTGGAGGGCAGCTTCTGAAGAGTAAAAATAATGCACTCAACTGTTATGTTGTGGTAAACAGAACAACTAATTTAATAAGATTTAAGGCTTTCAGACGCAAATTCATGCCAGCTCAAACATCAAGCACTGTAGTTCTAATCAATGTTTACTATTTACTAACAAATACAACTAAGGAATGTTACATTTATTATAATTAATCTAATTATATACAGTATATATATATATATATATAACAAATGCAATATATATTCATTCATCCATATCATTATGTGTCTCCTTTATTTTCCCTATATTGTCTGTCTGTAGAACATAGTATTTCTACTACGTGTTGCCAAGTCTAATTTCTTAAATGCTAAAACATAAAATCGGTCAAACAATTGACCCTTCGCCAAGCCCCACCCACTCTGCGATGGCAAGCTGTCCATAATCAATCATTTCAGTAGCAAGAGCTTCAAAGTGTCATCAGGCTGTCAGGAAGCGGAACTCTCTAGCAGCTCTCCCACTACTCCGTTTCCACTGATTCTGGACTAATGCAACCACTACCTCAACATACACATGCACGCACGCACACACATATTGTGAAGTATGTACTCAACTGCTGCTATCTCTCGCTGGCTGAACGGTCCAGGCACCTAGGCCGGTAATCCAGCCTGACTAATTGGACACTAATTGATTTAGTACCTTTTGAGGCCGTTTTGTTTTGTTTTTTTAAGTGCGTATTGTTGTTGTTGAGTTAGATTTTGTTTTTGGTTTAATAAATTTCAGCTAAACGTATTTACTAATTATTTCCGTGAACGCCCTACCAACAGCCATTAAGAAATGTTAATCCCGGCTAGACTCCTTCAAAACCACTCTCAAAGAGCACTTCCGGGCGGCTGCAATTCGAGACTGGTACCTGTAAAAGGTGCCCCCCCCCTTTTTCCCATACTGTACTCGTCTTTCCCTTACTTTTTTGCATAGAAGTGTATATTTGTACGTCTTTAAATGTTCTGATGAATTGAAAATGGAGGACCCTGCTGTAAACCTGTGCTTTCGTTGAACTGTACCCATTCTACATACTGTGAATACAATTTTCAATCAATCAATTTATTCTGAACTGACCCACCACCTCCCATTTTTGCAACAGTTATAATGCGGATGATACATTTTATATATATATATATATATATATGAAATGAAATGAAAAGAAGAAACAGTATCCAACTGAATCAACTTTTAACAACCGTCCGACAGGAGTTTTCATGTAATGCACCGTAAGACTTAGTACAGTGATTAGTACTATTATTGCCATCACCAGGTTGGGTCAGTCGTGACGTTTTTCCCACGACGTTAAGCTGTGTATGTGTTCAACAACACAGCCATGCAAAATAACACTGACAGCTATGAGGTGATGGAAGCTGGCCATTTCCTTAGCAACGGTTTCTAAACTATTTGGATTGGCATTGGACAATCGCTTTTGGGGTGGGGTTTAGCAAAGGACACATTTCTGACTTGTTTGTAGATACCTCTCACTAACCTGTGGTATTGTGAGCATCCGTGTCCTCAACCTCGCCACTGGCACATTGTTTAGACTTAGCGACGGCCTGATAAAAAGGGAGGGAAAACATCAATGGGATTTCGACAGTGAAAAAGGGAAATCATAAATATAACTTATCTTTTCACATAAAGGTGAATCCTATCAGTCAGCTTGGTGTGACTCATTGAAGCATAGCAATGTTACAGTGCAACCTGACCCAGCCTTTAATTTGACACTTAATATTAACCCATTTTGACCTGAGATCAGATTCTAAAAATGTCTTAGATTTTTCAAAAATAGCAGACCTACAAGTTTGTAGAGTGCCACTCGGTGGTGTGCTATGAGCTTGTAGATCTGCTATTTTTCAATAGCTAAAGCATAACATAATGCTAACACAAAAAGGGGTTCCCGCCCAGAATGGGTTCAAAACAAGGCTCTAAAATTGGTGATCGTTTTAACTGAAGACACTTCCAGGTTCTGTAAGTTTTAAGTGTCAGCTAATATTTCTATCAAAGATTTGAGACCTGCCTGGGTAATCCAAAGCATAAATTAATCATATTACTGAATTAAGACAGAGTAAGACGCAGTTGAAGGCTGAAATACCTTTGTCTGACTGTCTACTGCTGTGCACTTGATATAAATCATTTTAAAGACTAGGTTTGTGAGTACTGATTATTATTTGTATCTGCATATTTTCAAGCGTGCACTCGGGAGTCGTTACACTACAAATTACTTTGTAGTTACAGATTTTCATATTACTGAATTACAATGAAATAATTAGCTTCAACATGCTTAAAAACAATGCTTCTTGATTGATAACTTAATCTAAGACATTAAACACTAAATACAGTGCTAGAATTTGCTTTATATTGATGCAACACTTTCTGTTCAGAGTTTTACCTTTCATGAGCTCTATGTATTCTGCATATTGGTTTTGCCGCTCATCAGTGTCAAACTATAAAAAAGGGACTACAACTGGTGTGATATTTTGTCCTTGTGTACTTACAATGTCCATCAGTTTGTCTACGCAGTTAGGAAGTACTTTGTGTTGTTCACTGAGATGCAGAGATAGAGACGACCGGTCTGGTTGCCCTTGTTGGCACAGGGGGCACAGCCACTTCGCCACCCCGCTGCTGTCGCTGATCACAGACTCTCCAGACTCCTCCTGGCCAATAAATATAAAATGAAAGATAAGGCAACATAAAACCCTTTATCCCAAACGCATTCAGTTATTACACAGAAGAACAAAGTAATGAGTACTATTACAACACAAGTAAACAAAAACAACACGATTGTTAATCGTTTTTCACACTGCAAAATTTGATGATTCAAATCCACAATGTGCTGCCAGATGCGTTTGCTGTGAGAATGTTATGACACTTTTTGCATTAATAGCCCATATTGTATAGGAGTAAAATGGCACAGATGGTAGAGAAAATGCGACAGGGGAAAATGCATTCCTTGTTAAGCGAAACCCTGATCCAGCTTCACAGAACTATGAAAATACAGACAGTCTTGATTTCAGCCATAACCACCTTTTATAGGGAGTTTCCCCCCTGTCAGCAACCACAGTATCAAATTACACCTCATTGTAATGATTGCATGGACTTTTCATTTGAAAACTAACTTAATTTAAAGCCCCAAAAAGAGCATACATAACATCTTCAATACTGTATAGCACTACCTTCTATACAAAAAGCAGATACATTGTGTTAGAAAAGTGCATGCAACTATAGGCCAACACTCCTAAACATATAACACAATCTCTGGTTGTACCTACTGTACAACGAGTATGGTCTCAAAATATAGCAATTATGTCCAAGTGTTCCTGATTATTACAGCCTTAACGCATTTTAATAAGACTATCTGAGGTCACGGTTGCTGCATGCATACATGACCGTAGCGAAGCCTGCAGCATGCCTCCGATTGTGAAACACCTTCCATGCAATTTAATAAATCATCCAAATCATACAGCCTGCCGGTGTGGATCGTTCCGTGTGGAGTGAATAACGATCTTACCATACAGTAACTGCTCATAAATAAATCTGCAACATGGATTTAATGGGCGTAAAAATGTCCTCATGAGAGACCAACACAGATCCTGATCACTTCCTCGTCATGATGCCAATTAGCAAGCTAGCGAAATCTCCAAAATAACTCCAAACATTAACGTTACAGATTGTGTACAAGATGCTCATTCCGACACTCCCAATGAAAAACACAAAAGATGCAACAAATATGACCACTCTAACACTACCGAGCTGGCTAATTAACGAGCGGTCTAATTAGCTATCATGCCGAACCAAGTGATGAATCAATTAGCTAGCAAGCTAGGTTGCCTCAGCGTCGCATTACAGTGGTGTTCCACAAAACGCTGCTTCTTAGTAGCTCATTTACTGACGAAGTTAATTACCATAACAACCACAAACATCCAAAACTGCTCAAACACGAGTTTAACATCTCACTTACCACGCTGTTGCTTCTCCGCAAAAAGCCAAAAGGCTGGTTTAATTAATAAACAAAATGGCTTAACCTCATAACAGTCGTGGCACTTCTTTGCTAGCTAGCCTGTTAGCAAAGCAGCAGCAGCAAGCAGCAGGGTAATTAACGTCCCCTCCTCAAACAAGTCTCCACACTAATAAAGGCTCCCTTATGAAATGTAACGTTTTTTCGACAGAAATGTCGCGTTTTCCGGACGAACGAGTGTCGACACGCGTCACGTCGACACTTTTAGTTTGAAAATACGTAGTTTATGTCGCACGACGACGAAATACAAATACAATTAAGTATGAAAAGCTTGATTAATAAACTACTGCGCTTGACAAAAAAAAAAGCAAAATAGAACAGATCTACAAGCTAACGACGCGTTGCGAACGCGCCGCGGTGTTAGCTTGTAGATCGTTTTTTTTTTGGTCAAGCGACACCGGCCTAGAGTCGTTCCTCACCCCGGTGGATGTGTGCTGCCAGTCGGGCATCTACAGCGATCATCCAGCCAGCAACAAGCGCCCCAACATCGAGGCCTACAACTACACGCACGGACCGAAGCCATTTAATTAATTAATGCATGCATGTACGTGCATGATCTGCTGCTCCTCCGAGTCCGTGCAGATGTGTGTATGTGTGTGCTGATAGGAAGAAAAAACACACACACACACACACACCAACCTCCTCACAACCCTTCCACCCACAATCGCGTTCCTTCCTTCCGCGGGACCCCCACCTACTCTTTGATTATCATTATTATAATCACCGTTATTATTGTTGTTGTTGTTGTGAAAGCATTCCAACACATTTTCAAAACAGTCGCGATCGGTAGAACTAGGTAGGTGCGTGCAACATGCTAACCAAACAAGGGTTTCGTTGCGGGGGTAATTGGCGAAAAGAAGATTAATTAAAAAATGCTAAGCTACTTGTGTGTGGAAAAGGGACTAGTTAGTACCTCTCTTATGGAACAGGACGGCGATGGGGGTGGTGCAGAAAGAGAGGGGGAGGGTGGAGGAGGGCTGGGGGGAGAAAAAAGGAGAGCCGAGAAAAAAAAAAGTTTTGGGATTTTTAATGTTCGAAATCTGTGACGGATCGGATTAGTAAAATGCTGCATCAATCCACCCCCGGTGGTCGGTCGATCGACCCTCGATCAGCAGGCCACTGCGCTCAGGCCACGTCGGCGCAATAATTAAACCGATCGTTGTTTTAATTAAGTTGTGGGGAGAGCAATTAGCTAATGCGTTTACCTGCATGGTCGCCCGGGCTCCAGCAGTAGCACGCTTCCCTCTCTCTCGCTCCTCGGGACTGAAAAGTTTTCTTCTTTCTCTCTCTCCACCTCCTCCGCCTCCTCCCTGGCTTGGTTCTCCCCTCCCTCTCATTCGCCCTCTCTCTCTCGTTTCTCCTTCCCCTGTTTCTGTCTAGTAAACACACGACAGCTCCCCCCCAGGCTGATTGCTGACATTCACACACGATGGATGATCAAATCTCCTTATGTAACATCATGGATACTAATAATCATTATACTATCAGGGGATTTGAAATATAGTTGACTTAAATTTAGTGAATCATCAAAAAGCAAGATCATCAAGGAAAACGTATTGAATAACGTAAAGGTGAAAGTGACCTGCATTAGACATAATCTATAGTATTGAAATCCGCGCGGAATCCTACATCATCCAAGGTGAAACAAAATTAATCTCTTATTGTCCTAAATGATTGCGTCAGGAATAGTATAAATCAGAAATCATAAGTAATCCGGCGATGAATAGACGATATCACAGTTTTCACAGATGCTTCGCTGTTATTGCACATGAACAACACAATATTTTACATGCGTTTCTAGTTTCTGCAGTAAGTGGCGTACATCAACGGCAATATAATCTCTGTGCAGAATAATACATGTTTATAAAGCAGAGAGGATTATAATTAGAAATGCACCATCTGTATGCGCTTGTCCGTTACTGAGACAGGATATGATTGTCCTGAATACTGTGATAGGTGTCTCTATTGTGCCTGAGTAAAATATATTCCTGTCGCGGTTTGATAGTTTGGACTTTACATGATTTGTTGCTTAAGCCAGTGATTTATTTTATATATATATTGTTTTGTGTTTGTCGAGTGAATTTGGACTTCTAATTGTGAATTTAAAGGTCTGTATTTTACAGTTGTAAACTTGTAACACTGTAATATGTGCATGAGCTCAGGATGCACTGAATGACTGGATCCATTGACTTGTAATGGTATCAGATGCTGTGCGTACCTACTGTATATGCTACCAAATACCAATTACAACAGGCAGCATGTAATGACAGTTATTTAATTGATCCCTGTTAAATTGTGTAATTTCAGATGAGTGTGGAAGTGGAGAGAAAATTTGTATGTGATGCTGACATTCAGAAAACATTGGAAGGCATTGGAGGTTTGTTTTCATATGTCATAGGCCATGTCCCCATATCCTTACAGTCAGACATAGGTCTATGTGTGATGTAAACTGCCTCTTATTAACAATCAAGTTTGTTAGTCTCCTATATCATATCTATTCTGATGAAATACATCATTTTATGCTATTATTATAGACCATTCTATAATAACTATATAACTACAATGCATCTCTATTTTAAACCAGGAGTGTGTATTGGTGAGCATCAGTTTCATGACAAGTACTTTGACACACCGGATTTCTTTCTCACTTTGAAAGACACCTGGCTGCGTCAACGCAGAGGTTGTTGGGAGCTGAAGTGTCCAACAGCAACAGTCGGCAAGGCAGAGAACAGTGGAATAGAACATCCTAAACAGGCTGCACTGTGCTCTCGCTACTTAGAGATGACTAGTCTGCCAGAAATTCAACAGAGAGTGAAATATGTCTTAAAGGACAGTGTCAGGGATGGCAAAATGTCATGTCAACTGCCAGAGGAAGTAACAGAAGAGGAGACGCAGCTGGTAGCTGACCATGATGGGCCTAAAACAGCAGAGAAAAGCTCCTCAGAGGGAGATGAGTCTTGGCTGAGCAAGCTGAATCTGGTGTGCTTTGCAGCGTTTACGACAGTGCGGTGCTCATTCACTCTTGAGGAAGAAGTGCATATAGATCTTGACAAGGCTGACTTCGGTTACTGTGTCGGAGAGATAGAGGTCATCGTACCTGAGGGAGAAGACATGCAGCCTGCCATGGAGAAGATTGAGAAAACGGCACAAAAGCTGGGTAAACACTAAACACTAAACCTTAACTGTATGTATTTAACCACCTGACCAGTTTAATACTTCTCTAATGGCACATCTCTAATATTATATTCCACTTAATATTATTTGAGAGGGATCTAAACAACCCCATTACTTAAGTCAAAGTATAAATACCTGTGGTCAAATATTACTCCACTACAACTGAAAGTTACCCAGTCAGATTTGTACCTGATTCAAAATACTGGAGTACTTTCATTAAAAAAATACTTAAGTATTCAAAAGTGTTAATAACACAATACTGTATTGTTTTGTAAATAAAAGCAGTATAGTGAAACAGAAATAGCTTCATTGTGTGCTTTGCACAATTTGTGCTTTGAACATGACCTGAAGTGCAATAGACTAGCTTATGAATAACTGTGCTCTTGACCTGTACTAATAATAACCCTTTCAATAATAAAGGGTAATAATTTATAATAATAATAACTCTTAATAACTATTTTAATAATAACCTCAGTGTTTGTTTATTTTTATTCACAGGTCTGACTGGGGATCAGCGTGTTCAAGGAAAAATGGATGTCTACCTTCAAAGATATTGCCCAGAGCATTATGCAAAACTGCAAACTGCAAAGATTTTGTGAGAAATCTGATTGAGTCAAACAATGCAAAAAGGACCCAATGAGCTGCACATTTCTTAATTGATGCACAATTTTGATTCTGTATAGCGGAGTGTAGTCATATGTCTGTATCCATATTAAAATGTGTAAAAATGATAGCTTAAATGTAATTTAATGTTGAAAATTCTGAAGTACTAAAGTAAATGTATTTTCTTTACCACAACAATGATATACAGTGAAGTATACCCGAGTAGTGAGTCTGGCCTACATCTGTTGGAAACTTATGACTTTTACTACACTACATTTTGAAAGATAAATAGGTATAAACGCCATTAGATTTCCAAGAAGGTAGATTGTCTTTTACTCACTATTCTAGCTTGGCTTTTAATTAAGTCAGCTGTTGAATTATTTTTCCTTTCTAAAATTTCCTCATAGGGGAAACCACTGGCACTTGCGGTACCCGCTTTCAACCAATGGGATGTATTAAAAATAAAATCTCTCAACTAAGATGAGTCTGATTGTCTGACTAATTAGCCAGTGGTAGAGGTAATGGATGGAGATGTTTTACATTGTACCTATTGAACCAGTCACTCAAGTTAAACATAATGCTACTATGATTGATCTTCAGCTTAGCAAGGGGAAAATGTATTCACACAACTTCAAAAACAACTTATACTGAAGTTAGTACTTACTTAAAGTTTGAATACTTTGACCAGACTAGGCCTACTGAGTGAGTCTCCTACGAATGTTTTACCGTGAGCCTGCCTGCCTGCTTGCTAGGTCGTGTCCAACCTGACCTACACAGGATCAAACAAGGGAAACCAATGCCATTACAATATTGTATTAGCATACAAATTGAACAAAATTAACATTTCTTCAAAGACAAAATACATACCTGTAATAGAGGTAATAATAATAGTGCAACATGCATGCAAAATCCATGTAGATTTTCTTAGTTGTATTGAACGATATATTTATCTTGAACATACCAAAGTCGCTAGCCAAATACATATCATATTCATTTAGAGGATATCAATTTCGTTGACATGAAAAGTTGAAAACTCTTGGTATGTAGGCCTACTACAAATGGATATTGATTACCTGTCTAGACTAACTATTCGTTTAGACAGAGGTGGGGTCTAGGGGGCGCTGGGTGGGGTCACGTGACAGGAACAGGGCAGGGGCTTTCACGGGGGAAGGCTGCCTCTTACATTTTGTAAACAACATGGCGCTTCACGGATTGCAAAGGTTGATAGTTGCTCGGTGAAAGATTGCATTGGAGAAACGATCCACATTTCGCATGACATGAGCTCAATAGTTTTCTCATCTGATCTGTACTAATAAACCGGACGTGTAATTAAGTGCAAACTACACCGCCAAAGGGCTCTGCCGCCGAGCTGTCAAGCAGAAGACCGTTCGACTATCAATATAGGGGTAATGTTAGCCATCTTGCTAATGGTAGCTTCCTTAGATAACATGAAGATCTTATCCTTACATCACAGATCTACTGCAACAAACACACACAGTTGCAAGTTGACAGCGAGAATAAGTTGTTTATTTCATCATGTGTTGCATCGGTGAACAGACAAACAGCCTTGATATGAGCCGTTTCATCAGTAATTCGTTATGACTGCTATATAACTATGCTGCTGTGCTCTGATAAGGCCACGTAAACTACGTAGTCTCTCCCTCTCTCTGACTGATTCAAGTAAGACTGTAGGACTAAGCCTGCAGATCCCCAAATAGTCTTATTAATTAAGTATTATATATAAGTATTGTATTCCTGCTTTATTAGCCCTGGAACATGACTCTCGTATTCATACGAGAGTCATGACGTAACTTCACCCTGGTTTTTGCGAACGCTACATTTACAAATAATTAAAATATATAAACATTCGCATTTCAAATATAAAGTACTCACAAAGTGTCCCACGGGTGTTAGTTAGTAGCAGCGCCAGCGATTAGAATTTCTGCATCCCGCGTTGTTTAATAAAAAGCATTTTTATCCGAGGTGTTATTTTGCGATTGGCTTTCAACTACGCGCCCCTATCGGTCGGGAGGAGGGTGGCACTCGGTGTGTTCGATATAGGTAGGCTGACCGCCCTGCCAATACAGACTAAAAGGCGAGTGCGCTCCCGGTGTGCAACTGTGGATTTCCCAAACGAACCCCGTTTGAAAAAAGTAGCCGGGGAGCTCGGACAAAAATGCTTTTTATTAAACAACGCGGGACGCAGCAATTCTAATCGCTGGCGCTGCTACTAACTAACACCCGTGGGACACTTTGTGAGTACTTTATATTTGAAATCTGAATGTTTATATATACGCAAATCTTGTAAAAGCAGCGAGCGCAAAAAACAGGGCAAAGTTACTGCATGACTGTCATGATAATCATCATGGCAGTCATGTTCCAGGGCTACTGCTTTATTAGCACTGGAAAATAGTTGTATATTGAAACTCCTGTTTTCTCAATCCATCAATGGCATTATCTAATTGAGTTGTGTAACTTGTGTAATTGTGCAGAGCGGATCATTATTAGATTTTACTCCTGTCTGTCTTTCTTTTTTTGCACTGTGATAAAGAGACTGTCAACCTTCCTTGCTAGTATGTAATCTCCTAGCCCTAGAATGTCTCTGTTACATACATTGCCAAGTATTTCACATACAGAGCCATAGATCGATTGCCTCAGCTCCTGGTTTGCAATGAAACATGCGCGGCATAAATGTGATTACTCACCAATTAAATAATTCCAAAGACTTGGAATAAGATATGGTCCTCTACTTTCATATCCATGTTTAAGTTCTGGCACAAAACGTGTATTTAGTCAATTATGTCCACTTTTTCCCGAGCTGCACCCGGACGGCTTTCTCTCTGGACAAAGGGGCCTGGAATGACAGCTGAACTTCATTTATCAAAACATCCTCTGATCATCAGGGAAACACAAAAGTTTGGGGCACACAATTGGCAGGTGGTGTGATTAATTACCCAGCACCTATCGCAAAGCACCTGCCAATTGTGCCCTGCCAATTGTGCCCCAACCATTTGTGTTACCCTGGTCAATTGGTGATGCAGTTTGTGATGATCAGTCCAGCTGTCATTTCGGGCCCCTTTGCCCGGAGAGAAAGCTGTCCGGGTGCAGCTCGTGAAAAAGTGGACATATTTGACTAAACAAACATTTTATGCCAGAACTTTCACATGGATATAAAAGTAGAGGACCATATCTGACTCCCAAGTCTTAGAATTATTTACTGAGTGAGTACACACGCCGACCACATTCATGCCTAGTCATCCAAGCCTAGTCATGCCTAGTCATTCAAGTCTATAGATGCGATCTATGGCTGTGCATTCAGGAATATATGAGATACTGTACATGTATCATCACAGACATTCTAGGGCTTATAGTCTCCCTGTTGCCATCTACTTCTGTATCTCACTCTAGTTCTCTGAGTTATTGAGAAAGTGCATTTGTAAGCTTGGGTTTTCTCAGAACCAAACCCTTTTTATGCTTACCACCTCATTGATTGACCATAAGTCACAGACAACTCTCCCCTGCCTTGCCAGGATCTCCTCGGTCTATGGGCTCTCAGTCCAGTTCTGGGATGTCCGGTGGAAGGGGATCCTCCAATGACAACCCAGCAGACGAGTCCGATTCAACAGAACCCAACCAGAGCAGCAGTGGTAGTAGCCGAGGCCGCAGGGCGGCTGACAGGCAGCAGGCAGAAAGACAGTTATCATCAGAGGAGGACGTCGATTTAGCTGAAGTGCTGGCTCACTTATTGAGAAGGTGAGTAGGTTTGGTTGAGTTTACATTAACTTACATTTGACCATTTAAGCCAAGTGTCAGCTGATGCACAGAGGGAGTGATCTGGGAAGAATGCAAAATTATGCGATGCATTTTGCTTGTGAAAACAAGTAAAAAGGTTTGCTTTATTGAAACGTTTTCCAGCAGAAATGATGGTAAAGCTTTGAGTGTCACTGGGATGCACAATGTTGTCATAGAAATTAATGCATTTATTGAACCTGTGTACAGGACACTAGACACGTAGCTAACTGTTACTTTTCTGCCCTTGGTGGAACTGGTCCCTGGTAGTTGCAATGACACCAGTGGTAATATGTCGGATCACACAGCAACCAGCATGTGGTATGGAAGATATTGTTCTCTTCCTTGAGTCCATCCCTTAATAAGTACCCCAGAAGCACTATGGAGCCAGACACAGCTGAGTACAGCATGTAAAACAGTGGCACATGCTGCCAAAAGCTATGAATCTGTCCTGGAGGCAGATACTGTACTTCCTCACAGTGGAGCAACAGGGCTGCAGCCAAGCAGGAGATCATGGACACTTTGATTGATTGTGTTGCCATACATCTGTAAATTAGCGAACTCCTGATGGAGGTTATTTTGATTATGTATGTATATATATATATATACCGTAATTTCCGGACTATAAGCCGCACCTGAATATAAGCCGCACCAGCCAAATTTAGGGAAAATCCCATATACAAGCCGCACCGGACTATAAGCCGCACCGGACTATAAGCCGCAGCTACGTTAGCTCAGAGCCTGAGATGGCTCTGCGTTAGCTGTAAAAATCCATAGATTAGCCGCACCGTTGTATAAGCGGCAGGGTTCAAATCATGGGTAAAAAGCCGCGGCTTATAGTCCGGAAATTACGGTATATATATATATATATATATATCATCCGCATTATAACGGTTGCAACAATAATTGAAGTACCATAGCAAAAATGGGAGGTGGTGGGTCAGTTCAGAATAAATTGATTGATTGAAAATTGTATTCACAGTATGTAGAATGGGTACAGTTCAACGAAAGTACAGGTTTACTTCGTCAGAACATTTAAAGACGTACAAATATACACTGCAAAAATGGGAAAGACAAGTACAGTATGGAAAAAGGGGGGGGGGGACTTACAGGTACCAGTCTCGAATTGCAGCCACCCGGAAGTGCTCTTTGAAGTGCTGCATCTTCCTCCAGTGGTATTAGTACATCCAATAAGATCCAATAAAAATGAATTAAGCAAAATTTGGGATATAATCCTCCTGCTCCTCCAGTTGTCTCTCTCTCTGTTCACCATTTAACTCTGTACTGCCAGAGCCACATGCTCTCTCCAGGTGCCACAAACATTGTGAGTGCCAATCACTCAATCAGGCTAGTCTGATAGGTTAGTCTTGGGCAGGGTTTCTCAATCAGACAGACATGCACCTCAGCCATACCATGAAAATGAAAAATAACTCAATGGATTGACTTCTTATAGAACCACAGATCAGCAGATTGCTAGAAAATTATACAGCACATATCATAATTGAAACAAAAAAGAAAACTACATAGAAACACATGTGACTCTGGCACAGCATGACATTGTCACATTTTCAGAAAAAACGTTCAAAACCATTTCACATGTTGCAAAAATGGCAACAGAAAGGAGATCTACATGTTCAACACTTGGTGGAATTTCTTACGTTTCTGTTTAGTTTTTTCTGGTTTTTTTTTACTATTTTGCAATGGGGCCTTCAGGCAGATGCTATGGCTATTTGGCATTTGCTGGTCCTTGGCATGGAAAGGTTTGGGAACCATTGGATTGATCGAGTAATTGGTAACTTGCTTACTGTGATGATGTGGTATTTTATGTGTGTAGTGGCCAGGTAAGGCTGATTGATGTGATGATGTGGTATTTTATGTGTGTAGGGGACAGGTAAGGCTGATTGATGTGATGATGTGGTATTTTATGTGTGTAGGGGACAGGTAAGGCTGATTGATGTGGTATTTTATGTGTGTAGGGGACAGGTAAGGCTGATTGATGTGATGATGTGGTATTTTATGTGTGTAGGGGCCAGGTAAGGCTGATCCATGGCAGTGGGGCCACAGCACTCCAATTGGTCCAGTCATACTCAGATTCTGACGATGACAGTGATGGAGCCTGGGAGGGCCGCCTGGGACACCGATATAATCCCCCCGGTAACTCATCATTTATATTTGCATAACTTAACAACCTGCATAATAATGAAATGATGATTTTAATATACTCTGAATATACTGAACGTCTGTTGCTTTCCTGACAGTGGATACCCAGCCCGACACAGAGGAATTGGATCAGAGTGAGATCCGAACCCAGATCATGCTGGCCACTGCCTCCAGCCTGAGGGGGCGACGCGGCTTCACTCACATGCTCACAGAGGTAATAAAGGATGAACTTTCTCTGGGAGGGGTCAGGGCTTATTTCAGGTGCAGGTTGAGTTGCTACTGACAGGACATTAAAAGGAGGTGGGCTTTCTGGCCTTTGACTTGTCCCTTTCAGGTAAAGACGCACAGTTTGACTTCACTGGCCAGTGCCACTGCAGTGTGGCGTTGTATCTTGGTGGCCTCCTGCCAGTGTTTCTCCATCCTTCTCATGAGCTCTGTGTTCTGGGGCTCTGTTATAGTCAACTTACATTGTCTTGGCTGGAGATTGCTTTCCTGCAGGGTCCAGCCCAGTCTTGTGCAGATGGCTGCTGGCCCACCTGGAGGCCCCAACCTCACTTGTTCGGTTGGTGTGATTAGGTGGGGTGGTCTTCCCCAATCAGGATGAAGGGTTTGACCCTTTCAAACGGCAGTCTGGCCAAGTGTCTGTATTTAGTTGTGAGGCTAGATACAGGATACGATTGCTCACCCAGCCCCAGGTGACTTGAGGTGAAGGCTCATTTGATTTGGTAACATTGCTTTGGTTGACATGCTGGGGACACAGAATGACACTGATGCCTTCAGTGTCTGCACATCCTGCCTGATAGTCCTGAAGGCAGATCTTCTGTCTTCAGTCTTTCGCTCACTGTTCACTGCTCACTGTTCACCTCAAGCAGGTCTTCAAGGTGTTTGCCTTTGCACAGGCTATATGGCTAGGACTCGTGCTTCAACCACTCAGACAACTCCAACATGGTGTTGGTTGCTCCTGGGCCGCAGAGCATTGTGCGGCGGAATTCAGCTCTCATCTCTGGTGGCAGCTTGTTGAGGAGTCGTGCAACATGTGAGCCGCATCTAAGTTCTGTGTCTCCCTCTGGGCCTAGGGTAGACACTTGCTATTTTACGTAACACTAATTGGTGGGGCTTTCCAAACTTGTTGTTTAGGTGTCAATCGGGTCTCTGTTGGTGAAGTCGGGTCTAGGTGGTCTAGAAGATGAGTTAGTCAGGGGATATTAATACAATCTGGTAATAAATTCCTTATCAAGAATTCTCTTCACCAATGTGTTTGGAAGGGTGTCTACTAACATATCCCACATTGCTTTATATTCAACCACCCTAGGGGAACTTTTGACAGCTGCTGAAAGTTGGGGTACCATCAACCTATATAAGGCAAAATGTTCATTATGCTTTAAGTAGCATGTGACATGTCAAACTAGGGAGTTTTCATGATTCTGAATGCATTCCAAGCATTAGCTATGCACGAAGAACACTCCTTGGGCTGAAAACGGCCATAGCCGTCATCACAAAATGAGGTCAGCACATTTGGGCAAGTGGATATATGGCCGAATTTAGCCCAAGGGGTTTGACCCCTAGTTTGGCCATAGACTCCCTAGTTTGGCCATAGCCACTTGGTATGGTACCCAACTTTCAGCAGCTGTCAAAAATGCCCCTTGGTTCAATATAAACCAATGTGGGATATGTTAGTAGACACCTTTACAAACACATTGGTGAAAAAACTCTTGGTAAGAAATGTATTCACAGATTTGACATTATTCTGATAATATTCCCTGACTAAATTGGTGAAATAATAGCAGGTCCACCATTTTTGAAAATGGCTGCCATTGTCACAGGATAAATCTAAATAGTACAACTGTATTCCTCCTCCTTAAAAATGTAGGATTAGTCACCAGAAACAAGATCCTAGGTGGTGTAGAACTTGAGTTATTGTAAAATAACAGCAGGTGGTGGCCATTTTGAAAATGGCTGCCATGGTCACAGGGCCAATATAAATAGTACCACTGTATTCCTCATCCTTGAAAATGTGGGATTAGTCACCAGAATCAAGACCCTAGGTGGTCTAGAACCTAAATCAGTTAAACTTGTCAACTCCGTCAGATGTTCGTCAACTCCGTCAGACGTTCGTCCCGTGATGTTTTTGTTAATTTCCAAAGAAATAGAAATTTCGATGTTAAATCTGAAATGATACGTAATGATGATTTTTTTTTACATGGTTTTCATGTTATAATATTGAAAATAAAGGTTGAAATGACGGATTTGAGAAATTGGATATTTCATAATAGTGTGATATTGGAACAAAACAATATTAAAATAATTGTATTACTTAACTTGATTACTGAAAGCCATTATAAGATAACTGAGGAATTTATATTATTGTTGAAATTATCAAATTCAATTAAAAGGGATTTTAGTGTGTCTGACGGAGTTGACATGAATCAGGTATTAAGTGCATAAATGTCCCATTTTAGAAAGAAATGTTATGCGAAAAACCTGTTCCTTCTCAAGATTGGTAGTTGAGACCTGTGTCTACAAATACATCTATTTGATTTGAATGTATCTTAAAAAAAAAAAATCTAGTTTGAAAAAAGTTTTGTCCCTTATCTCAAGAATGGGTGATAGATGTATGACCTATTTTAACGCATCCCATCGTCGGTTACACGTTGTGAGCTTGCAGATCGGTGACTATTTTAGACAACAAAATTGCGACTCATAAAAAAAGGATCCAAGTTATCCAAACCGTCCTCAGACGAGCCCTCCATCGTCGTTTCCAGTCATCCCGATTCTCCATACATCCGGCCAGTTCGTTGGTACTTTGCACTCCTGCATCGCTCTTGAGTACATCCACGTATGTTAGCGTGGGGCGTCCTCGTGATCGATGCCTGTGTGTTGGTTCCCAGAGCACCAGTTTGCTGGCTGGCAGTTCTTGATGCCTTTGGCAGTGTCCTGCTAGTACAATACTGTACATTATTATTACCAATGGATTCGCATTCAGTTTGAATCGATTGTAGAAGTTCTTGTAATGTTGACTGTCTTTTTCTCTGTGCTCCGTGTCTCTGGCAGAGGGAACAAGGCAGGTGTAGAGGATCCAGTTTTTCCCATGGCGAGTGCAATCGCATACGCACACAGTGAGTATGTCTAGACGGCATTATGCAACCATGCACTCCTACACTAGGCTAGACAAACACCTCTGCTCCAAGAGGAACGACATGCCGTCACAACAGCCTACACTGTCTGTTAGTGTTGAACCGCCCGCCCGCCCGCGCATCACTACTGTCTTTTACTGCAGTCGTAAACAAAGAAAATAAATTGGGTAATTCATTTTCTATTGACTGGGTCCTTGAATTTCCTAGATCCTATGCTTAAATGTTTATCAGTTCTGGTTTCCATGGAAACTGAACTGTGGTAAAATGAATGCAGGCAATAAAATGTACCCCTCCCTCCCTCCGAAGAACCAGGTATTTACCAATACCACTTGGTTACATAAATCAATTACCAGGGGCCTGAGGCAGAGGTCTTTTCTGTCTGTGTGACCTACAGTAGGACTTCATCAGTGACAAGCTGTGTGTGCGCGTGCGTGCGTTTAAGACCTTTAAGTAACCCGGCACTAGAGACCTGTTAACCACATTATGTTATAATTTAGCTATTGAAAAATAGCAGATCTACAAGCTCATAGCGCGCCACCGAGTGGCGCGCTACGAGCTTGTAGGTCTGCTATTTTTGAAAAATTGAGCACCACTAATACAGAAACATGTCAGAAAACTGTCAGAATTTAGAAGATTTTTTTTTTTTTCGAGGTCAGGCCTAAATGGGTTAATGGACCATGGGTTTGTGACATAATGTAATAAATAAAATATTTAATGTAATATATATTTAATGTAATGTAATTTAATGTAATAAAGTAATGTATTCCTTCCAACAGCTTCCTGCCAAACTACGTGTCCCACAAGGATACGTACCACCAGAAAGCCTTCTGTGGCGTGTACAATGAGGACGGAAACATGTTCCTCTCTGCCTGCCAAGGTAGGAAGTAACTAAAAATCTATATATGGCAGGTCTCATATTAATGCAGTAATGATTATAGGGTATGCGCGTGACATTATACTTGGAAGTTATGCGGGAACGCCTACTGAGTGGCAAAAAACTACTTTCTGGCCTTGACAGCCCATACATCCAAACAGAAAAGTCATATTTGATTGCATTAAATTACTTTAAACAACATAAAATTCACTTTGCCACTCGATCGGCCATTCACTTTATGCATGTGCATACCCTCTATTGACATAATTGACATTTATTGAACTGATTTGTTAAATACATTGTGGTTATGGTTCAGTTATTATTATTATTGTTATAAGTTATATAATATGCTATTATACTATGAACTAAATTTGATGGCACAAGGTCATATGTGCGTTGAGCTCACAGAAAACGTAGGGCTGTTGCACTAGCCGTGTTTGATTTAATTAATGTGTACATACAATTTCTTTCTTTTTTTAATTATGTTTTTATTTTGGTCATTGCATACGAACACAGTTTTACATCATGTGGTATAGTGCATATGATTGTTTTAAAGTCCAGCAGATTTATCAAAAACATGACATGTTATGTTTGCTCCTGTTCATGTACTCATTTCTTGCAGATACATTTCTCAAGTTCTCAATGGTGACCAATGTTACAACATTTTTTTCCAAACTAAACGAGAAAAATAAAAAGACAAACATCTTGACAGCTTTTAAGGAGAAGGGGGAAAGGAGACGCTTTCACATACTTAAACTTATTTGAAAACAAGGTCAGCATTGTGTACATACTGTAACAATTTCATAAGTGCATCTTCTGTGTCCGTTTGACTCCCCCACGCAAGGAACAAAACGGACTATGTTAGAGGTGGTAGCAAAGCAATGCTTTTACTGACTGAATGTTACTGACTGAATGCCACAGTGGTGTGAGAGTAGAACATTGCATTGGCTCTGGTTCAGATATGACACCAATTTGTTCTACTGTGAATACCGGTAGTAAATTCAGTCAGGTTTCACCAACCACACAAATTAAGTCTTCTCATCTTTCAATCATCATGTAAGTGAGGGGCGCTCTTATCATCGTACATCATCATTGCTCAGACACTGATGTAAAATTGTCCATTCATTGTCAATGGGAATTAAATGTTTGTGTAGCACTAGCCCCTCCTTTGTGTGTAACACAGAATGTGATGATTTCATTGGCTGAGCACGGAATGTGATGTATGATAAGAGCACCCCTCACTTCACACAAGTGTGATCTCTTAAAATTTCTAGCTCTAAAATGTTTCATACTAACAATTTACACTAAAGTTTGACTAGTTAGGACAATTGTTATGTTTCAACGGTACAACCAGATTCAGTAAATTGCTTGTTTTAAGTTGCATAGAACTTAATAATAAAGGAATTACAAGTAGCTGGTGGTGCACACTTCATATGCTAGACTCATTGGTCTACCAGGTGTTGGGTAATAATACCTGTAAGGATATTATTATTTTACATACTGTATTGTGGTAGGTATCATCATGTCTTTATATAAATGGTCTGGAAACAGACCCTTATTTGTGTCTCCACTCTCCTTGCAGTTGCAGACAAAGGTCAAACAATAAACAAAGTCACTACAGTGAGCGTCTTTTTAACATTCAACATGACTCAAAATCCAGCACTTTGCTATAAAAGTGCAGTTTTATTTGTACGTGTTCCTATTATCTTATATGCCTTCTCAAGGAGTCTGGAACTTCACTTACGGACTCTGTACTCCGTACTCTTGGCTGTCACACGAATGCCACGACTTTCCCTTTGATTAGAAACACCTGTTGTTTTCCAACCAGAGGCTATGTGACGCTGATCATCACTCACTGCTGGAGCTGAATGCAAATTTGTTGTGCTTAGCACTTGCCACAGGAAGCTAAATTTAGATCTGTAAAGTATTCGGAAGAAATTGACATAAATAACTTCTTGTTAATATTGCCACAGCTTCCCTCTCGCATGTCTGCAATTTATTCCAGCAGGAACGAAGCATTCTAGTTTTGTAGTTACACAATATGCACTGTCCACAACATGATCTAGCATCCCATTGAGCTCTTTATGAAAAAAAAACAAGTATTAACTGACTAAACACGTAAGTAAACCTTGCCGGGGCCATGTGGCCCAAAGGTTGAGGTGGCTTAATATACAAGTACACCCCTTGGACATGACGGTTCGCAGGGAGCTTGTAGATCAGCTATTTTCACCACGGAACACAGACGTATGACGGGTATATATAATGCAAAGAATATTATAAGACCGTTGCTATTTTTGTGACATTTTGCCAATAATGAAAAAATCAGACCGGTCTGAAGTGAGTGGTGCAACAGTGCCCCCTGTCGGTACGGTACTCATAGGACATAGTCACATTGCTGTTCCTTGGAGTGGTTGCACCACTCAAAAACATAATATATGAATCCCTCTGCAGACCAGAACATCCGGCTGTACGACACCAGTAGGGGGCGCTTTAACCTGCGAAGGACGGTGAAGGCGCGAGACGTGGGCTGGAGCGTGCTGGATGTTTGCTTCACCCCAGACACGCAGCACATCCTCTACTCCAGCTGGTCTGACTACAGTAAGCAGTGGTTTTCAACCCGTTTCATATCAAGGACCATTATTTATTTGGCATTTGAGCCGCAGACCACCATTCGATGACATTTATCCTCTCAGAGAATAGTTTGTTGTTGTTGCCACTGCTGTAATTAATTCCCAGGCTTGGCTCAACCTATCAGAGCCACCCTGCATCGTTACAACGCTGCTTGACTCCTCCTTGGTTACTATGCCTACAGTTAGCTTTCATTTCAACTGCAATCCCAAAATTAGTCGGTTCTGCAACACAGTTATTCACGACAATGTGTTTTGCTCATCATGTTCTCTCTCTTTCTCTCTCTATCACTGTAGTTCATGTGTGCAGTGTAGACGGAGACAGTGAAACTCACACCGCCTTGGACCTCAAGTTAGTGTTTCTCCTCCATAGTAACTTATAGCATTGCAGCTCAGGTACAGTAACCTATCAGTGCCAGCTTCTCTACCTCCATTACTGCATGGATGAATGACGCTGACAGAGTTCCTCACATCACATCACATCACATCACATCACTCAAGTCACCAATTACAGGGACTATTATGGCATAGCTGCATACCTCTGTTCAAACCCATAGAACGATTCCAACAATATGGTGATGAGTGTCTCGTTCATGCACGTTGTGGAGTAGCCTGCGCAGCATTTGTCATGTTGCTGATGTTGTGTGTCGTCGCCCTGAGCTCGTTGTGTGACAGTGTGTGTTTGTTGTGTTGTGTTGTGTAGTCCCGACGAGAGGAGGTTCTGTGTGTTCTCGCTGGCCGCATCTACGGACTCCAAGGAGATATTGGGGGGGTGAGTTCAACATTTCTATCCATATATTTATTATACACTATTCTTAAAATGATAGAACTTTAAGACATGTATTTAAACATGTATTCTATGCATGCTATGCAATTCAATTATAATTTCAGTTCACATTTCTGTTGATTTTAAAAGGCAGGTGCTACATATTCAGAAGAGCAATTTATATACAGTACCCCCCTCAGTAATCGGTGTGAAAGGTCCCTGTGGAGGTTTGGATGAGAATTAATTCAGTCTCTCCCTCACGTTTTCAGAGCAAATGATGGCTGCCTCTACGTCTATGATAGGGAGCAGAATAAAAGAACACTGAAGGTGAGTGTGTGCGTCTTGTGTCCGCATATAGGCCTGTTTGTGTGAACTGTGTTTAGCTACAGAACCTGCTCACAAGTCATTGTTCCACCGTTCTGTGGTGATCAAGGTGAGCTGAATGCGTGTCATCTCACACAAAGCTTTCCACTGTGTCGGGCCACCTGTGTCTGCTAGCTCCGCGGGGGATTCGGTGGCACCTCATTTCTCCTCCCCACGTTTCTGTGTGGAAGTGACCTCCGCCATCTGTTTCTCGTTCATTCTTCCTCACTGCCCCCCCAACCCCCCCCCCCCCTCCCCCTCCCTCCCACCTGTGTTTCTGCATCAGTGTCTGTAGTTCTTTGTCTCCTACTGTATCTCTCGTGTCCATGCATGCCCTCCGCCCGTACCCTTGTCCACATGTCTCTTAGTCTCTCACCTACTGCATATTATGAACAAATATTCAAATTCACTATTGCATATCGTGCACCAACATTTAGATACCAGGCCAGCACACGTTTCTTTTACCCCACGTGCATGCACTTCTCTGCCCATTCGCAGTCACACTTGACACACATTTCCCACACACCCTCACCCTACCCTTCTCCCTGTGCCCGGCTCAGATCGACGCTCACGAGGACGACGTGAACGCGGTGGCGTTTGCCGACAGCTCCTCCCAGCTGCTCTTCTCCGGCAGCGACGATGCGCTGTGCAAGGTGTGGGACAGACGGACGCTGCGTGAGGAGAGGCCGCAGCCTGTAGGACAGCTGGCTGGTCACCGAGATGGCGTCACCTTCATCCATAGCAAGGTAGCTACTAGCTAGAGGGATGCGTGGTCGTGGTGGAGGTGGGTGTCCAAACAAAATGGAGGCTGGAGTTTAATTAACCTGTCATGGAGGTAAACAAATAGTTCTCCATACTGACAAACAAAGAAAAATGTACAAAGCTCGGGGGGGGGGGGGGAGCCCCCATATATGAGGTTTTTAGTATGTGGAAGTGGAATGTTTATGGTTGTACTGAAATGGGCCCTAATATTGTACTGTTACGTGACGTCTTACAATTTCTGTACCAGGGCGATGCGCGCTATCTCATCAGCAACTCTAAGGATCAGTCCATCAAGCTGTGGGACATCAGGAAGTTCTCGCCCAAGGAAGGGCTGGCTGCCTCACGCCTCGCTGTCACCCAGCAAAACTGGGATTACCGCTGGCAACAGGTCCCCCAGAGAGGTGAGGGTACCAAAGAAAGAGGGTCAATTGGACTAGAGAGTAGAAAGGTCTGACAGACGAGTGTTAGGAACAGGAGGCCTACCTGGTCTTTCCTGCCAGTAGCATTTGCTTGTCTCAAAGATTAAGCCATGCATGTCTAAGTACAAACGGCTCGTACAGTGAAACTGATTTTATATATATATAGAATATATGTTTGTATGTATACACCTAATATCAGTATCGGTCGGGCAATTAAGTTTCTTATAAATGTGTTTTTTCTCACCACTTAACTATTTTTATGTACTCTCACTAAGCATGACAAAAAATATTTCATCTAAAGAAAAAATGTATCTTTTTGAAAGAGGCGGAGGTATCTTTAAAACCAGGATATTAACTGTTAATACAGTATGCCTCTTCCACATAGCACTTTAAATGGACCATACCAACGTTGATACATTGTCTATTCTCAGCTTCGGACATATATTGTAATGTACATTAAACGTTAATGAACTTACCTATTTGAATCAGTATTAGCAAAACATTGCGTGGGTAATTAGTGATGGACTTTTCAATTTAATTTGTAATAGTTCTCCGGGCGTTATTTTCAGATAAGACTTTTCAAAACAACAAAAAAAGAATTGATTGTGTTGGATTAGTCAATGGATATATTAACTGTTGTACTGTGCACATTCACTTTACTATTAATTTGCTCAACTCTATCTTACTTTATTGTCCCAATAACAGCCTTGAAAAGACACAAACTGACCGGTGACACTTCAGTGATGACGTATCGTGGCCACGGCGTTCTGCACACGCTCATCCGCTGCCGTTTCTCACCAGAGTTCACCACCGGACAAAGATTTATCTACTCGGGGTGCTCTACCGGCAAAATCATAAGTGAGTCTTACTGTGTGTGTGTGTGTGTGTGTGGGGGGGGGGGGGGGGTTGGGTTGGGTTGGGTTGGTAAATATGTGTGACACCTAATATGCTCACTGATACATATATATATATATAGATCCTATATGTATGACAGTGAAATATAAGCGTAATGACTATATTCTATATTCGTATGCTATGTACTTTCTCCCAAATGGAGGACATGCAATTAGCTACATTTCTTTTCCCCCATTACCCAGTTTACGATGTGCTAACGGGCACCGTGGTAGCCAGGCTGGCGAGTCATGATGCGTGTGTGAGGGATGTTAGCTGGCACCCCTATGAGGACAACATTGTCAGCAGTTCTGTGAGTACTGCTGTCTCTCTCTCTTTCTCTATCACAGATGTTATGATAGACCCAGTGGTTCTCAAAGTGGGGTCCTGGCACCCCAAGGGGCAGTTGTGGGGGGTTCTAGCTAAATTAGATAAATATAGCATAGCATCACCACTTTAACCCCATTTAACACTTACAAGATCACAAGAAATTGCAATGTCGGAAGAGACGCCTGCTCCAGGTGTTTTTGGACGCGACAGTGTGCCTGCGCCCTTTGTGTGTCTTTAGCACGGAATGTGATGATTTAATTGGCTGAGCACGGAATGTGATGATGTATGGTAAGAGCGGGGAATCATTTGAAGATTTTTTTAGCATTTTAAACACATCTTATTCCTGTCAATGCATAAACTTTCCTTAATGATTATCTGGTTTCATTTGATATATGTTCTCTATTATTAAGGTTATCTTGCAGTCAGTTTGTATTGGTGGTGGGGAGGGGGGCGGGGTGGGCCAAAGCATTTCCGGGGGTCCCCGGCCAAACACGTTGAGAACCCCTGAGTTATACCACAGGCAATGTGATTTTAACCCATTCTGACCTGAGATCAGATTCATACGAGGTTTCCGCCGGACACACACTGGTCTGATGAACCCATTCTGACCTGAGATCAGATTCTAAAAATGTCAGTCGTTCTTCGATTTTTCAAAAAATAGCAGACCTACAAGCTCGTATCGCGCCACTCGGTGGCACGATATGAGCTTGTAGATCTGCTATTTTTCAATAGCTAAAGCACGACATGATGCCGACACCAAAATGGGTGCCCGGTCAGAATGGGATAATATATGGCATATAATATAGTTTATCTACAGTACTTTTTTTTACAACAACAGATGATGTGAAGGTAATGCAGAAGTGCTTTTTTCGAGCAAATTGTTAATATAATGTTCAAATGAACTGTGAGAAATCCATGAGAAAAACATTGTAATGTGGGTTTTTTTTATCAAGACCAGATAAATTACATAATCCTAATCTTCACATTAGCCACAATGATGCATCCTTCATTTAGTAGAGTCGACAACGACCTAAATCGGACATGATTTCTTCCCTTCTCTATAACTTCCGCTGTCATTCCTCTCTAGTCTCTACCTCTCTCACTATCTTTCCCTTATGCTCTATCTCTCTCTCTCCATCCTTTCCCATTTTCTACTTCTGTTGTTTTCTCTCTCCCCGTCTCCCGATCTCTCGTTCCTTTGCATTCTATTGTGGTATTCATCCCTCTCTCCTTCCTCCATAGTGGGATGGAGTGGTACGCATGTGGGAGCACAGACAAACCCACCCCATAGACGAGGAGGGCGAGAGGGAGCGAGTCTGAACGCTGGATTACCCCCGCACGGACGCTCCCCTGCAGAGTTTGTTACGAAAAAGAAAACGGCAGTTTGAACCCTAGTGATGGTCATCATAAGTTAAATTAATGTTAGAAATGTACTGGAGCAAACAAAGTGTGACAATAATGACTATAACTGTATAAATGATGTATAATATTTCAATGTTAGGCCTCTGTTCACAGAGTAAGTCATGGGTGCTGATTTGGAATCAGTGTGGACTTTCTTATTGAGAAAACCGTGGTCTCAGACCGAACTCAGACTTTGTGGACAACTTTGTTCTCTGGTTGGACAAAAATATATAATTTTTGGCCAAAGCGAACATGTTTTATTCATGTTGAGGCCAAGACTTTGTGAAGCGGTTGGGATGCAGATATATACCTTCATGCATACTTAACATACATACACATTGATCTGTGTATGTGCTATTAGAGTGTTTATATCAATATCTGTGTTTTATTCCCAAACCTGTTTTGCATTATCAATAAAACATTTCTTTAAATGTAATTACATAGATTGTTTTAAAAATGTATTTAACTTTTGTGTAATTTGAGCCAAGGCTTGAATCAAGGCTTGAATCTGACATGACTTCTCAACGAACCAGCCACTGAATGGTTTGTTGAATTCCACATTTTCACTGACCAATTTAGGTGATAAGCCTTCCCTGGGGTGCCTGGTGGCTCACACAGTTAGTGCAAAGCATTAAATAATATAACCTGACCTGAGATTGTCACAGTTCACTGGGAAACCAGTATTTGAAGAAGTTATTACTTGTTTAATGATTAACCACTTTAAGGCCTATATATACTTAGTTTAGTTTTGGAGTTCCTCAGGGCTTTATACTTGTTACGGTCCTTTTTTTCCTGCTACACCCAATCTCTTCGAAAATAGCCGATTTGTTTGTTTGTATTTTTGGGCGGGGGGGCTTTGTGCCTTTAATTGATAGTACAGTGGAGATTGACAGGAAACGCAAAGTGGCGACATGCAGCAAAGATTAAGATAAGTATCGAACCCGTGACTTACTGTCAGGCTGCTGTACAGGCGTTAACCTCTCGGCCCCCAAAAATAGCCTAATTACAATCTCACAGATTGTCGTTACACACATTTGTTGAATGAGCATTTACCCAGGGGCCTTAGTAAAGAAGCATGTAATGACAGGAATGCAATAAGTGCTCTAAAATTAGACCTAGACATGGAGGGCCTAGCAATCAATGTCTTAGAAATAAAAGATAATGTTTAGGATGATGCTATTTTAGCAAGCCAATGCCAGCAGTGGGTTTTTATCAACTGGGCCGAAGTTTCGATGGAAGACGAAGCATTTTAGAGGCTTTATTATAAATATACTGTAGTGACAAAGTAGAAAACGACAATCTTTAGCGGAGAACATAGGTTGGAGATATTTTTCTCCTGATTGACTTGCTGGGGTGAACATCAACGAAAATAGCAGAAAAAGGTGTGGTCAAAAAAGTATACTGGTTTTACTACATGCCACTTTCATTATTTTTTAATTGCTTTGTCTTAATCTGTCAAGATGCATGGAAATTATGTTCTAATTATGGTACTTGCAATGGGCAAAGTCTCATCATGAAAAGCCAGCCTTACATGATTTCTAGGACCATTTTAGCGAGTTCTAAAAAGTATCAAATACAAGTAAATACATTTATATTTAAAATAAACACAGTCGTTTTCCAAGAACCAAGAGAGACAATATTGTCAAATTTGGCTCCCGGCAGCAAAAATAAGAGACAGAATTGGCTGTGAGAAGGGCAGCTGTTCCTGGTGCCAAGTGCCAACTGCAGATTGGCAATGGTGAATGACTTAAATTAGTTTTGGCATCAACAGCTGACTCTAAGACTGGAGACACCAGAAGGGAACCATCCAGAAAATGGAGTCATTTCCAAATAAGGAACCATTTTACGCAAAGATTTCTACATTTAAAAGCTTGGCGATGAATTCTGATGAGTGAGTACATTACAGAATTGAATACCAAATCAATCACAGATTATCACACTGCATTCAGATGTTTTAGGCCAGGCTAAATACTTGTGGTTTCTGTCCCCGATGCCAGTTCAGCTGTGCATTCTTTTACTTAACAGTTTCAAACCAAACATCACTCTGTAATAGCATTGTTTTTGGATTAGTAGGTAGGTACTAAGGAAAGGTACTATGTTTACCCCCCAGGGTAACTGGACTAAGCTCAAGAACTTGTTTACAGCCAGGCCCTGCTCATAGAACATTTCATGGTAGGGGTTCAATGTCACATTAGATAGATGCTATAAGTGTCATTACTGTCACCAAGGTTCCAGTCTGGGCTCTGGATGGGTGGAGTTTGTTGAGGTGATAGAGAGGGGGGGGGGGGGGGGGGGGGGTAGAGTAGAGTGGTATTTTTGTAGACCATGTGCTACAGGCCTGACAGTGATAAGGGGGGTTCCACTACACAAACAAAGCACCAGGCAGACTCCAAAGCAGCTAGGCTCCCATTTGGGATACAATTAATTGGAAGAAGGGAACAGAAGAGAGAAGAAGGAAAATGGGGCATGTGTGTTAAAGATCCAAACCTATAACTGAAGATAATTGATAGTCCAGACAGGAACGGGGAAAAAAGGAACAAAATGGATCTAGAATGCAAAACCACATCAAATGGCTTCTTCCCAGAGATCAACTTGGATAAATTACATAAGACGGCAGTGGATCTTCTACTGCCAGTGAAACTCGTGCTCAGACTGCTGAACTGGGTTCTGGTGTTCGTGACGAACTTGTTGTCCAGAATTTTAAGCAGCAGCCTAGTGAAGGAGCATTTCCACCTGATGCTATCTGGTCTCATACTGTTTGGACCACTGCTGAGCTTATCGGTGTCTAAGTACAGTATCTTTGCCAATAAGCACCACTTCTTGTACAGGTAAGAACTTCTGGGGGGGGCAAATGTTTGTTTCTGTATAGATCTGCTCTCGGATAATACAAATCTGTTCACTTTTACATATTAAGAAATATTGGCCAATTTAGTTTACTGACCCACACTCTTGAAACAGAACTAGCTATAGGACCCCTTTATGGGCTATGATGTTATAAAACTTACACAGTATGGGTGAGTGAGTGCACTGAAGTATTATCAGGGTATTTATGTAACTCGAGTACAAGTCCATTTTAAATTGGTGTAAAAGGATCTCACCTGGAATATGAGTTAAACATGGGTCACTGGTGTAAAAGGGGATATACAGTAAGTTGTTAATGCAAAGATTCTGTCAGTGGCTTCAAAAGTGCTGACATAAAGGTAATGCAAATTAGTTGGCTGAACTATGTATGTAAATGGACAGAAATAGATGCTTGCAAAAGACAGCTTGACTCACTCAGGGAAGTGATAGTTAATGTTGCCCTGTTTTTCTCCCTGGAAATAAAAAACGCCTGGGTTTCCGAGACTAATGTTGCCCTAATGTCCTTCCTGGTTAAAACAATGTTCAGAAGTTACTACGTCAGTCAGTCCTTTTTAACTCAGATTCCTGTGCATTCATTGTACATTGAAAACAATGTATTGCCGTTAGTGCATACATATGGAAATAGGTTGATACAGTAGGCTGCATGGTTACACCTGAACCAGTTTGTGATTACAAAACGTAGCCTGTGTTCTATAATAAAGAATACATTCAGTAAAAGAACACATAGGGATAAGTTGCCTAACATTACTGCAGCAGTGCAATCATGCATCACTGTGGAACATACTGTATTAGCTTTGAGTGATCTGCAGTTGCTGGAGCACAGCACCCTGTGCTCTGTATCTCAATCAGTAACGGAGTCAGGTCCTGTAGGTCAGGATGTATGCAGTACTGCTGCATGGGAGGGGGGGGGGCTGCCCTCCATATGTTTATGGGGTCATAAAAAGGCATGTAGGGGTCCATTTACAGTACACTCAGCTGTTACTGTAAAGGCTGCTACTGTATATGTTTCACCGGAGTCACCACGACTGCACCATATATATAGTATAACTGTAATATGATAACAAATACTAAATGAATGAGACTAGTATTTGTAGCTTCTATGTCAATATATACTGCAATTTGACTGAATCTGTTTCAAAACCATCTCCCAGGAAGTTCCTTCAGTCAGCTTGGGGATGGACCTGCATCTTGACCGGCTCCTCCGTCCTTCTCGCCTCCTTCTCTGCACGCCGCTCCCTCTCTCTCTCCCTCCGCCACGTCTCTCGGATAGCGTCCGCGGCAGCTCTGTGGTGGGGCTGCCGGCGGCTCCTGAGCCTAATGGAGGATGCGTCGGGGACATGCTATGAGCCCATGGCTCAGAGCAAGGCGGGGTCGCCCCTACTGCTTCTGCATGAGGACCAGACCAAGGCCTCCTGTCTCAGAGCGGGTATGGTATGGCGCGGCTACGAGGTCTCCGAAAGCAGCCTCGTCCTATGCCTGTGTTGCCTCTTGCTCGTCGAGGAGCTGTCCGTTTTTGGGCCTCTTCTGAGCCGGGAGAAGGTCATGCAGAGGTCGCCGGGAGGTGCCCTGAGAGCGCTGTTCCTTCTCTGTACACTCATGCTGTCTCTGTGGATGTTCCTGTTGCTGTGTCAGCTCGCCCACTTCCCGCAGTTTCCCTCCCAGCAGCTCGGGGGAGCTCTGGCTTGTCTGGGATGGAGAGGACTCTATCAGGGGTGGTTCCGCCTCAAACCCAGCTGGGGCTGTCCCGGGTTGCCTGGGGAGGGACTCTTCATTAACACAGACGATGATGATGCTGATGACAAGCAACCAGAAGAGTAATAATACAAACTTGCTGCAATACAATAAGTTTCTCACAAGTGGGCATTATAGCTGTTGCCAGACGTGGGCAGACAGGTTCAGCTGTCTGCCGACGTGCCTTCCGGGATTTTAGACAGCTGGAGGATGGAAAAGAAGCTCCACCCACGCGGCAGATTGCCGCAACGGCCAGATTCCCAGGAATGCTTTCCCCAGCGGCATTCTGCCGTGTGGGTGGAGCTTCTTTTCCATCCACCAGCTGTCTAAAAACCCGGCAGACAGCAGAAAACGGCCGCGCCTGTCTGCTCAAGTGTGGAAACACTGTATGACTTTCAAAATTGTAGTTCATAAGATAAAGAGACAGTCTTGGCATTAGCACAAATACTGCAGCTTTAATGCCCTACACTACCTGGGACTTGAACCTGGGTCTCTCGCATGAGACCAAACGTCTTCCACTTTTCCATGCCATGACCGTAATCCCCTGCTTAGGTTAAATATGATTGTATAATTGTCGTTTAGACATTAGGAGATGGTTAAGTTCAGGTTGACATTATATGGTTTAGAGTAAACAGAACCAATGTTAAATGGTTGTGTTAAGACATGGTTGTGTTACGGTTAAAAATGGTTGTATTGAGATGTTAAAGTTTAGGTATAATAAGGTTAAGTGAAGTGTTAAATCTCATGTTGAAGGACACACGGATACTTTAAACAGCCAAAGACACAAAGTACTACATTCTGATAGTAATTGCTAGACTAGTCTAGTCTCTAGTCTGTCTCTGCAGCTCTTTAGTGAATTCTCAGGTTGAGATACCAATTTTATCCAATCAGAAGAGAGAACTCATAGAGTATACAAAATGAACAAGTGATGACACAAAGAAACGAGAAGACAAAATTGGAATGGGAACACTATAAAATCGAAGCTGATAAATGGGTAGCATTTGGGTACTCTCCTGGACCTTACTTGTTGGAAATTGCAACCCACCTGAAAACTAAAAGGTATTTGTTTATTAGTTATAATCCAACTCCTGTCATGTCGTGCAGGTCTCTCCTGTCCTAGTTTCCCGGGTCTCTCTACTCTCCAGCATGAAATTCCAAAATAAAATAATCTTACAAAAGAAACTGTGTTCAGGAGCCACATTATTATTATTATATGTGCTGTAACATAAGAAGTGCAAAGTTAGACTGGCATCCACCGAGTCCGTTTATAGTTGTTATGAGGGGTGAAGGTTCCTGAATGACTGGCTGATATATTTGGGATATAGTGTAGAGTTGTAGGGGTGCCCACACTTTTTAGACTTGAGAGCTACTTTCAAAATGACCAGCTCAACCAGATCTACCCACCAAAAATATATATTATCCCATTGCTGAAAGTAGTCACGTATTAAGACAAATGCACATTTATTTCCTTTTTTGTACTAATGTTTGTGTAAAACATTTTTGACAACTATTACATTGTGGGTTTGAGCCGTCCTTTTTTATGTCAATCCAATGAAGTCACCTTAATTCAAGTGGCAGATACGTGGCAGAAAATAAGTTTATTTTAAATTATATATTTTAGGGGCATGTCATGTGGTCTACCTGCACAGCCTGTGTGATCTACTGGTAGAGCACAATCTACCTTTTGGGAACCCCTGGCGTACTATCACAACTTCTTCACAGTCATTTGACCCTGGTGTAGAGTGCAGGCTCAGGCTGGGTTTCTTTAGCTGTAGGTGAACTCTCTGAACTTTAGGGTCTTGGATAATATAATAACTAGTATCCAATATATTAAAAATATGGCTATATTACCACAAGCATCACAGTTGACTGAGATATTTAACGTTTTAGACACATATACAATATATTTCCACATTTCATTATGATGCCATTATGCCCACAACAAAAATATATATTTGTTATGTTTGCATAAATACTATACATTAAAAAGTACATTTTATATGACTTATTTCTAGACCAACTCTTCCACAATTAGTCAACAAACTTCTATGAGTATGAGGCAGGTTTTTGGAAATCCAATTTTGGACAAAAAGGAAACTATTAAACACAAAAAAAACCACCTGCAAACAGCATTAATTTTTCAGAGCTTTATTTTGTAAACTGATCATGTCAAACGTTTGGCGTTATCACGCATTGTATTGTATCTGTATGAAAGTACTGTATGTCAGTTGGAGGTGTGTGTGTCTTAGTAGATAAGAGCCTTGCAGTCCCCTCTTGGCTTGGTTATCTTGTCATAGTTCTTGCTAATGATGTCATGCAGCACAGCCTTCAGGACAGCAAAAAAGAACAAACATTATATTACACAGAAGCATAGACTGAGAGGAAGACAGACAGAAATAGAGGAACAGATTAAAGTAAAAGAACGAGAGAGATATACGGCCGGAAACATAAGGACACTGCAACAGACGTAGAGATGGAGAGCGAGAGAGAGTGATACAGCAAGAAAGGAGGGGCAGGGAACTGAAACAGAGGGAGAAAGAGAGGAGGGGTGCCAGTCCTTTCATCACAGCCTACACCTGCTCTGCATTGTACATTAGCAGCATCAAAACCCAGGAACAGATGGCGACATAATTGTGATTAATGGACAGAAGATGGAGCTCCAATCAATCAGCATGTTGGCACAGCAATTAGCCCAATTAGCTTTTGAAAATCTATTAAAATTGTGTGTGGCTTCTACTTCTACTGCGCCATCCAGTTCCCAACGTGAATATTATGCAAAGTGGATCACATGATTGTTCCCTGTTGTACGTCTTGAATAGTCACATAATCAGTGTAGTGTAGCATCTGTGCAAGCTGTGATAGTGGAAAAACTATAGCCGATGCCGATCTACAAGCTCACAATCTATGTCCTTGCATAAAGGCGCCATATAAATGCAACATTTACCATGTATAGAGGGTATGCGCATGACATCATCATCATACCCGGAAGTTATGCAGGAACAGAAAACTACTTTCTGTCCTCGACAGCCAACAGAAAAAGATGTTAACCCATTCTGACCCGAGATCAGATTCATACGAGGTTTCCACTGGACACCCACTGGTCTGATTAACCCATTCTGACCTGAGATCGGATTCTAGAAATGTCAGTCGCTCTTCGATTTTTTTCAAAAATAGCAGACCTACAAGCTCGTATCGCGCCACTCGGTGGCGCGATATGAGCTTGTAGATCTGCTATTTTTCAATAGCTAAAGCATAACATGATGCTGACACCAAAATGGGTGCCCGTTCAGAATGGGTTAAACAACGTTCACTTTGCCACTCGATTTGCCATTGACTTTATGCATGCGCATTGCGCATACCCTCTATTCATTTACCATTTAACGTGTTGCACAGTGCACCATGGCATTGTGAGCTTGAATATCTGCTATTTTTACAGAATGTTCGACTATGTTCGCCTCGACGCCTATTATGATATGCCAAAAAGAAGGCACACTACAGTTCACTACGGTGCTTAAGGAGCTTCAACTTTTAGATCATTATGCAAGTAATAATAAAGAAAATAGTATGTCTGAACATGTATGTCTTACGTATGCATTTCGGATCTCCAGGACTACAAGACGAAGCTCAGAGTACTGGTACTGATCCAGTTCATGTACCAACTGTCTGTAGTCTCCCTAAAATACAAGCATGGCATTCAATCAAATAATCATATTTGTTTTTACATACTGTAGCTCTGTAACTAGTCATGTTCTTCAATACAGATGAAATAAAGTGCTTTCATAATCAAATGAAAAGGTAAATGCACATATAGATGGTGAATGCATACTCAGATGTGTAGTGTGCATACATAGTTTACACTATACAGTACACGCACACACACACATACACATTTGTACAGACATGCTCTCTTGAAGCTATAATTAGCACCATGTGATACTCTTATCAACTATCTCACACACACACACACACACACACACGGACACTGACCACATGGGGTTCTTTGGCGGCCTTGGCCACAGCATCTCCTCTCTCACTGTAGTATCTGACAAAAAATATATATATTATTAAAAACAAAGAATTAACCCTCATTGAAAATACCAAATGGAAACAATATTCCACTGGATTGTTTACTCCAATTGCTTACTTTGAGATCTGAGTCTGGAACCCCTCGATCTTGGTGCGCGTGTTGGTCAAACACTCAAACACTTTTTCCTGTTGGAGGACACACATATACCCATACTTTAATCTGCCAAAGACACAAAGCACTAGAAAACCAAGCTTCTGTTTCACTTCCACTGAACAGAAGATGTGAGATCAAAGTGGAACTTTGTTCTGCAAGTATCAGCCCACACTCTTACCGTTAATCAACAGTAAAGGTCCCTGCACACAGAGCGCCCTTTTCTGATTTTTAGTGGCGTTTCTCCATCGGGTTTTCAGAAAAACACGCCCAGTGTGCAACCACCTTTACAGCCTGTTCACATGAGCTCACCTGTATGGCCACTCCAAAATTATCACCGTCTTCAATTTTAGGAATGTTTAGCTGCACCCACATAGAGACCTACAGTAACAGGGCAAACAATTATGTTTAGGCATTCCTGTTTGTTACTGAGACAGTGTGCAGAGAGAAGGAATGGCATGTACCAACACTAACTCTGGAGGGGGGAAATCAGACCTTTATGTGGTTGGTTGTACAGGTACTGTACATTATACTGTACCTTAACAGGTCTGTGTAGCCGTTTATAAACCTATGGCTCTATCTATGGTACATACAGGCCTTTATGAGATTATGAAAATATAATAAAATATTTATTGATCTGTGTTGGAGATCAGATGGAATCATACTGTATTTAAATGTGAATTAATAGTTGCTTTATTTAAAGATAATGCAGCATCTAGGTAGTACAGTATTGCCCCAGTATTAATTAACTGCATGTCGACACTGTGTAAATGTCTCACCGTATTGAGTTTCTCCTTCAGGGTGTGGATCTGTGGCTTGACCTCCTTCAGAAGACTCTCCACGCGCTCGTTACAGCAGACGGGACCACACGGAGGGCCTGTAGGATCAGTCAAACCCACGCCGTTCGCAATATATAGATTCATTGAGGCGAGCAGTAATGACCTGGAGCAGTTTCTCGAGCTGAAAAGTTCTGCTTTTCAGCTCTACCCAAAAGAGAAATGTGGCGTCTACCCAAACATACAAAGATATATGAATTTTCACTTCAAACCTATTTCAATAATAGTGAAAACAACTGATCTACAAGCTCACAACGCATCACCATTCCCCCCCCCCCTCCCCCATTTCTGAAATTGTTTTGAATTCATAGTCCCCATACAAGGACCCATACAAATGGCAAATGGGATTGCGAGTCTTGCGACCAAAACATGGGTCCCAACCCAGTGTTGGGAACCGCTGCCCTAGAGGTTATTCTTTCATGTGACTGTGTGGGCACACTGGGCAGTGATGCATCCAAGACGACGTGTAATGCTTTTATTATTCATGCTTTCATGACACAACAACCTGTGTGTGCTTTGTGAAAGGTGGTCTCTCTCAGTGTATACAATATAAACACAAGCAATACATTTGAAGTGGTTCACTAACTCCTTGGTTACCGGTACTAGTTCAGTCATAGAACAAGTCTAGGATGCTTAACACCATCGGGGCAAGTGTGCACGGTCATGTGCCCGAGACGGAGATTGATAATCTAGTGCTATGAAAACTGATCCATCGTCAGCAAGCCTAGAGGCGCTTGCTGACAATGGGCACATTTTATTAATGGATTAAATAGGCCCGGGCCCTCAAGGTGTTAACAGAGGACAAAACGTTGTTTAGTAGATACTCAGAATAATGCCATGATGATACATTATAGTATACTGTTGTACAACATCTTTGAATTAGCTGATTTATGAAACATATTTTAATCCTATCACCACAGTAGTAGCTGTAGAGTGCCCTAGACTTTCATTTTCATTGTCTCAAATTACCTTTTTTTCTAGCAGTTATCAGAAACGGAAAGTATAGCATTCGATTCCTTTTATTAAAAAAATAAAATTGTGGTCAAAAGATCAATGTCACGATGAGCCATAGTTCATCGTAGTTGCAGCTCAACTATGAACAACCATAGGTTGCACTTGTTGGACTTTTTATTTATTGTTATCGAACGGAAGCGATCAAGTCGACTGGCATATTTACTGTATAAAGTGGATATTCCTCTCCTGTTTGTTCCTTCCTTCCGTGTTTCACTGAGCATCAGGCATCTGTTTTATAATGGTCTGTATCTCGCCACGAGAGATTTATGAAATGTGCATTTGTGAGTTATACCCTTAGGGTCTATATATAAAAAAAAACACTGTTTTCTGTCCAGAGATGAAAACTACCGTTTGCAGGAAACTGCGATCACATGGGACATCAACAGGGGACCCCTTGTTTGATGAAGGAACAGCCATGCAGTGTTTCAGAACCACCACCATGGGATATGAATAAATAAAATTAAAAGACATCTTTCATATCCGTTCAGTTACCTGCATCCTCGTCTTCTTTATCGCCGTCCTTGTCTTTCTTGCCCTCTTTAGCCTCCCTCTGTTACACAGAGACAGGTAAAATGGTAAATGGTGCTTTTATATAGAACCTTTATGCAAAGCACTTTACAGGGATTGTGCATTACATTCACACACACATTCACACACCGATGGCAGAGGAAACCATGCAAGGCACCTATCCACACTAACTCCAACTCCTATGATTTCCATGTTACCCTCACAAAAAACATGCCGTAATCCTGGTCTCTAAAACTACCTCCCCCTGGCCAGGTGGGAATAGTTGATTTCCCCGCCTGATGGAGAGGAACTCTTTGGAATAACGTGTTCCTTCCACACGCTACGTCGGTGAAAAGAAGCAGCTTGAACTCTGCATGCATAGAAGGAAGCATGAGGTCAGTCCACTGCCCTCCCCAGGTTGGCAGAGGAAGTGTAGCACCCAGGATTAAATTAGATAATTGACACTGGGAAAAATGTAGGGAAAACAAAAAAGATTTCCATGTTGCCATAAATTAGTAAATATCTTATAAAAGCCGTAACTCACTACTTACTGACCATATTGTGATTATATCACACCTAAATGGGATAAACAACACCCCTTAGCTGTGATATAATGTAATGACAACCATGGCCTATTGTGAATTATTGCTTGCTGTGTAGAATTATAACAAGAAAAATATTTAAATACATGCAACTGGAAAATAGGTAGTCTATTGCTTGACGATATGTAAAAGCCTTCATCAACATCCTGTCAGTTGTTTATTAACTAGAAAGGACTCTCAAAGGAACTGTTTCGTATAGGGGCCATATGGAACCATTTTCAAATAAAAAGTGGCCAGCAAAAATTAGTAATATTAAAGTAACTGAATAGCCTACCCTACAAGAGCTGATGATTATGATGCTTACCTCCTCCTTCTTGCGCTTGGCTTCTTCCTTAGCTGGGTCTGGTAATGGGATGTCCAATGGAGCCTTAATGGACGCCAGGTCTTCAATGCTGAAAGATGTCTGTGGACAGAAAGATATTATCAGCTTCCGTCCAGTGTATATTCCTAAAGGTTTTATAAGAATCTCCCAAAATGGCGATAATTGATTGATTGATTGAAATATTTATGAACAGTTTGCAGAATTACAGTACATTTCAAGCACAACTCAATACAAAGACTGTTAACTGTGAGTGGACAAGTTTACAAGAGGGTCCACCTTGTTCAATTCATCAGGTAAGATAAGGTTCTTATTGGATACTAGCAGTAAAATAGTGGTGTTTTTACTGTTTTACTACATTACTGCCTGGCTGATAACGATTAACAGGTGTATCACAGATGGAGTGCAATGTAGCCGGCTCTTGTTGTTTCATACAGTATTTCACATACAGAGCCATATAACTGTCCCACTTACTTTCTGGTCGGGTTCCAATTCAAATTGGCGGCCTAAATGTGATAAATGCTCCGTTTGTACTCATCCATTAAATAATTCCAAAGACGTGGAGTGAAATATGGTCCTCTAGTTTTATATCCATGTGAAAGTTCTGTCACAAAACGTGTATTTAGTCAATTATCTCCACTTTCTCACGGGATGCACACAGACGTCTTTCTCTCCGGGCAAAGGGGCCCGGAATGACAGCTGGACTTCATTTATCAAAACTTCCTCTGATCATCACAAACGTCATCACCAATAGAGCGTTGCAGTCCCTCCCCCTTTCAGAACGGCGAGTGGCCCAGGAAATGAAATGCAACGCATTCTGACCATAGGATTTTCTTTAAGTATTTATTTAAAGACGGTTACACCGCGGACCAAGCCAACTCGGATCGTGACAAATCATGACAATGAACACAATATTTTGGGCCGATCAAATCATTAGAAAGAAGAAAATAAAGGCAGGAGACAACACTATTTGTTTTGTTTTTCTTCTTATAAATTATTTGATCGGCCCAAAACATTGTGTTCATTGTCATGATTTGTCACGATCTGAGTTGGCTTTGTCCGCGGCGTAACAGTCTTTAAATAAATACTTAAAGAAAATCCTATGGTGAGAATGCATTGCATTTCATTTCCTGGGCCACTCGCCGTTCTGAAAGCGACGCTCTATAGACCAGGGAAATTGGCAGGTGCCTTGCGATAGGTTCTGGGTAATTAATCACACCACCTGCCAATTGTGTGACCCAAACTTTTGTGTTTCCCTGGTCAATTGGTGATGACATCTGCGGTAAACAGGACGTATTCGTAAAATCAGTCCATCGATCATTCCGGGCCCCTTTGCATCTCTTGAATAAGTGGAGATAATTGACTAAATACACGTTTTGTGCCAGAACTTTCACATGGATATAAAACTAGAGGACCATATTTCACTTCACGTCTTTGGAATTATTTAATTCAAACGGAGCATTTATCACATTTAGGCCGCCAATTTGGAACCCGACCAGAATGATCACAGGCGTTCTCGGTATAAGTGCAATGAAACTGCAACAACCTTCAACAGCATCTGAAGCTCTTCAATCTTCTGAGGGAAAAAAGTTGAAACCAGAGCTTGTGCCTGTAATGAAACAAAGACCATTAGGTAAATGGATACAATTTGTAAGATGAATCAAGAAGGGATAATGTTGTCACTTAAGTTACTCATACAGGTTGGTACATAAGCAGCAATAACTTGGTGGAACATGGATGGACAGACAAACATACAAATAAATATAGATTTATAACCAAATTACCTCTTTGGTAAGGCGCTGGCTGAAGTCATCAAACTGTAAAATGACATGAAGATGATAAAAATATCATTGTATGGCATGGTAAATGTAGCTAATGTAGCTCCTTACACAACAAAGGATTGGATAACAGACAGATAGAGACAGGTCTATCAAACAGATCAGATAGCTCTGATCCATAGCCCTAATGCCCTTGCATGCATTAGAGCTATGGACCAGA
Organism: Protomyctophum parallelum; assembly: GCF_964188405.1. Taxonomy (NCBI): domain Eukaryota; kingdom Metazoa; phylum Chordata; class Actinopteri; order Myctophiformes; family Myctophidae; genus Protomyctophum; species Protomyctophum parallelum. The sequence continues at coordinate 16,014,307 of NC_139712.1, read as the reverse complement.
GCTATCAGACAGACCCATTTAAAATGGGTCTGTCTGACCGACTGACTGACCAAAGCCTTCACATGTCATTTTCCATCTGATTGTATGATAACGGTCAGGTTTATTCGTTCAGACGCCTGCCCTGCATCTAGGTTAGGTAGCCTAACCTTAGCCATGGTTCTAGCCCATGGTTCATGACTCTCGTATTCATAGAGAGTTCATACGCTGCAGATACGATCTTAGAGAGAATATTTATGTCCGCGTTCCAGAATTCCCATACGAAAATATAGTTATGAGCAGGGACCCTACATAAAACTCATCCAAATTTCAGAAAAGCTTTCTGGAGGGTCCCGAAAGGGGCTAGGGAGTGCAGTACTTTCATTTAATCCGACGGAGCATTGGTCCGAACGACAACCTACCTCCTCCCTCACCCTAACCCTAACCTCCCCCGGGGCAGACACCTAAACCTAACCGCAACCCTCTCCCGACCCGCAGCGCACCTCGGAGCATTGTCGGATGATAGTATGCCTCCCGTACGCCTATCAGAATAGAGCTAGCTACCGTTTAAGGGCTGATGCATGCACCAGAGATTCAAATCAATGTTTCAAAAGTTCCAATTTTGCCTGCAACAAAGCAGTAGCTCAGTCACTATGGTCACACATGGCACATGCACAGTCAGATCCGCTCACCTGCTTCTTCGATTCTGGCCGATTAGCTAAGGAAGCCATCTCGTTTTTGGATGTGGATAACCCAAATACAAATGTATCTTTTGAAACAGTGCAAGAAAAATACGCGTTTCTCCTAAATTTTACGTCATGCACGACACGTAAAGGTTAAGTTATTCAGTATAAAAGTGACAATGAAGTAGGCTAGACTTCCAAGAAGTTCCGTACTGTCTTTCCAGTTGGCAGCGTCTAGTGAGCTAATCTAGGGCAGCGTCTAGTGAGCTAATCTAGTGAGCTAATTTAAGACTTCCGGTGGACGATCTCTTCAAAATAAGAGTACCCTCTAGAGTATTGAAAAAAAGTTTAATTTGCACATTAAAACTACAAATTAAGCATTTAAATGATGCTATATGATGCTATAAGACACACATTATGTTTATGTGTAAGAATAAGTAATTAAATCCTTATAATAATAATAATAAAGTTATCTAAATGGATAAATGCTATTCACTGGAGTGCATGGACTTTATAAAGTGGACACTGGACAAAAGACGGCTCCGCAAGGCAACTATCTGGACATACCCACGCGTTCGGGGAGATGTCCTATACCACACCCCACTCTCCGCTAAGCGGGAGAGGTGTAAAGTTCACAGCAGCAGACCTTCTACTGGGGTCAAGGCTGACAAAAAGTACCGTTTCCGGACCCAGAATGGACACTGGACAAAAGACGGCTCCACGAGGCAACTATCTGGACATACCCACGCGTTCGGGGAGATGTCCTGTACCACACCCCACTCTCCGCTAAGCGGGAGAGGTGTAAAATTCACAGCAGCAGACCTTCTACTGTGGTCAACGCTGAAAAAAGTACCGTTTCCGGACCCAGAATGGACACTGGACAAAGAGGCCTCCGCGAGGCAACTATCTGGACATACCCACACGTTCGGGGAGATGTCCTCTACCACACCACACTCTCCGCTAAGCGGGAGAGGTGTAAAATTCACAGCAGCAGACCTTCTACTGGGGTCAAGGCTGACAAAAAGTACCGTTTCCGGACCCAGAATGGACACTGGACAAAAGACGGCTCCACGAGGCAACTATCTGGACATACCCACGCGTTCGGGGAGATGTCCTGTACCACACCCCACTCTCCGCTAAGCGGGAGAGGTGTAAAATTCACAGCAGCAGACCTTCTACTGTGGTCAACGCTGAAAAAAGTAACGTTTCCGGACCCAGAATGGACACTGGACAAAGAGGCCTCCGCGAGGCAACTATCTGGACATACCCACACGTTCGGGGAGATGTCCTCTACCACACCACACTCTCCGCTAAGCGGGAGAGGTGTAAAATTCACAGCAGCAGACCTTCTACTGGGGTCAATGCTGACAAAAAGTACCGTTTCCGGACCCAGAATGGACACTGGACAAAGAGGCCTCCGCGAGGCAACTATCTGGACATACCCACACGTTCGGGGAGATGTCCTCTACCACACCACACTCTCCGCTAAGCGGGAGAGGTGTAAAATTCACAGCAGCAGACCTTCTACTGGGGTCAAGGCTGACAAAAAGTACCGTTTCCGGACCCAGAATGGACACTGGACAAAAGACGGCTCCGCGAGGCAACTATCTGGACATACCCACGCGTTCGGGGAGATGTCCTGTACCACACCCCACTCTCCGTTAAGCGGGAGAGGTGTAAAATTCACAGCAGCAGACCTTCTACTGGGGTCAATGCTGACAAAAAGTACCGTTTCCGGACCCAGAATGGACACTGGACAAAGAGGCCTCCGCGAGGCAACTATCTGGACATACCCACACGTTCGGGGAGATGTCCTCTACCACAGCACACTCTCCGCTAAGCGGGAGAGGTGTAAAATTCAAAGCAGCAGACCTTCTACTGGGGTCAAGGCTGACAAAAAGTACCGTTTCCGGACCCAGAATGGACACTGGACAAAAGACGGCTCCGCGAGGCAACTATCTGGACATACCCACGCGTTCGGGGAGATGTCCTGTACCACACCCCACTCTCCGCTAAGCGGGAGAGGTGTAAAATTCACAGCAGCAGACCTTCTACTGTGGTCAACGCTGAAAAAAGTACCGTTTCCGGACCCAGAATGGACACTGGACAAAGAGGCCTCCGCGAGGCAACTATCTGGACATACCCACACGTTCGGGGAGATGTCCTCTACCACACCACACTCTCCGCTAAGCGGGAGAGGTGTAAAATTCACAGCAGCAGACCTTCTACTGGGGTCAAGGCTGACAAAAAGTACCGTTTCCGGACCCAGAATGGACACTGGACAAAAGACGGCTCCGCGAGGCAACTATCTGGACATACCCACGCGTTCGGGGAGATGTCCTGTACCACACCCCACTCTCCGTTAAGCGGGAGAGGTGTAAAATTCACAGCAGCAGACCTTCTACTGGGGTCAATGCTGACAAAAAGTACCGTTTCCGGACCCAGAATGGACACTGGACAAAGAGGCCTCCGCGAGGCAACTATCTGGACATACCCACACGTTCGGGGAGATGTCCTCTACCACAGCACACTCTCCGCTAAGCGGGAGAGGTGTAAAATTCACAGCAGCAGACCTTCTACTGGGGTCAAGGCTGACAAAAAGTACCGTTTCCGGACCCAGAATGGACACTGGACAAAAGACGGCTCCGCGAGGCAACTATCTGGACATACCCACGCGTTCGGGGAGATGTCCTGTACCACACCCCACTCTCCGCTAAGCGGGAGAGGTGTAAAATTCACAGCAGCAGACCTTCTACTGTGGTCAACGCTGAAAAAAGTACCGTTTCCGGACCCAGAATGGACACTGGACAAAGAGGCCTCCGCGAGGCAACTATCTGGACATACCCACACGTTCGGGGAGATGTCCTCTACCACACCACACTCTCCGCTAAGCGGGAGAGGTGTAAAATTCACAGCAGCAGACCTTCTACTGGGGTCAATGCTGACAAAAAGTACCGTTTCCGGACCCAGAATGGACACTGGACAAAGAGGCCTCCGCGAGGCAACTATCTGGACATACCCACACGTTCGGGGAGATGTCCTCTACCACACCACACTCTCCGCTAAGCGGGAGAGGTGTAAAATTCACAGCAGCAGACCTTCTACTGGGGTCAAGGCTGACAAAAAGTACCGTTTCCGGACCCAGAATGGACACTGGACAAAAGACGGCTCCGCGAGGCAACTATCTGGACATACCCACGCGTTCGGGGAGATGTCCTGTACCACACCCCACTCTCCGCTAAGCGGGAGAGGTGTAAAATTCACAGCAGCAGACCTTCTACTGTGGTCAACGCTGAAAAAAGTACCGTTTCCGGACCCAGAATGGACACTGGACAAAGAGGCCTCCGCGAGGCAACTATCTGGACATACCCACACGTTCGGGGAGATGTCCTCTACCACACCACACTCTCCGCTAAGCGGGAGAGGTGTAAAATTCACAGCAGCAGACCTTCTACTGGGGTCAATGCTGACAAAAAGTACCGTTTCCGGACCCAGAATGGACACTGGACAAAGAGGCCTCCGCGAGGCAACTATCTGGACATACCCACACGTTCGGGGAGATGTCCTCTACCACACCACACTCTCCGCTAAGCGGGAGAGGTGTAAAATTCACAGCAGCAGACCTTCTACTGGGGTCAAGGCTGACAAAAAGTACCGTTTCCGGACCCAGAATGGACACTGGACAAAAGACGGCTCCGCGAGGCAACTACCTGGACATACCCACGCGTTCGGGGAGATGTCCTGTACCACACCCCACTCTCCGCTAAGCGGGAGAGGTGTAAAATTCACAGCAGCAGACCTTCTACTGTGGTCAACGCTGAAAAAAGTACCGTTTCCGGACCCAGAATGGACACTGGACAAAGAGGCCTCCGCGAGGCAACTATCTGGACATACCCACGTGTTCGGGGAGATGTCCTCTACCACACCACACTCTCCGCTAAGCGGGAGAGGTGTAAAATTCACAGCAGCAGACCTTCTACTGGGGTCAACGCTCAAAAAAGTGCTGTGCCTTGGGGCATTGACATGAAATCACTTTCTCTACGCAAGCTAAGTCAGGTCAAGGGGTTACCTCTAGCTTTGGAATGGGTGTCACTTGTGTGCGTTGATTGCATCTGTCTGTGCATTTATGCATTTGTTTGTCCTGACGAAACTTGATTATTTCTCGACTGTTTATTTTCTCGTATGACACGACATAGAAACTACTTGTGACTACTGTCTTTGTGTGCTGTCGAGCGGATGTTCTTTGCATCAAAGGTATAGCCTGCTGTGTCATTCGATTCATTTGTCCAGATATGCCATTTATGATCTTTAAGGATGTACAATGACGCATATGGTGGCCTGTCGAAAAATACACACATACTGGTCAAAGCATACTCATTTTGGTGGTACAGACAGGATAAATTGAACGTTTTTGGAATTTTTGTGCCAGCTCTTAACAGGAGAAGTAAGGTCTGTGGGCTGTTAATTACTTCATATGTTGATAAGCTCTTTTCCTGCTGACATGTTTCACATTGTTCAGATTGAGCAGGTAATATTTGTGCAATAGTGTCTAAGATGCCTTTTTGTGACACGTCAAGTGGCTGCACTATGAATTGTGACATGTTCTTTGTAGATGGTAAGGCCTTGTCACCACATTGAGTACAACTATACAGACTAAGACTTTTCAGGCAAAGCAGGTCATCTCCAAGGAAAGGAGACCGAAGTGTGTATTCTACAAAGCTGTTTAATATGGTGCATTCTTCTGTCCTAGAACATTTCTGAGACACTAATGACACTGATGTGTTGGCTAGATTGAATTTCTCAAGTTTCCGTCTAAATGTTGAGTCCTGCGCTGCTGCTTCTTCAAGCCGTGTGTGACATTTTTTTATAGCAGATGTCTGTTGTAGAAATGTTAGAATTGGTAATGGTATAGCTTCACACATATTGTCATTTAGACTTTCATTGCATAAAACCACATCATCATCATCTTCTTCCAAATTGTCCTCCGTTATTGTTCTGTTAATTGCTTTCAACTGTCCAGGCACAGAATGTACAGATGTCTGTATGTTTTGCTTGAACAACTGTGTGGACACCACACATACTCAACCAAACTACTAGTTTGTGTATAAAATCTAATGGGTCATTGTGCATTCCTAAGGCCAAGTAAGATGCTATTCACTAGTTGTTGAGTGACACCACAGATTGTTTTGCAATCAAATGTGTGACCTGGATTTTGAAAAAACGCTTGAATGAGAGCTGCTAAATTCCCCGGCATAGATGACAACTGAACCATCGAAGTAGGTGTCAATGGTTTCAATTTATCTTGTACTACTTGTAGATGCAGTATACCCACGCGTTCGGGGAGATGTCCTGTACCACACCCCACTCTCCGCTAAGTGGGAGAGGTGTAAAATTCACGGCAGCAGACCTTCTACTGAGGTCAACGCTCAAAAAAGTGCTGTGCCTTGGGGCATTGACAATTATTTAATTAACGAATTAAATAACCTTATTTTATTCTGAAGGCAACCGGATGTCTTAAATTAGCTAGCTCTCAGACAGGAAATTCTAAATTAGCTCATAAGACGGAGCCAAATATCTGTCTGAGAGTGAAGCCTGCCTGGCAAATGACATGGGGGGTCCTTTTTGTGGGCTTGGCCGAAAGTGGGCGTTACCAAAAGGTGGGCGTGGCCATGGCCGCCAGAAGTCTGTCAGATTTTGACAGCTTCAAATTAGTGTTAAACATAATATAACCCAATTGACTCCAGTCCTCTCTGTTTAATATATCTATAATGAAACTATATAAACTATGCATATACCATGAAGTGCTATGACTACTAGCTCTGGTCCATAGCTCTAATGCGTTTCATTTAGAGCTATGTTAATCTAAACTTCCCCGCTCGCATGAATGCAGACCAGCCTCTACTCTTTGGCGTAAATAAAAAGAACGTTTTTGCTACACATAAAAACAAAGGCGAGTTGTGTCATTAGAAAGCCTACTTTGGTAATTGGTTCTAGTTCTAGTGAACAGAAATAATAAATAAATAGACTTGGTAACCTAACTGTAGGGAGTGCAAACACATTAAAGAACCTGGGGGTTATCATCTATGAAAAGGCAACACAATGAGCAGAAAATAAAAATGAACCATGTAAATACAACAAATTGAGCAGAGCACTGCAGGGAGTTGAACCCCATTCCGGTAAACCAGAAGTACCACAACCAGTGCCTTGGTTTTTGTTTTGTTTTACGAGGTCCATTCGTTGAAATGTAAATTTTGCATTGCAACGGTAAAGTAATTTCACAATTGACATTGTAGGCAATAATTAATAACGGTATGGCACCAGGCCAAAGCCATGGGGATAGAGTATGTTTTGCACTCTGAGTGAGTGTGTGTGTGTGTGTGTGTGTGTGTGTGTGTGTGTGTGTGTCCCCGTCAGTTTGTTAACAGCTAATCTCCAGCACCATTAACCCGGTCGATGCCAAATTTTGCACACACACTCCCTGGATGCCAACGATGAACCTCTGTCCAGAACGGCCTGTATAGCACCACACATTTGCTTTCCGAGACTATGGACTATAGCCTTTAGCTTTTCCGTGATTTTCACCTTTTTTTCAAATCCTCCGAAATCTTGAAAGACAACATACTATAGTATGCCCTCCGTGACCATGGACTATAGCCTTTCGCTTTTCCGCAATTTTACCTTTTTTCAAATCGTAAACAATGATGAAGAATTGCGCACTATAGCATGCCACTTAATGACCTTGGGGTCATCAAGGTCATTGATATTGATCAATGACCTTGAGCAGTATAAATGACCTTCAATAAGACTAGTAAATGACCTTGACCAGTATAAATGACCTTGACAAGTACAAATGACCTTGACCAGTATAAATGACCGTGACCAGTATATGACTGACCAGTATAAATTACCTTCATGAGACTAGTAAATGACCTTGACCAGTATAAATGACCTTCATAAGACTAGTAAATGATCTTTACCAGTATAAATGACCTTGACCAGTATGCGGTCCGTGACCATGGACTATAGCCTTTCGCTTTTCCTTGATTTTCACCTTTTTTTTAAATCCTCAACAATGATGAAGAATCGCACACAATAGCGCGCCGCTCAATGACCTGAGACCATGGACCAATGAACCATGTAAATATAACACATTGAGCAGGGCACTGCAGGGAGTTGAACCCCGTTCCGGTAAACCAGAAGTCCGACACCAGTGCCTTAGTTTTTGTGTTGTTGTTCATTTACAGGTCCAGGTGTGCATACCGTACGCATGTGCGCCTGTGCGTGTGTAGGTGCATTTGTGCATGTGTGTGCACGCTTCAATGACCACTGTTGGACCCCATGGGGATCAAGGACCTCAGGGAGCCACCCATAATTCACAACGGTCACAGCGAACTCTGTTGCATCACAACTGGTGGCCAACAGTCGTAACCAACACCGCCACCGACCCACAGGAGAATACCATCGCACAGTGGTATCAGACCAACCACAATCAGCCAGCCCTCAAACCAAACCCTTCGACCTAGAAGAACTCGAAACTGCAATGGGAAAGTTGAAACCCGGAAAAGCAGCAGGGATTGATGACATACTGGCAGAAATTATACAGCACCTGGAACCTAACGCAAAGACCTGGCTCGTAGGGATGCTGAATACATGCATGGCACAGAAAACCATCCCTTCTGTCTGGAGAACGGCCAAAGTGGTTGCAATCCCTAAACCTGGCAAAGACCCATCATCCCCAAAGAGCAACCGACCCATTTCCCTCCTCTGCATCACCTACAAGAGAGGCTGCTACTCCAACGCCTCATGCCACTCATAGACACCAAGCTGACTAAAGACCAAGCTGGTTTCCGTCCCGGCCGCTCCTGTGCTGGACAGAGCTCAACCTCACCCAACACATTGAGGATGGGTTTGAGGGAAAACAAATAACTGGAGCAGCAACTGGAGGGCGAAGCAAGCACGCAGGCAGCTTGTGCCTGCCTGCGTGCGTGCGTGCCTGCCTGCCTTCCTCATGTGGAAGCTGCGTAGTTGAGTTTGTGTGTGTCTTTCTTTTTCTGTCTTTCTTTCTTAGGACGAAGATCAAGGTAGACGCCGTTGGAAGGCTCAACACAAGCCGATGCCCCTAGAGATCCATCCCAAAGCTTCCCTCAGGGAGCCCAGCAAGCCAGCTAGCCAGCAAGCCCGCCCAGTCAGCCAACGCAGCCAGCCAGCTCCGCCAGTCAGCCAGTGTAGAAAGTCAGGCTGCCAAGCCAGCGCACATCAGCCCTTGCAGTCAACCATTGTAGCCATACCAGCCTTGCTCAGTCAGCTCAGCCAGGCCTCTCTCGAGGCCTGGCTCTCTGTCTGCCTGGCCCGGTCTGACCCGCCCTGGCTTGCAGCAACAAAACCAGCCTTGCTGGCAAGCCAGCCAGCTCAGAATACGAGCTCAGCAAGCCAGCGCAGCTGGCAAGCACGCAGTTAGTCTAAACCAGTTTCAGACCGGCAGGCCAGGGCAGACAGACAGGAAGACCGAGGCGCCTAGGCAGGCAGACAGGCCAGGAAGGCAACAAAGTGCAGGCAGGGGGACTATCCGGCCTAAGGCTGCGCTGCAAGGGTTGGAGCCTGGCTTGCTCCTGCTGGTCTAGACTGAGTGGCTGTGGCTGCACAGTAAGGCTGCAGTAACCTAGTCTGGGCTTGTTGCTGCACTGGCTTGCTCAGCTCGCATTCTGAGCTGGCTGGCTTGCCAGAAAGGCTGGTTCTGTTGCTGCAAGGCAGGGCAGGGCAGACCGGGCAAGGCAGACAGAGAGCCAGGCCTCGAGAGAGGCCTGGCTGAGCTGACTGAGCAAGGCTGGTATGGCTGCAATGGCTGACTGCAACGGCTGATATGCTCTGGCTTGGCAGCCTGACTTTCTACACTGGCTGACTGGCGGAGCTGACTGGCTGCGTTGGCTGACTGGGCAGGCTTGCTGGCTAGCTGGCTTGCTGGGCTCCCTGAGGGAAGCTTTGGGATGGATCTCTAGGGACATCGGCTTGTGTTGAGCCTTCCAACGGCGTCTACCTTTATCTCCGTCCTAAGAAAGAAAGACAGAAAAAGAAAGACACACACAAACCCAACTATGCAGCTTCCACCTGAGGAACCGAGACGCGAAAAAAGAACTGAGCGTCACTTGGGATGGTCACAAACTCTCCAACCATACCCACCCCATGTATCTTGGAGTTACACTGGACAGGACACTCTTCTTCAAAAAACACCTGGAGAACACAAAAGCCACGGTCAACACCCACAATAACATCCTGTGAAAACTAGTGAACTCCAAGTGGGGTGCAGACCCACAAACAATCCGTGCAACTGCCATGGCCCTGTCTTTCTCTACAGCAGAGTATGCCTGCTCAAGCTGGAGCCGATCACGTCACACCAAATTGGTCGACACAGCCCTAAATGACACCTGTCGCATCATCACGGGATGCATCAAGACAACACCTGTCCCTGTCCCAACACCTGTTTACATTCGAGGGTCGCCGGTCCTCTCGAACGGAACAGTTTAACGTCATGCCCAGGACGAAAAGATATAGAGAACACCAACATGACAAATAAACGCAGGAAGGCATGGGCCACAATCCACCGTCTTGGCCAAGACCACACCACCCATAATTCACAACGGTCACAGCAAACTCTGTTGCATCACAACTGGTGTAGGTATTGGATGGAGCCCGCACACCACAGGTATAAGAAAGACGTTCTTTATTGAAATACTGACGTTTCGATCAATTTGATCTTCATCAGGTCATGTGTACACAAAACATACACTTTTATACTAAGGGAGTGCCTCCATTAACCAATCAAAACACCACATTTTGGTGCCCCTCCCATCACTGCAGGTGTGACACGTCAACCCTGAGTGAGTAGGTGGGGACCCAGACATATTGATGTAAATATAATCTGTTCAGAAAATGTAGTGCCTCTCATATAGCTTGTAGGTGATGCAGAGGAGGGAAATGGGTCAGTAGCTCTTCAGGGATAATGACAATGACCTGAGACCATGGACCAATGAACCATGTAAATACAACACATTGAGCAGGGCACTGCAGGGAGTTGAACCCCGTTCCGGTAAACCAGAAGTCCGACACCAGTGCCTTAGTTTTTGTGTTGTTGTTCATTTACAGGCCTGTGTGTGTAGGTGCATGTGTGCATGTGTGTGTGCACACTTCAATGACCACTGTTGGACCCCATGGGGATCAAGGACCTCAGGGAGCCACCCATAATTCACAACGGTCACAGCAAACTCTGTTGCATCACAACTGTTGGCCACCAGTTGTGACCAAGACCGCCACCGACCCACAGGAGAATACCATCGCACAGTGGTATCAGACCAACCACAATCAGCCAGCCCTCAAACCAAACCCTTCGACCTAGAAGAACTTGAAACTGCAATGGAAAAGTTGAAACCCGGAAAAGAAGCAGGGATTGATGACATACTGGCAGAAATTATACAGCACCTGGGACCTAACGCAAAGACCTGGCTTGTAGGGATGCTGAACACATGCATACTAGAAAACCATCCCTTCTGTCTGGAAAAAGGCCAAAGTGGTTGCAATCCCTAAACCTAGAAAAGACCCATTATCCCCAAACCGACCCATGTCCCTCCTCTGCATCAACTACAAGCTCTATGAGAGGCTGCTACTCCAACGCCTCGCTGCCACTCATAAACACCAAGCTGACTAAAGACCAAGCTGGTTTCCGTCCCGGCCGCTCCTGTGCTGGACAGAGCTCAACCTCACCCAACACATTGAGGATGGGTTTGAGGGGAAACAAATAACTGGAGCAGCATTCAGAGATCTCTCTGCTGCCTACGACACTGTCCAACACCGCACAATGGTCAGGAAAAGCCTCCTCAACAACAGGCGCTTCTATGTCCAGTTAAATGACCAGAGGATTAAATGGAAAGCCCAAAAGAACGGCCTCCCACAAGGTAGCGTGCTCGCCCCCCTCCTTTTCAATATCTACACAAACGACCAGCCACTACCCAATGCCTAATGCCAGCGTTTCATCTACGCCGACAACCTCTGCATTACGACCCAACAAGCAGACTTCCAGAAGATTGCGTCTGTCCTTGAAAGTGCCCTCCAAGAAATGTCAAGCTACTACAATACAACCACCTGAAACCCAACCCATAGAGAACACCTCACACACACATAATTTCCTTTCGTGGCTGTTTACATTCGAGGGTCGCTGGTCCTCTCGAACGGAACAGTTTAACGTCATGCCCAGGACGAAAAGATATAGAGAACACCAACATGACAAATAACAGCAGGAAGGTATGGGCCACAATCCACCATCTTGGCAAAAACCACACCACCCATAATTCACAACGGTCACAGCAAACTCTGTTGCATCACAACTGGTGTAGGTATTGGATGGAGCCCGCACACCACAGGTATAAGAAAGACGTTCTTTATTGAAATACTGACAACGTTTCGATCTATTTGATCTTCATCAGGTCATGTGTACACAAAACATACACTTTTTGCCCCCATTAAACAATCAAAATACCACATTTTGGTGCCCCTCCCATCACTGCAGGTGTGACACGTCAACCCTGAGTGAGTAGGTGGGGACCCAGACATATTGATGTAAATATAGTCTGTTCAGAAATTGTTGTGCCTCTCATAGAGCTTGTAGGTGATGCAGAGGAGGGAAATGGGTCGGTAGCTCTTCAGGGATAATGGGTCTTTGCCAGGTTTAGGGATTGCAACCACTTCGGCCTTTTTCCAAACAGAAGGGATGGTTTTCTGTGCTATGCATGTGTTCAGCATCCCCACAAGCCAGGTCCTTGCGTTAGGTCCCAGGTGCTGTATCATTTCTGCCAGTATGCCATCAATCCCTGCTGCTTTTCCGGGTTTCAACTTTCCCATTGCAGTTTCAAGTTCTTCTAAGTCGAAGGGTTTGGTTTGAGGGCTGGCTGATTGTGGTTGGTCTGATACCACTGTGCGATGGTATTCTATGTGGGTCGGTGGCGGTGTTGGTTACAACTGTTGGCCACCAGTTGTGACCAAGACCGCCACCGACCCACAGGAGAATACCATCGCACAGTGGTATCAGACCAACCACAATCAGCCAGCCTTCAAACCAAACCCTTCGACCTAGAAGAACGTGAAACTGCAATGGGAAAGTTGAAACCCGGAAAAGCAGCAGGGATTGATGACCTACTAGCAGAAATTATACAGCACCTGGGACCTAACGGAAAAACCTGGCTTGTGGGGATGCTGAACACATGCATAGCACAGAAAACCATCCCTTCTGTCTGGAAAAAGGCCAAAGTGGTTGCAATCCCTAAACCTGGCAAAGACCCATTATCCCCAAAGAGCTACCGACCCATTTCCCTCCTCTGCATCACCTACAAGCCTATCCCGTCACACCAAATTGGTCGACACAGCCCTAAATGACACCTGTGGCATCATCATAGGATGCATCAAGACAACACCTGACCCTGTCCCAACACCTGTTTACATTCGAGGGTCGCCGGTCCTCTCGAACGGAACAGTTTAACGTCATGCCCAGGACGAAAAGATATAGAGAACACCAACATGACAAATAACAGCAGGAAGGCATGGGCCACAATCCACCGTCTTGGCAAAGACCACACCACCCATAATTCACAACGGTCACAGCAAACTCTATTGCATCACAACTGGTGTAGTTATTGGATGGAGCCCGCACACCACCAAAAAAAAGAAAAACAACATACTATAGTATGCCCTCCGTGACCATGGACTTTAGCCTTTCGCTTTTCTGCAATTTAACCTTTTTTCAAATCCTCAACAATGATGAAGAATCGCGCACTATAGCGTGCCACTTAATGACCTTGACCAATATCAATGACCTTGAGCAGTATAAATTACCTTCAATAAGACTAGTAAATGACCTTGACCAGTATAAATGACCTTGACAAGTACAAATGACCTTGACCAGTATAAATGACCTTCACCAGTATAAATGACCGTGACCAGTATATGACTGTGACCAGTATAAATTACCTTCATGAGACTAGTAATTGACCTTGACCAGTATAAATGACCTTTAGAAGACTAGTAAATGATCTTCACCAGTATAAATGACCTTTAGAAGACTAGTAAATGATCTTCACCAGTATAAATGACCTTGACCAGTATGCGGTCCGTGACCATGGACTATAGCCTTTTGCTTTTCCTTGATTTTCACCTTTAAAAAATCCTCAACAATGATGAAGAATCGCACACTATAGCGCGCCGCTCAATGACCTGAGACCATGGACCAATGAATGAAATACAACACATTGAGCAGGGCACTGCAGGGAGTTGAACCCCGTTCCGGTAAACCAGAAGTCCGACACCAGTGCCTTAGTTTTTGTGTTGTTGTTCATTTAAAGGTCCAGGTGTGCATACGCATGTGCCCCTGTGTGTGTAGGTGCATGTGTGCATGTGTGTGCACGCTTCAATGACCACTGTTGGACCCAATGGCGATCAAGGACCTCAGGGAGCCACCCATAATTCACAACGGTCACAGCGAACTCTGTTGCATCACAACTGGTGGCCAACAGTCGTAACCAACACCGCCACGACCCACAGGAGAATACCATCGCACAGTGGTATCAGACCAACCACAATCAGCCAGCCCTCAAACCAAACCCTTCGACCTAGAAGAACTCAAAACTGCAATGGGAAAGTTGAAACCCGGAAAAGCAGCAGGGATTGATGACATACTGGCAGAAATTATACAGCACCTGGAACCTAACGCAAAGACCTGGCTCGTGGGGATGCTGAACACATGCATGGCACAGAAAACCATCCCTTCTGTCTGGAGAAAAGCCAAAGTGGTTGCAATCCCCAAACCTGGCAAAGACCCATCATCCTCAAAGAGCTACCGACCCATTTCCCTCCTCTGCATCACCTACAAGAGAGGCTGCTACTCCAACGCCTCATACCACTCATAGACACCAAGCTGACTAAAGACCAAGCTGGTTTCCGTCCCGTCCTGTGCTGGACAGAGCTCAACCTCACCCAACACATTGAGGATGGGTTTGAGGGAAAACAAATAACTGGAGCAGCAACTGGAGGGCGAAGCAAGCACGCAGGCAGCTTGTGCCTGCCTGCGTGCCTGCCTGCCTCCCTCATGTGGAAGCTGCATAGTTGAGTTTGTGTGTGTGTTTCTTTTTCTGTCTTTCTTTCTTAGGACGAAGATCAAGGTAGACGCCGTTGGAAGGCTCAACACAAGCCGATGCCCCTAGAGATCCATCCCAAAGCTTCCCTCAGGGAGTCCAGCAAGCCAGCTAGCCAGCAAGCCCGCCCAGTCAGCCAACGCAGCCAGCCAGCTCCGCCAGTCAGCCAGTGTAGAAAGTCAGGCTGCCAAGCCAGCGCACATCAGCCCTTGCAGTCAACCATTGTAGCAATACCAGCCTTGCTCAGTCAGCTCAGCCAGGCCTCTCTCGAGGCCTGGCTCTCTGTCTGCCTGGCCCGGTCTGCCCCGCCCTGCCTTGCAGCAACAGAACCAGCCTTGCTGGCAAGCCAGCCAGCTCAGAATACGAGCTCAGCAAGCCAGCGCAGCTGGCAAGCACGCAGTTAGTCTAAACCAGTTTCAGACTGGCAGGCCAAGGCAGACAGACAGGAAGACCGAGGCGCCTAGGCAGGCAGACAGGCCAGGAAGGCAACAAAGTGCAGGCAGGGGGACTGTCCGGCCTAAGGCTGCGCTGCAAGGGTTGGAGCCTGGCCAGCTCCTGCTGGTCTAGACTGAGTGGCTGTGGCTGCACAGTAAGGCTGCGGTAACCTAGTCTGGGCTTGCTGCTGCACTGGCTTGCTCAGCTCGCATTCTGAGCTGGCTGGCTTTCCAGAAAGGCTGGTTCTGTTGCTGCAAGGCAGGGCAGGGCAGACCGGGCCAGGCAGACAGAGAGCCAGGCCTCAAGAGAGGCCTGGCTGAGCTGACTGAGCAAGGCTGGTATGGCTGCAATGGCTGACTGCAAGGGCTGATATGCTCTGGCTTGGCAGCCTGACTTTCTACACTGGCTGACTGGCGGAGCTGACTGGCTGCGTTGGCTGACTGGGCAGGCTTGCTGGCTAGCTGGCTTGCTGTGCTCCCTGAGGGAAGCTTTGGGATGGATCTCTAGGGGCATCGGCTAGTGTTGAGCCTTCCTATGGCGTCTACCTTGATCTCCGTCCTAAGAAAGAAAGACAGAAAAAGAAAGACACACACAAACCCAACTATGCAGCTTCCACCTGAGGAACCGAGACGCGAGAAAAGAACTGAGCGTCACTTGGGATGGTCACAAACTCTCCAACCATACCCACCCCATGTATCTTGGAGTTACACTGGACAGGACACTCTTCTTCAAAAAAACACCTGGAGAACACAAAAGCCACGGTCAACACCCACAATAACATCCTGTGAAAACTAGTGAACTCCCAAGTGGGGCGCAGACCCACAAACAATCCGTGCAACTGCCATGGCCCTGTCTTTCTCTACAGCAGAGTATTCCTGCTCAAGCTGGAGCCGATCACGTCACACCAAATTGGTCGACACAGCCCTAAATGACACCTGTCGCATCATCACGGGATGGGTCAAGAAAACACCTGTCCCGTCCGTGCCTTTATGCGCTAGCCGGCACCTCCCCCCGCACATCAGACGACTGTGTAACGCTCAAGATGAATGGAAAACACAGGAGATAGACAGTGAAGTCTGGAATGAAATGATAGAGAACACCTCACACACACAGTTTCCTTTCGTGGCTGTTTACATTCGAGGGTCGCCGGTCCTCTCAAACGGAACAGTTTAACGTCATGCCCAGGACGAAAAGATATAGAGAACACCATAATGACAAATGACAAATAACAGCAGGAAGGCATGGGCCACAATCCACCGTCTTGGCAAAGACCACACCACCCATAATTAACAACGGTCACAGCAAATTCTGTTGCATCACAACTAGTGTAGGTATTGGATGGAGCCCGCACACCACAGGTATAAGAAAGACGTGATGCAGAGGAGGGAAATGGGTCGGTAGCTCTTCGGGGATAATGGGTCTTTGCCAGGTTTAGGGAATGCAACCACTTTGGCCTTTTTCCAGACAGAAGGGGTGGTTTTCTGTGCTGTGCATGTGTTCAGCATCCCCACAAGCCAGGGCCTTGAGTTAGGTCCCAGGTGCTGTATCATTTCTGCCAGTAGGTCATCAATCCCTGCTGCTTTTCCGGGTTTCAACTTTCCCATTGCAGTTTCAAGTTCTTCTAGGTCGAAGGGTTTGGTTTGAGTGATGGCTGATTATGGTTGGTCTGATACCACTGTGCGATGGTATTCTATGTGGGTCGGTGGCGGTGTTGGTTACAACTGTTGGCCACCAGTTGTGACCAAGACCGCCACCAACCCACAGGAGAATACCATCGCACAGTGGTATCAGACCAACCACAATCAGCCAGCCTTCAAACCAAACCCTTCGACCTAGAAGAACGTGAAACTGCAATGGGAAAGTTGAAACCCGGAAAAGCAGCAGGGATTGATGACCTACTAGCAGAAATGATACAGCACCTGGGACCTAACGGAAAGACCTGGCTTGTGGGGATGCTGAACACATGCATAGCACAGAAAACCATCCCTTCTGTCTGGAAAAAGGCCAAAGTGGTTGCAATCCCTAAACCTGGCAAAGACCCATTATCCCCAAAGAGCTACCGACCCATTTCCCTCCTCTGCATCACCTACAAGCCTATCCCGTCACACCAAATTGGTCGACACAGCCCTAAATGACACCTGTGGCATCATCATAGGATGCATCAAGACAACACCTGACCCTGTCCCAACACCTGTTTACATTCGAGGGTCGCCGGTCCTCTCGAACGGAACAGTTTAACGTCATGCCCAGGACGAAAAGATATAGAGAACACCAACATGACAAATAACAGCAGGAAGGCATGGGCCACAATCCACCGTCTTGGCAAAGACGACACCACCCATAATTCACAACGGTCACAGCAAACTCTATTGCATCACAACTGGTGTAGTTATTGGATGGAGCCCGCACACCACCAAAAAAAAGAAAAACAACATACTATAGTATGCCCTCCGTGACCATGGACTTTAGCCTTTCGCTTTTCTGCAATTTAACCTTTTTTCAAATCCTCAACAATGATGAAGAATCGCGCACTATAGCGTGCCACTTAATGACCTTGACCAATATCAATGACCTTGAGCAGTATAAATTACCTTCAATAAGACTAGTAAATGACCTTGACCAGTATAAATGACCTTGACAAGTACAAATGACCTTGACCAGTATAAATGACCTTCACCAGTATAAATGACCGTGACCAGTATATGACTGTGACCAGTATAAATTACCTTCATGAGACTAGTAATTGACCTTGACCAGTATAAATGACCTTTAGAAGACTAGTAAATGATCTTCACCAGTATAAATGACCTTTAGAAGACTAGTAAATGATCTTCACCAGTATAAATGACCTTGACCAGTATGCGGTCCGTGACCATGGACTATAGCCTTTTGCTTTTCCTTGATTTTCACCTTTAAAAAATCCTCAACAATGATGAAGAATCGCACACTATAGCGCGCCGCTCAATGACCTGAGACCATGGACCAATGAATGAAATACAACACATTGAGCAGGGCACTGCAGGGAGTTGAACCCCGTTCCGGTAAACCAGAAGTCCGACACCAGTGCCTTAGTTTTTGTGTTGTTGTTCATTTAAAGGTCCAGGTGTGCATACGCATGTGCCCCTGTGTGTGTAGGTGCATGTGTGCATGTGTGTGCACGCTTCAATGACCACTGTTGGACCCAATGGCGATCAAGGACCTCAGGGAGCCACCCATAATTCACAACGGTCACAGCGAACTCTGTTGCATCACAACTGGTGGCCAACAGTCGTAACCAACACCGCCACGACCCACAGGAGAATACCATCGCACAGTGGTATCAGACCAACCACAATCAGCCAGCCCTCAAACCAAACCCTTCGACCTAGAAGAACTCAAAACTGCAATGGGAAAGTTGAAACCCGGAAAAGCAGCAGGGATTGATGACATACTGGCAGAAATTATACAGCACCTGGAACCTAACGCAAAGACCTGGCTCGTGGGGATGCTGAACACATGCATGGCACAGAAAACCATCCCTTCTGTCTGGAGAAAAGCCAAAGTGGTTGCAATCCCCAAACCTGGCAAAGACCCATCATCCTCAAAGAGCTACCGACCCATTTCCCTCCTCTGCATCACCTACAAGAGAGGCTGCTACTCCAACGCCTCATACCACTCATAGACACCAAGCTGACTAAAGACCAAGCTGGTTTCCGTCCCGTCCTGTGCTGGACAGAGCTCAACCTCACCCAACACATTGAGGATGGGTTTGAGGGAAAACAAATAACTGGAGCAGCAACTGGAGGGCGAAGCAAGCACGCAGGCAGCTTGTGCCTGCCTGCGTGCCTGCCTGCCTTCCTCATGTGGAAGCTGCATAGTTGAGTTTGTGTGTGTGTTTCTTTTTCTGTCTTTCTTTCTTAGGACGAAGATCAAGGTAGACGCCGTTGGAAGGCTCAACACAAGCCGATGCCCCTAGAGATCCATCCCAAAGCTTCCCTCAGGGAGTCCAGCAAGCCAGCTAGCCAGCAAGCCCGCCCAGTCAGCCAACGCAGCCAGCCAGCTCCGCCAGTCAGCCAGTGTAGAAAGTCAGGCTGCCAAGCCAGCGCACATCAGCCCTTGCAGTCAACCATTGTAGCCATACCAGCCTTGCTCAGTCAGCTCAGCCAGGCCTCTCTCGAGGCCTGGCTCTCTGTCTGCCTGGCCCGGTCTGCCCCGCCCTGCCTTGCAGCAACAGAACCAGCCTTGCTGGCAAGCCAGCCAGCTCAGAATACGAGCTCAGCAAGCCAGCGCAGCTGGCAAGCACGCAGTTAGTCTAAACCAGTTTCAGACTGGCAGGCCAAGGCAGACAGACAGGAAGACCGAGGCGCCTAGGCAGGCAGACAGGCCAGGAAGGCAACAAAGTGCAGGCAGGGGGACTGTCCGGCCTAAGGCTGCGCTGCAAGGGTTGGAGCCTGGCCAGCTCCTGCTGGTCTAGACTGAGTGGCTGTGGCTGCACAGTAAGGCTGCGGTAACCTAGTCTGGGCTTGCTGCTGCACTGGCTTGCTCAGCTCGCATTCTGAGCTGGCTGGCTTTCCAGAAAGGCTGGTTCTGTTGCTGCAAGGCAGGGCAGGGCAGACCGGGCCAGGCAGACAGAGAGCCAGGCCTCAAGAGAGGCCTGGCTGAGCTGACTGAGCAAGGCTGGTATGGCTGCAATGGCTGACTGCAAGGGCTGATATGCTCTGGCTTGGCAGCCTGACTTTCTACACTGGCTGACTGGCGGAGCTGACTGGCTGCGTTGGCTGACTGGGCAGGCTTGCTGGCTAGCTGGCTTGCTGTGCTCCCTGAGGGAAGCTTTGGGATGGATCTCTAGGGGCATCGGCTAGTGTTGAGCCTTCCTATGGCGTCTACCTTGATCTCCGTCCTAAGAAAGAAAGACAGAAAAAGAAAGACACACAAACCCAACTATGCAGCTTCCACCTGAGGAACCGAGACGCGAGAAAAGAACTGAGCGTCACTTGGGATGGTCACAAACTCTCCAACCATACCCACCCCATGTATCTTGGAGTTACACTGGACAGGACACTCTTCTTAAAAAAAACACCTGGAGAACACAAAAGCCACGGTCAACACCCACAATAACATCCTGTGAAAACTAGTGAACTCCCAAGTGGGGCGCAGACCCACAAACAATCCGTGCAACTGCCATGGCCCTGTCTTTCTCTACAGCAGAGTATGCCTGCTCAAGCTGGAGCCGATCACGTCACACCAAATTGGTCGACACAGCCCTAAATGACACCTGTCTCATCATCACGGGATGGGTCAAGACAACACCTGTCCCGTCCGTGCCTTTATGCGCTAGCCGGCACCTCCCCCCGCACATCAGACGACTGTGTAACGCTCAAGATGAATGGAAAACACAGGAGATAGACAGTGAAGTCTGGAATGAACGAAGGAAAGTCTGGAATTAAATGATAGAGAACACCTCACACACACATAGTTTCCTTTCGTGGCTGTTTACATTCGAGGGTCGCCGGTCCTCTCGAACGGAACAGTTTAACGTCATGCCCAGGACGAAAAGATATAGAGAACACCATAATGACAAATAACAGCAGGAAGGCATGGGCCACAATCCACCGTCTTGGCAAAGACCACACCACCCATAATTCACAACGGTCACAGCAAACTCTGTTGCATCACAACTGGTGTAGGTATTGGATGGAGCCCGCACACCACAGGTATAAGAAAGACGTGATGCAGAGGAGGGAAATGGGTCGGTAGCTCTTCGGGGATAATGGGTCTTTGCCAGGTTTAGGGATTGCAACTACTCCAGCCTTTTTCCAAACAGAAGGGATGGTTTTCTGTGCTATGCATGTGTTCAGCATCCCCACAAGCCAGGTCCTTGCGATAGGTCCCAGGTGCTGTATCATTTCTGCCAGTATGCCATCAATCCCTGCTGCTTTTCCGGGTTTCAACTTTCCCATTGCAGTTTCACGTTCTTCTAAGTCGAAGGGTTTGGTTTGAGGGCTGGCTGATTGTGGTTGGTCTGATACCACTGTGCGATGGTATTCTATGTGGGTCGGTGGCGGTGTTGGTTACAACTGTTGGCCACCAGTTGTGACCAAGACCGCCACCGACCCACAGGAGAATACCATCGCACAGTGGTATCAGACCAACCACAATCAGCCAGCCCTCAAACCAAACCCTTCGACCTAGAAGAACTTGAAACTGCAATGGGAAAGTTGAAACCCGGAAAAGCAGCAGGGATTGATGACCTACTGGCAGAAATGTTACAGCACCTGGGACCCAACGCAAAGACCTGGCTTGTGGGGATGCTGAACACATGCATAGCACAGAAAACCATCCCTTCTGTCTGGGAAAAGGCCAAAGTGGTTGCAATCCCTAAACCTGGCAAAGACCCATTATCCACAAAGAGCTACCGACCCATTTCCCTCTGCATCACCTACAAGGCTATATGAGAAGCTGCTACTCCAACGCCTTGTTGCCACTCATAGATACCAAGCTGACTAAAGACCAAGCTGGTTTCCGTCCCAGCCGCTCCTGTGCTGGACAGAGCTCAACCTCACCCAACACATTGAGGATGGGTTTGAGGGGAAACAAATAACTGGAGCAGCATTCAGAGATCTCTCTGCTGCCTACTACACTGTCCAACACCGCACAATGGTCAGGAAAAGCCTCCTCAACAACAGGCGCTTCTATGTCCAGTTAAATGACCAGAGGAGTAAATGGAAAGCCCAAAAGAACGGCCTCCAACAAGGTAGCGTGCTCGCCCCCCTCCTTTTCAATATCTACACAAACGACCAGCCACTACCCAATGCCTAATGCCAGCGTTTCATCTACGCCGACAACCTCTGCGTTACGACCCAACAAGCAGACTTCCAGAAGATTGAGTCTGTCCTTGAAAGTGCCCTCCAAGAAATGTCAAGCTACTACAATACAACCACCTGAAACCCAACCTATAGAGAACACCTCACACACACATAATTTCCTTTCGTGGCCGTTTACATTCGAGGGTCGCTGGTCCTCTCGAACGGAACAGTTTAACGTCATGCCCAGGACGAAAGGATATAGAGAACACCAACATGTCAAATAACAGCAGGAAGGCATGGGCCACAATCCACCGTCTTGGCAAAAACCACACCACCCATAATTCACAACGGTCACAGCAAACTCTGTTGCATCACAACTGGTGTAGGTATTGGATGGAGCCCGCACACCACAGGTATAAGAAAGACGTTCTTTGTTGAAATACTGACAGCGTTTCGATCCATTTGATCTTCATCAGGTCATGTGTACACAAAACATACACTTTTATACTAAGGGAGTGCCCCCATTAAACAATCAAAATACCACATTTTGGTGCCCCTCCCATCACTGCAGGTGTGACACGTCAACCCTGAGTGAGTAGGTGGGGACCCAGACATATTGATGTAAATATAGTCTGTTCAGAAATTGTAGTGCCTCTCATAGAGCTTGTAGGTGATGCAGAGGAGGGAAATGGGTCGGTAGCTCTTCGGGGATAATGGGTCTTTGCCAGGTTTAGGGATTGCAACTACTCCAGCCTTTTTCCAAACAGAAGGGATGGTTTTCTGTGCTATGCATGTGTTCAGCATCCCCACAAGCCAGGTCCTTGCGATAGGTCCCAGGTGCTGTATCATTTCTGCCAGTATGCCATCAATCCCTGCTGCTTTTCCGGGTTTCAACTTTCCCATTGCAGTTTCACATTCTTCTAAGTCGAAGGGTTTGGTTTGAGGGCTGGCTGATTGTGGTTGGTCTGATACCACTGTGCGATGGTATTCTATGTGGGTCGGTGGCGGTGTTGGTTACAACTGTTGGCCACCAGTTGTGACCAAGACCGCCACCGACCCACAGGAGAATACCATCGCACAGTGGTATCAGACCAACCACAATCAGCCAGCCCTCAAACCAAACCCTTCGACCTAGAAGAACTTGAAACTGCAATGGGAAAGTTGAAACCCGGAAAAGCAGCAGGGATTGATGACCTACTGGCAGAAATGTTACAGCACCTGGGACCCAACGCAAAGACCTGGCTTGTGGGGATGCTGAACACATGCATAGCACAGAAAACCATCCCTTCTGTCTGGGAAAAGGCCAAAGTGGTTGCAATCCCTAAACCTGGCAAAGACCCATTATCCACAAAGAGCTACCGACCCATTTCCCTCTGCATCACCTACAAGGCTATATGAGAAGCTGCTACTCCAACGCCTTGTTGCCACTCATAGATACCAAGCTGACTAAAGACCAAGCTGGTTTCCGTCCCAGCCGCTCCTGTGCTGGACAGAGCTCAACCTCACCCAACACATTGAGGATGGGTTTGAGGGGAAACAAATAACTGGAGCAGCATTCAGAGATCTCTCTGCTGCCTACGACACTGTCCAACACCGCACAATGGTCAGGAAAAGCCTCCTCAACAACAGGCGCTTCTATGTCCAGTTAAATGACCAGAGGAGTAAATGGAAAGCCCAAAAGAACGGCCTCCAACAAGGTAGCGTGCTCGCCCCCCTCCTTTTCAATATCTACACAAACGACCAGCCACTACCCAATGCCTAATGCCAGCGTTTCATCTACGCCGACAACCTCTGCATTACGACCCAACAAGCAGACTTCCAGAAGATTGAGTCTGTCCTTGAAAGTGCCCTCCAAGAAATGTCAAGCTACTACAATACAACCACCTGAAACCCAACCTATAGAGAACACCTCACACACACATAATTTCCTTTCGTGGCCGTTTACATTCGAGGGTCGCTGGTCCTCTCGAACGGAACAGTTTAACGTCATGCCCAGGACGAAAAGATATAGAGAACACCAACATGTCAAATAACAGCAGGAAGGCATGGGCCACAATCCACCGTCTTGGCAAAAACCACACCACCCATAATTCACAATGGTCACAGCAAACTCTGTTGCATCACAACTGGTGTAGGTATTGGATGGAGCCCGCACACCACAGGTATAAGAAAGACGTTCTTTGTTGAAATACTGACAGCGTTTCGATCCATTTGATCTTCATCAGGTCATGTGTACACAAAACATACACTTTTATACTAAGGGAGTGCCCCCATTAAACAATCAAAATACCACATTTTGGTGCCCCTCCCATCACTGCAGGTGTGACACGTCAACCCTGAGTGAGTAGGTGGGGACCCAGACATATTGATGTAAATATAGTCTGTTCAGAAATTGTAGTGCCTCTCATAGAGCTTGTAGGTGATGCAGAGGAGGGAAATGGGTCGGTAGCTCTTCGGGGATAATGGGTCTTTGCCAGGTTTAGGGATTGCAACTACTCCAGCCTTTTTCCAAACAGAAGGGATGGTTTTCTGTGCTATGCATGTGTTCAGCATCCCCACAAGCCAGGTCCTTGCGATAGGTCCCAGGTGCTGTATCATTTCTGCCAGTATGCCATCAATCCCTGCTGCTTTTCCGGGTTTCAACTTTCCCATTGCAGTTTCACATTCTTCTAAGTCGAAGGGTTTGGTTTGAGGGCTGGCTGATTGTGGTTGGTCTGATACCACTGTGCGATGGTATTCTATGTGGGTCGGTGGCGGTGTTGGTTACAACTGTTGGCCACCAGTTGTGACCAAGACCGCCACCGACCCACAGGAGAATACCATCGCACAGTGGTATCAGACCAACCACAATCAGCCAGCCCTCAAACCAAACCCTTCGACCTAGAAGAACTTGAAACTGCAATGGGAAAGTTGAAACCCGGAAAAGCAGCAGGGATTGATGACCTACTGGCAGAAATGTTACAGCACCTGGGACCCAACGCAAAGACCTGGCTTGTGGGGATGCTGAACACATGCATAGCACAGAAAACCATCCCTTCTGTCTGGGAAAAGGCCAACGTGGTTGCAATCCCTAAACCTGGCATAGACCCATTATCCACAAAGAGCTACCGACCCATTTCCCTCTGCATCACCTACAAGGCTATATGAGAAGCTGCTACTCCAACGCCTTGTTGCCACTCATAGATACCAAGCTGACTAAAGACCAAGCTGGTTTACGTCCCAGCCGCTCCTGTGCTGGACAGAGCTCAACCTCACCCAACACATTGAGGATGGGTTTGAGGGGAAACAAATAACTGGAGCAGCAATCAGAGATCTCTCTGCTGCCTACGACACTGTCCAACACCGCACAATGGTCAGGAAAAGCCTCCTCAACAACAGGCGCTTCTATGTTCAGTTAAATGACCAGAGGAGTAAATGGAAAGCCGAAAAGAACGGCCTCCCACAAGGTAGCGCGCTCGCCCCCCTCCTTTTCAATATCTAAACAAACGACCAGCCACTTGAAACCCAACCCATCAAAAACCCAACTATGCAGCTTCCACCTGAGGAACCGAGACGCAAAAAAAGAACTGAGCATCACAAACTCTCAAACCATACCCACCCCATGTAACTTGGAGTTACACTGGACAGTTTAACGTCATGCCCAGGACGAAAAGTTATAGAGAACACCAACATGACAAACCCTACACTTAAACCCTCTATATTTAATAAAAAACAATTCTGGACAGGAATCCTGTATTGCAGGGGTGCCCAAAAGGTACATCGTGATTTACCAGTAATCACAAAGGCTGTGCAGGTAGACCATATGGCATGCCCCTGTATATAATCTATCACTTGAATTAAGGTGACTTGACACCAGTTCAAATGTTGCACACAAACATCAGTAGCAAAAGTACAAAGTTATTGTGACAGTAATAATTGCTATAGTGTGTGTTCAGTAACAGGAATATTCCTGTCTCTCCAGCCCTTTAATAAATAGAAAAGGGTTTAATCAGGAGTTGTAGTAGCCACAGGATAATCAAAGCGGTGGATATTGCTCTTGTCTTCATGTCTTTATGTATGTAAATTGTCTTGTTGTTTGTGTTATGTCAAATGCGTGTATACGTGTTCTGCATATACTTGGCTGCTGTGTTGCAAGATAATGGGAGTTACTGATACTATGGGACTGAATGGGAGTGAAAGGGAGGTACTGTTACTATGGGACTGATACTATGGGAGTGAATGGGAGGTATTGTTACTATGGGACTGATACTATGGGAGTGAATGGGACTGAATGGGATGTACTGTTACTATGTGACTGAATGGGAGTGAATAAAAGTGAATGGGAGTGAATGGGACTGAGTGGGAGTGAATGGGAGGTACTGTGACTATGGGACTGTGTTTAACAAAAAGCTGGAGAGACCGGGAGACCTCTGTTACTGAACAAACACTATAGCAATGATTACTGTCACAATATAGAGCTATTTAACACTGTTACTGAACACACACTATAGCAATGATTACTGTCACAATATATATTTAACACTGTTACTGAACACACACTATAGCAATGATTTCTGTCACACTATAGAGCTATTTAACACTGTTACTAAACACACACTCTATAGCAATGATTTTACTGTCACAATACAGAGCAATTTAATTTAGGTAACCAAATTGACCCCAATAGTAGATCTTTACACTCTCAATAGTTCAATTGTTGTTAAGCATCTGCTTAATTTCCAAAAAACTACACAATTAGAGAATGTAGAAGATTGCTACTTTTGATCCTTTAATTATATAATGCTGATTGTAGCATAGTGGTTAGTGACTGAGCTTTGTTAACATGAGTGCCCGGGATCGTTTCCCACCAATTTCAAAGAATGTTTGTTGCTTCGCGCCAATTTTCACAGAATGTGTGTCCTTTACCTACCAAACAATACTCTTCTCACCTCTAGTCGATTATTTATTCAGCGTTTGAAACACGGAACAACATTTGACGCCATCTAGTCTCTCAGACCCATTTGAGCCACTGACCACCATTGTGAGAGTCTATTAATGTGAAATGGTGGTCCGTGGCTCAAACATGTTGTGTTTAGAATCTGTGACCAGTGCCAGCAGAATATGCCTCAACTCGATTTTTACAGATTACAGTAAATTATTAAAGTACAGAATGTAAGCTTTCATATGATGTATCATTCAATGAAATTGGACAATAATTGAAGGAGATATGACCATCTAAAACTTGTTGAAACAGAAACCCCAAAGCAGAGAATAAGCCATGCAAAGAATCCTGAAATTTTAGCACCACTTGAATGGGTGTGACAATAGATACTTGTCCACAACCCTAATTTCTTGCATAATCACTCCCCCACCCACTAACCACTCC
The DNA here is from genome assembly GCF_964188405.1 of Protomyctophum parallelum. Lineage (NCBI taxonomy): Eukaryota > Metazoa > Chordata > Actinopteri > Myctophiformes > Myctophidae > Protomyctophum > Protomyctophum parallelum. Next base: position 15,986,892 of record NC_139712.1, on the reverse strand, counting down.
CCCACTAGGTTAAAGTAAAAGTAAGTTAAAGTAAAGAAATATAGGACTGAAGTTGTTTAGTGTATATTTTGTAATAATACAATCTAAAATCTAAAAAGTAAGTAGGCTAACAGAGTTTTCAATGGATATAGGCTATGTAGTTTTAGACCAATGCTTTAACATGTGTGCAATGAAACAAAGGGCAGAAGAATGAGATCTAACACCTTAGGTGCCCCAATAAACCCTTTTGAAAGTACAACAATTCAATTTAACTTATACACTACCTGGTTGTAAATAGCTGCAGTACAGAATTTTATGCAGGTCTACTTTAAGCAATCAAAGTCAGACAATTGACCCAGTATTTTGCTATTTAAAAAAAAACAGATACAGCAAACAGTTAAGTCATAATGATCATTAGTCAATTGATACCGTTTCGTAGCCCTCCAAGCAGAACCCAAATGCTACTGAAGTTTCTGACATTTGTTCGACCCAGTGCATTGGGTCCTGTTCCTCGTCGTCCATGCCACCTGATTAAAACATTTACTGGCTCATGTCTACATGTTAAAACGCCTCCCCGCGCTGTTTGACGATATTCTTCAGTATGAGGCTTTCTGAATATGTAAAGTATAAGTACACATACATACCTTTGCGAATATCTCCTGTGGCGCGGAAGCCGTTAAGTATTTTTAATATATGTTTGCCCGATTTGGAAGCTTGGATTCTTCTTGTTTATTGACACCTCATTGTACCGCCTATCTGGCTAGCTAGTGGCGCTATAGCTATGACACAGCAGATCAGAGGCAGGGACGTAGCCTCACAAGCCAACCGCACACCGGGAGGCGGTACAATAAACGGTAAACAAACAAGAAGAAATAAAGCGACCAAATCGGTCAAACAAAGATTAAAAATACTTAACGGCTTCCGCGCCACAGGAGATATTCGCACCGGGATGTATAGCTACTTAAAGTTACCGAATTCAGAATAACTCAAGGAAAATAATGGCGTCACATGCCGCGGGGCCTATTTTAGAGAGAATCTCCACATCCGCATTTAGGAATTTCCATACGAAAATACAGTAGCGAGCAGGGACCCAACGTGAAACTCAACAAAATATCAAAAAAGTTTTACGTAGGGTCCCGAAAGGGGCTAACCGTTTCGTAGAGACGGCCTACACGACGCGTGATCTTGGCGCTGGGTGCGCGAGGGAAAAAATAAAGCGATTTCCCGACATTTCCTTTTCAATTGATACCGTTTCATAGAGACGGCCTACACAAACGTTCTATATACCAAATGAAAGCCTGCATTTCATAGTTTACATAGTATATAACCTTTTTTTAAATGAGCAAGAAATGAGCGACACAGACGGCTAGCTAACTAGGCTAGCTAGCTTCTAGCCTGTTGTTTGTTGGTGAAAGACTCCAAGTTGGGAAGTGTATTTCAGCGAGTAGCTATACGTGGTTTTGTTTATTTACTCCAAGCTGGGAAGTGTATTTCAGCGAGTAGCAGCGAGGGTTATACTTTACAGAAAATAAACAAAACCACGTATAGCTACTCGCTGAAATACACTTCCCAGCTTGGAGTCTTTCACCAACAAACAACAGGCTAGAAGCTAGCTAGCCTAGTTAGCTAGCCGTCTGTGTCGTGTGTTAAAGAGCAAAGAGCCAAGATCATACGTCTTATACGTTCTTTTAATCATAACTAGCTCATTTCTAATGTGAGTCTATAAATGTAACATGGTGGTCCGTGGCTCAAATACTTAATGAATAATGGACCTCGACTAGATGGAAAAACAATTGTGTTTGTTTTGGTAAGAAGGAAAAACACTCGGTCATCGACGGGCCCGTTGTTTATAAACCTTCAACAGTAACCATTCCTACTGAAACACTGTTTTACGGTTTCGTACAAACATCATATATAAACATCATAACAAGTAACTTCAAGTGATAGACGTTTGAACACAAAAACAACAACAGCGTTAAGTATTAAATAACATTTAATCACTTACTTGCTCCGAAGACGGACCCGGAAGATGGTGACGTGGCACTTCCAAACAAACACTGACCAAGCCGACCTCCACGCGTCTCTTCCGTATTTGAGGACGGCGGCACTTCCTTCCGGTGTGAGGCCACGCCCGCGAGATTTAACAGCAAATCTATTGTAGTCATATTGTAGTGATCCTACTTACATCCGGGTCCCTTGGTCCCATCCGCTTCTAATGCAAAATAGCTACATAAAACGCGTGAATCTTTTCTTTTTTTTTTACAATAACGTTATTTGTCAGAAAGGAAGCCATTGAGGGTTAAAATGGGTCTTAATGCTTCCAACTCATATAACTGTCACCAACAACACTTTTAATGATATTACATGAAGCAGACAGCCCTGTGATGAAACCTTTAGCATTACACTGTGGATAATACGTTTTTATTCACAATGGAATGTTATTGTACTCTTAATATATCATGGTGTAGCACAGCACAGTAGATTCATATTTCAATCGATCTGCGATGTTAAAATTGTGCAAAACTCTGTTCAATGAATGGCCTCTTCTGCTACATTAAACATTACTAAACATTAAACGTTACTTATACCTGTTATTGAGACTCCTATAGAGCATGTTGACATGGATAGCTTGGTTAGTAGTATCTCTGTTAGTTAATGCAGTTTGATTGATTAAATTAATAGCCTATTTTATTAGACAAAAATGTAGAACAGTAGTGTCATAGAGTGGAAAATGCCATTTGGTTTAATGTCACAGAATGCAGTGCCACGTAGAGCAGCATGATAAATGGTTAACTTTATAGTGTGTTCAAAAATGGCATATCTGCAAGTTCAGTGTCTTGAATGAGATGTGCTGTGAGTTTGCATATCTGCTATTGTCCAGCATAGGACCGTTGCACAGTGAAGTATAAACAAGGCTTTAGGATTTATAAGTCGTTTTTAGAATATAATAGAATATTCACTCCAGTGAATAGCATTTATCCATTTAGATAACTTTTTGATGTTATTTAATTACTTATTTTTACACAGAAACATAATGTGTGTCTTTACAATAACTGTAATGTAATAATAATACTAATAATGTAATGTAATAATTATTAATTAAATAACCTTATTTTATTCTGAAGGCAACCGGATGTCTTAAATTAGCTAGCTCTCAGACAGGAAGTTCTAAATTAGCTCAAAAGACGGAGCCCTTTCCAGTTTCCATCTTTGAGCCTGAGTCTGGTGCATTGTGGGATTTGCAGTTGGTTTATTTTCGTGAACTACTGGTACTCGAGTCGTTAGCCTGGCTCCAGTGAAACGAAATTAGTCTCAAACACTCACTATATAAAAACAAAAACAATTGGGCTACTCATTCAACTATGCATGATGATAACTTAATTATTATTATGTCACATAGAAACAGTGATTTACTGATTTCTAAATTCTAAACTAGGTGTTTTTTGTTTCATTCGCAAATAACTTTTACACGTAAAAGCCTGCTGCAGTTCTAACTATGTACTGTAGGTGGGGTGCTTCTCCTTATTGAGTTTTTACACTAATGTTCTTTTGGCATTGCAAGGATCAAAGTTATAACTGGCATCTCTTGGGCTTCTAGCTATATCTTCAGTACAATGGCACAATGTAAAATCTGAAAAAATGTATCTGCAGCTGAATAAAGTGCTTGACAGTGTTCAGTTAGCCTACAATAAATTCTAATGTATATTTTATGTATTTAACACAAACGGTAAGTAACATAATAAGTGCCTAATTAAATTTAACATAAATAAAAAAACGAAAAAAACAAACAAACAAATACATTATTTATTCAATATTTATATCCCCGCCGTATGGACTTTTGATTAGTCATACCTTACTGTACAAGTTAAAGTATCTATCATGTCAACAACTTTGCTGGCTAAGGACAAGTCTAAAGACAAATATAAGTGTACAACGCCCTTGAAACCACCCTTTGTAAACTAAATCCAAAATCAATCACACTGTACATCAATCATAATGTCATATTATTAATATCGAGTCAGGGTTAAGTGTGAATATTCAAGCAGAGGAACAGCATTTACAGATCATTCAGGCCTAGACCTCCAGCTCCTGGCCGTTTTATCATATTGCATTGCAATTCATTTGGATACATGTTGGAATAATACAATGGAAATACGATAAGCTTTTGGGCTTTTTTCTGTTTTATCCTTTTTACAGATATAGGCCCATGTACAAATATGTTCATATATGCATTTTTGTCAATAAAACCCTAAATCAGTCAATCAATCAATCAGTCAATTAATAATCACTCTTATAAATATTTATGCTGTTATTCATTTCTGGGTATTTGTTGAGAATTATTCTGGGCTGAACAGATGAGATGGGGGAAAGAAAATAGATAGACACTGACAGACATACAGAAAAATATATATTTCAATAACAGCATCTTTGTCATCATCTTTTGGTGTGTGTCATTTAAAGGAGAATTCCATACTAAAAGGCTTTCCTACCTTTCTTTGTAGTTGTTACGTCCCCATCAAAGAGGTCCAGGTGTTATTTTGTGCAAAAGCTCCTTATTGGCTATTTCCCCTACCATAAGCCCTAAATGAATTGCATTAAATTGAATGGGAATTGAATGGGGCTATGGGGTGTTGTGCTAATTCGCTTATTTCCATTGCTTTGTATATATCCTCTCTTCATAATGTAAATATTATCCCAAGCGGCACACTTTACTACTTCTTTCGATGGAAATAAGCGAACTAGCACAACACCCCATAGCCCCATTCAATTCCCATTCAATGCAATGCAATTCATTGAGGGCTTATGGTAGGGAAAATAGCCAATAAGGAGCTTTTGCACACAAAAAAACACCTGGACCTCTTTGGTGGGGACGCAACGACTACAAAGAAAGGTAAGAAAGATAAGAAAGCATTCTAGCATGGAATTCTCCTTTAAGCATGTTCTACAATCTACAGTTCCTGTATTTTACCTGACAAAGGCTTGTAAGGTTACAGACTGACCCATTGCACTGCCACATTGCACTAAATACATTGTCAATATGTGCTTATGTCACAAGTCAGTGAGTCACCAGTTTAAGCTTCACTGCATTGGCTTCCGATTGTTTTTAGGATTGATTTTCATTCTAAATATGTCCCAAACCACAGTGACACAGTGAAGCAGCTTTCTGCTTCTACGGGCCAACGGTGTGTAACAGCCTCTGTAGACATTTTTAAAGCACATCTCAAGACCTACTTGAGCTGTGCTCAACACTCTACACTGCTTTTAAATTCCTTCTTATTCATGTCCTCACTGTATTGCATTACTGCTATTATTTTAATGTTTTATGCCTTGCTTTTCTTTTCTTTTTTTTCTCCATTGCCCTGTAAAGCACTTTGAGCTGCATTTCATGTCATGAAAGGTGCTATACAAATAAAGTTTTATTATTATTATTATTAACAACAACAACAAGACCCCAAGGACACATACCAGGTTCATGCAAGGAAACATCTTTGGTACAAAGTGCTGTGGCAAAGTTGAATGTGGGTAAACAGTATTGCATCAGAGCAACATGACATTGTAGAACAATGCAACACATGCAGACTGACAGTAGAATATACAAAGCCCATTGATTAATATTACGGAAGCATGCAGTTGCTAAATATGACGTGGAAGTGACGTAGCTCTACTGGTTCACATTTTTATTTGTGTGTGTGTGTGTGTGTGTGTGTGTGTGTGTGTGTGTGTGTGTGTGTGTGTGTGTGTGTGTGTGTGTGTGTGTGTGTGTGTGTGTGTGTGCATGTTTATGTAATCTTCATGCATGGTTGGCTGCTGACTCTGCTTGTCATCAGTGATCAGAGCATGAGGTCTGGACTCTGGAGTCTAACCAGAGACACTTTGGACTGTCACCTCTGTCTCTCCCTGTAATTATAATTTTTGTAAGCAGCAGTGCTGCACTGCCTGCACATACATCTCCTTGTTCTTTCCTGCATGCAACTAGTGCATGGTGTGCATACTGTGCAATATCTAGTGTGAACAATGTTCAATACCTATGTAAATACAATAGCATTTGACTATTGATCTGTAGCCATAGCCGTCATCACAAATGTGATAAGGTCAGCACATTGATTGATTGATTGAAATATTTATTAACAGTTTGTAGAATTTACAGTACATTTTAAGCACAAACTCAATACAAAGACTGTCAACTGTGAGTGGACGACCCAATTAAGCATTACACTTGTTTACAACAGGGTCCACATTGTTCAATTCATCAAAACATTTAAAGACATACAGACATTTAGAGACATACAAATACACATTTCTATGTAGCTAAAGTACAGAACAGGAATTCATCATATGGGAAGCAAAAAAGGGAAAAGATACAATATACAGTGAGGGAAAATGGGGGGGAATTTGTGGATATGGCCGTTATTAGCCCAAGGAGTGTTTTTTGTGCGAAGCTAATGCTTGGAATGGATTCATAATCATGAAAACCTCCTAGAATGACATGTCACATAAAGCATAATGAAAATGTGAGAATCTTGCCTTATATAGGATGTTAATGGTGCCGAAGATTAGCTGGTAACAGACGCACAACTGTTACCATGTGCAAAACATACTCTCTCCCCACGCCTTCGGCCTGGTGGAGACAATTAGTTAGTTATACAAATGAAAATTACAGGCTGGTGGCTGCTGATTCTAGACTACCAGAACAGAAGTTAAGCCCCAGACCCCAGACCCCAACCCCTGTAAACGCTTTATTGCCCAAGTATTCACCTCCAGGTCAGGCTCCCCAAGTATAGCCCAAGTACACTAAGGAAGACGACTTGTTTGTAGTAACAGAGGGAACTTGCATCAGCCACAGAGCTCAGCCACAGCCAGCAGGGGCGGTCTGATTGTGTGATCGGTGTCCCGTCATGTTGCAGAACAGAAAGCACAAGAGGAGTGTGGCGTCAACCACTGGCTGGAGCAGAAAAGGGACCAAATAATGATAATAACCTATGAGATTGAGTAACATGGCGTGTTTTTAGTCGCCGTTCACTTTATATTAGATCGATCACCGACGTCGCTGACTGAATCTGGTTTTATAGATGCCTGGGACTCTGGGAGAGAGATTAAAGACGTTCGATGCAGCATCACAACGAACTTCAGGAAACTACTGAGTTTAGCCTACACGTGGAGGGAACACGGCATTGACAGTCATTGATTGTCGTCGCTCAGGGATGTTGTTGTTGTGTGCATTAGATTATTAATGCCGCCTCCTGTAAAACAGTACCTGTTGCATCAAAGGGGGGTGTCGGTCGGTGTACACGTGTTTAGAGTGCAAGGGTCTCTCTGTAAACTCAGCACTGGACTTAGTGGACTTCAACACACGCCGCAGACCAGTCGCACATGAGTTGTGATCTGTTGTAGCCACCACAACTCGGTCCTCTCTGTTTTCCTTAGTTATATGTGTGTATATCAGAGTTTTATAAACTATTTAATTATTATAGCTAGATCTTTTTTTATTACCCGCCAAAGATGTCGTGCCTGTTACTAGGAGTAATACGAAGGTGAGTGTGTACATAATGCAAGTATTATACTGTATGTTAACTGTATGTTAATTATTATATAAGTTGTTGTATCTCTGAAAGGGGGTGTGTTCATTCATTGCATTTACACTGACGGTACATGGTGTACTGTTACTGCAGGCTACTCAGTAGGCCTACTATTTTAATCGTTCTGGCATCGTTTCAGTGTGATGTGATCAGTCAGTGTCGCTGAATAGGCGATATTGTTCAACTGTAAGGTCAGGACAAATATTTTAACAGTACAATGGCTATACAGATAAGCTACCTATATTTGCAAACCTATTTCAACTTCAAGATATGGCCATTGGCACTCTTCCTAGATACATATTCTATTCATATGTGTTTAGGACACAGTTATTAGGGCACACACATAACCTTTCTTGTCCACATTGGCAATATTTTATTCATATATTGATTAATATAGATATAAAGTATTATTAAAGACATTTATTTGGTAGGTGTGATAGATAACAAGTTGGGAAATGTGTTGAATCTTCTCAGCTGTGTTAGCATACCGGTAACTGTCAAAACTCAAAATCTGACACAGGAGTGGAGCTGCCAATGACACTGACAGGATAGGACAACAGCCACCAATGTGTTGTGTTGTGTTGCTTGTCCTTATTGTATCCTGTATCCAAATCTCTACATTTCCTGTTCTTCACTACTCTCTTCCTACTCCTAGGTTGTGTGGTCCAATCACACAGGGACAGAGGAGTACATACTGTGAGCACTCCCATGTGCGTGTGTGTGTGTGTGTGTGTGTGTGTGTGTGTGTGTGTGTGTGTGTGTGTGTGTGTGTGTGTGTGTGTGTGTGCTTGCCATAGTATGAGAATGCATGTCAGACCATTTCACAAAGAATGCAGCATGTGAAGACTACTTTATATTTATTCTTAGATCGTGGTGCTCGCCAAAAATAACGCTGTGACACGGTCATACAGCATAGATTCGAGCATTACAGATCAGAAAGAAAGTCTAATGTTAATTTGTTTGTATTTGTCCTGAAGACATTTTGAAGGACATGCCCCATTATAACATGTCCCATGCGATTCATTGCTCCTAAGGAGCATCCCATGTACTTCCCCTGAATGAATCCCCCCTGCACTCAACAGAGGCACGGCATGTCTACTGTCTAGGCCCAATGTAAAACACAGTAGGCTGGCTGTATGCAAGATGTGCATGTAATGTAAGGCTCCACCTACGTGCTGTTATGGCTTGCTTCATGTGTGTGCTGTGCTGTAACTAGACTATGCCCTGTGGAACTATTGACCGATGCGGAGTAGTGTGGGTGTGCGCGCTTATGGAGCATGTGGATTGGCCTGCTGATTCAGAGGTGTGTTTGATCGTACTGGGGGGGGGGGGGGTAAAGGAACTGTGCTCTGCTCACCCGGAGCCAAGCGACAGCAGGGGCATGCGCTTATAAGAACTGATACATTATATTCCCATGGTTATCTATCTCCTCTCACTATGCATCCACTCAGCTAGGTGCTCCGTTCTTGATAAGATCCCTGGTTACGCCCTGTAGTTGGTTACAGCTTTGGACTTCCAAAAATGCAAGGAAAAAAGTGTTTTCTCTTTTGGTTTGTCTTGTTCAAAAATGTTAATAGTACAGTAAAGTACACTACAGAACAATCACAAACTTTATTCAAAATGTTTCAAAAATATCTGATCTATAAGTTAAACGCTGTGTCGCATTGTGACGCGACGTGAGATTATAGATTGTCTATTCTTTAATTTCTTTAAGGGCAGTGTGCAGCAGCAAAAAAGATAGCTCAGCATTTTGGCACAGTGCAAGCTTCACCACTATGCTAAATGGAACCATGTTTAACTTGTGTAATTGTTTAACAGACTCGGGGGATGGGGCGAGGAGAGATGAGCACAGGATAGGGGGAGGGAGAGAAAAAAGAGAGGGAGAGAGTTTGCGAAAGAATGGAACCCTTTGGGCATCAAAGGTCATCAGGGGATGATGAGGTCTTTGAAGGAATGACATAGAATGAGGAACAGAGGAGCTGCTCTGTGCACACTTGTTTGTTTCCCATCTAGGTCTTTTGTCGCACCAGCCAGTGTCTCTACTCCTGTAGGCAAGCAAGGACCATTCTGTGTTTATTGATTCACTTTGAAATCTGACCTTTAATCTGATTTCACTTTCTAATCAGATTAGAGTTTTGACTCTGAGCACTGCACACATGATTATGGTGATTTGTAATGTGATCGAGCACAGGGGCCATGATTATCTTTGGCGATAACAACTAACAAGGAGGGGACTGTCGGTAATTTGAAGAAAGGCATATTGATCTATTTGTGGTGGAATTATCCTCATATTTGCGACCCGACTATAGATAAGCGGTTGAAGATGGATGGATGGACATTTATGATCAAATGTCCAAAATGTATCCGTATTTCCCCCGTATCCGGGGGAAATGCATGTGACGGATGTTCTGGCCCGACACTTCGATACACTCTCTGCCTTACGTTGTGTGACCAGTCTTTTCTCTTTGCAGATGAGTAAGGCTGAGACCGAGGCTACTTAAACTGTGTATGCTACATTTGACCAGTGTCCCCCAGTCGTATTTCCAAAGCCCTTTCCTTTTCCCCCTAGGCCACACCAAATCTCTTTGCAGAAAATAGCCGATCTACAAGCTCACAACCCACTGTCGATGTGCTGATATTTAACCCTTCACTATAATGATGACATGCCAAAAGTAGAGAGTAGACACCAGGGTTAATGTGGTTAAGGAACAGGTTAAAGTTCCATGTTCTATAGTAGTCTGAACCTTGAGGTTGGGTAGATGTTGTTCTTGGCATTTCGCCCTCTCCCCTTGTAGTTACAACTACAAGTTATCTTCTCACTGTGGGCTTATAGGCTTGGCTATAGTATATAGCCTTTGTACTCGCATGCTGACCAAATGTGTGTGCATGCGTGACTTGCGTGTGCCCACTCCGTGCACTTTCACATGATGCACATTGTACAATGACGCCCTCAGTGCTGCCAATTGGGAGCTGCATGCCGGCGGTTTCACTCTCTTTCAACCAACCGCTCAAGTAAAAAAAATTGATTTGTGTTCCTAGTCGTAAATGAACCACCGACTTCTACGTGAAGCGCACGTGTGACTGTAATTATAAAGCAAATGACTAGAATTACACAAATTACGATTTATTCATCATATCAGTATCAGCAATATCAGCCTGAAAATATGAAGGCTGTAGAATCGGCCAGAAATCGGCACATCCCTACATATTTGAGTATCTCTATTCTGTTTCTGTATGTTTCCTATGTTGTGGAAGGGCGGTTCTAAAACCAAATCATTTTGACGAGTTGATGAAGATTCCATCTGAGGTCACCAACAGTAGCAGTGGCCCCCCCAACACGCATACTCATTCTTGCACCACTATACTTCAACGTTCAACTGATTAACTTCCATTGACTACATTCATGATTCATTAAACTCTAACCCCTAAACACCCTAATAAATCCATGTCCTAACCCTAACCAACACTGTCCTCAATTGATGTTATTTATCTCCTCTTGCTGTCCTTGTGAGGACTTAAGGTTCATTAAGTGCATGTATTGTACACAGTTACACACACACACACACACACACACACACACACACACACACAGAGTATTTCAGGTTAAGCCAGTCATCACTATGCACTGGTGCCTTTTGTTACAGTTGCAGCAAACTATAGGAAGGCAGAGAAAGGGATCACACACACAGGGCTTCTGTTTCAAACAGCGTGCGCAACTGAACCCCTCTTCAGTGGCTTGGTGTTGTAAATACTGTGCGCTGTTAACAAACAATAGGCTGGCCATCTCCTCTCCTCTCTCATTATGTGACTGAGCTCATTGCTGAGGTCTCAGGTTGCACCGACTAACCCCAGGGTAAAACGGCAGGCCGGGCAACGGTAGGCATGTCGCCGTCCCTGCTGTCATAGGAATGCCCCGCCCCGTAGTTTAACGGCTTTGGACTTCCAAAAATGCGAGGAAAAAAGTGTTTTCTCTTTTGGTTAATTACTGTGAGGTTATGAATGGTTAATGGGGTGGTGAGGTTTTTAATCAGATGGTATGCACGCACTGCACTCCCCCTGTAGATGACCACATGTCTCCACGTTCGGACATGCTAACAGTCCGACAGTCATTAGTCCGACACCCTAACCTAACGCTAACCGCAAGCACGACGCAACACATGTCGGACCAACGCATGTCAGGAGCAACGGGTGATTTACGCATAATAAGTGTGCGCACTCCGTCTCCACCACTACTGTGGGCTCTGTCTGTCGTGCAACTGTAGTCCCGGTATACCGGAAGTGGCATACCTGTTGCCGGTTACAGATCAACTTCCCATAGCTTCACTTGATTGGAACTGGAAACAAACAGGTTCCAGTTTCAATCTGGTTATGCTACTTTCAGTAACGTAAACCAAGACTACAGTTATGCACAGATCCTATATACACATGTTATGTGAGGTGTTATGTCAGGTGTTTCACCAGGGGGGTGTAAGGTAGTCTGGTCCACTGCGTTCAACGGACTGCGTACCTTTTCAGATCCGTTGAACGCAGCTAATCAGGCTGGAGCCCAGGCTAGGTGTAACGCATGAGGAGGAACATTTATCCATCTCGGTTTCAATCCCTGCTGAGCATTTCCCTGACTAACCCTTAGGAGTCAGTGGCTAGTGCAGTGACAGAGATCGCCTTGCCAGGGGCTCAGATAGGCTGAGGTTCGTACCACGCAGAAGACTCTGGTGTCTGACAGGGAGAGCCATTTCTATTTATTTATTTTTTATATAATTTCTTTTTGGTTTTTGCCTTTATTGATAGATTAAAAGTAGGCTGACAGGAAATGGAGAGAGCCCATGACATGAAGCAAACGTTTTCACTTTTCAGACTGGATTACCAGCCTAGGGGCCCAGACAGCTACGCCAGCTGCCCGGCCGAGACCCGGTTTTGATACCCGACCAGACCTTTTTACCACATAATGTGGCAGACTCCTGGGAGATCGACCCATTGCCCATGAGATCATGCCGTGACCGTGACCTTGTGGTCCAAAAGTGCAAGATCTACCAACTAAGCTACATATTTGGCTTATTTTGGCAAATAATATAACCAATCTATGTACTTGGCGAAGAGAGGGAGTGGACTTTGTATTATCCCCTGTGGTTTTTTCTGTGGTTAAGAGCAGATTGGAGATGTTAACACTGTTATAATAAAGAATCCCTTGAAAGGAAATAAATCTGACAAGAAAAACTAGGCCTCCAAATGGTAAATGATTTATCCCTCAAGTTGTTCTAGTTGTCAATCTGTTCCAGTCTGTCTGCACGGAAACTGTCTGAGCAGTTTAGCCTGTTCAACCTCATTCACTTAAACCTTATCGTGGCCACTTAAAAATAACCCAAATAAATCAAAAAAATAATCGGCTAATAAAAGGAGGATTTTTATTTACTAAATTCAACGCCGATAATTTAGCATCAGGACCGAAGTGCACAGCAAACTATGGTTATATTTTATATATTTTTTCATTTTATGTTGATTTTCTCCCCAATAGAGGGTATGCGCGCGTGACATCATCATACCTGGAAGTTATGCGGGAACGACTACTGAGTGGCAAAAACCTACTTTCTGGCCTTGACCAGGCCTTGGCCATTCATCCAAACAGAAAAGTCCTATTTGATTGCATTAAATGACTTTAAACATTAAATTCACTTTGCCACTCAATCTGCCAATCACTTTATGCATGCGCATACCCTCTATTTAGTCATTGCCAATTCCCCCCTCATATTTGTATTGGTCCTTGTGGGAGGATGTGTAAACACTGCAGTCTCATGTCTAACCAACCACTAGTTCAGTGAGTGATGGTGATTGACCCTGGCGGCTTGCTTTCCACTCACGAACATGACCAATTATGGTCAAAACGGTGGTGGACAGATACTTTATGGTTATTATAGTCTAAAGCCCAGTTCACCAAGGGTTCTCGCAACTTGCAACAACTCGCAACCACTCTGACCTGCAACGGGTCAATACAGACTTCTTCAATTTCTTGCAACTGGTTGCAAGATACTACTACCGGTAGTTTTGTTGTGTTAAGTATAGATAGATGGCAGCTAAGACAAAGACAAATATCATTCTGGTATTTTATCTTCCGTTTCCATTTTACTTTGATTTGTTAGGTTGCATGAAATATGAATAACATTGATGCAATAATTGATGACCATTTAATTATCCCAGATGTATTGCTTGCTGTACTTTAAATTAATTTAACTACCAGTACCCAATATTGGTACCCAACACAGACTAAGAAAAATATCCAAATGAACCCTTAAACAGGTCTGACTCTTGAGGACCAAATTGACACCTACGTAACGTGTCCATTTGTACACCCTCAGAGTTACGGGGGTACTTGAAGGTTGCAATCCACTGTCCTAAACACTCCATTCATTTCTCTTGTCTTCTAGGCGGGGTGGTGTTGGGGCCATCGGGGTTCGATCCCTGGCCTCCATCCCCTCGCTGCCCCCGGCCGTTGCCGAGTTCGTTAGGGGGGCGGTGGACGAGTGCAAGCCTGCCAGTGTACACGTGGTGACGGGCACACCAGAAGAATCGGCAAACATCCTGGCTAACCTGGAGAAGGAAGGGATGGTCAAGAGGCTGTCCAAATACGAGAACTGGTAAACACTGTAATGATGATCAGAATCAAGTTTATTTGTGCTGTACATTTGTATTACAGTTTCTCCGTACCAATCCTACTTCTCTTTTTACACCAATTATTAGAGAGCGTGACTAAAATAAATAAATAACTATATTATAAAATGGTCTGGGGGTATTCACAATAAACTTGGTTCTAGTACCACTTTGCGCTTTGTGAGACTCACCAGCCACTTATCTCCAATGTGCACATTAACCCATAAGTACCTCATAAGGAGGACACAGACATCAATCGACCTTTCTGTCACGCTCTCACGTCGTGTACACGGAGAAGACCGCGGCGTGCCAGACGCTGCGCTCTCATAAAACCAGATAAGAAGGAATAATACATAAAGTCTATTATTAAATGAACTTTCATCCCAGAGGATTATAGATGTATTTACTGTACTCATTATGGGGATCTTTATTACCCAGACACATTTATCTCCGTTTATGGCTGTGGTTGTAGATGAAAGAAAGTCCTCTTTCTGGGACACTCCTGTGTTACAGTAGCACTGCAGATGCTATTCTGATGCTATCTGACACACAGACACACAGGGAGGCGGGCAGAAGCTTCACCAAAACAGCCGGGACAACGCTCTGCAGACTCACTCCCAATCGTCCGCCGTAGTCTGAAAACAGGCCTCTTCAGACTCCACCTTAGCCCACAGCACTTGCCCTAGCCTCGACAACCTTGCAGGCATATGCAAAGGCTAAAATTATGTAATTTAGATATAGCATTCTATAGTGTTTACTCATAATTTATTGTACAGACATTCTACTGTTAGATGGTTATTTGTAATGTATTTGATGTATTACCATGTGTTGTTCTTGCTTACTGTAAATTACTCTGGATTAAGAGCTGTCTGCTAAATGTCCTAAATTGTATTTGTAAATAAGGGCTAATAGACAAACATTGTTAGGTTATAAAGTTCAACTGGAGCCACAAACCACCAGGAAACATGGATTTCAAATTATCCGGTTTTATTTGCTAGATAATGAATATTGGGTTCACATGATGATTGCCATGATGGTTCTATAAATAAAGAAACTAATAATAATATCTTTCTATATAAACATTAAATTATAAAGTATGGCCTCTAGATCATATTATACATTTCCTATTGCATATTCAAATAATAATTAGCCACATATCTAGTATAAGTTCAGAATATAAATCAGAATATCAGTTCAAATCAAATTAATCAATCTTAAATATAACCCACATCATGGAGGTGACTTACATTGAAACTAGTTCAAAGACGCATAGGTAATCATCGGCCTCATGCACACGGCAAACAAGGGTGGCTGTGTGGTTTAGTTGGGGATAAAGTGAGCAAGTGAGCATCCAGGCCTGCTTTATTGAGAGGAAGTGAGGGGGAGGAAGTGAGGGAGGCACTGCCACAAGTACTTCCTGAACCACCGTGGAGTCTCCTTGTGGAGCGGAGGGGAAATTACAGTTTATGACAAACATGACCTAGTCCTTATTTACAAGGATAACTTCTCTATATTGTCCAGCTCTTAACAGACTGAAATGAGATAGCCATATACAATATACAGAGGTCATCCATATAATATATAGTAGTCGTAGTCTCCACTGGGTCTCTATTTTCACTACTTCTGTCTGCTGTCTACTTGCTGTCTGATTCTTAACGGTCCTTCCTTGTTGACAGCTGGCTGGCGCGCACAGACCCCAAAGACGTGGCTCGAGTGGAGAGCAAGACGGTGATCGTGACCAAGAACCAACGGGACACCATCCCCATCCCCGCCGGAGGAGTCAAGAGCACGCTGGGCAGCTGGATGAGCGAAAGCGACTGGCAGAAGGCTAGAGCGGAGCGTTTCCCCGGCTGCATGGCAGGTGGGGGATTATACAACATCATTGTTTTTATTCTCCATATCACTACGATAGGCTCTGCACACAGAATAACTCTTCCTACTTCCTTCACAGGTGTTACTTGATGATAATATAATAATTAAGGCTCTGTTCTGATCAAACAGAGTCAGGGTGCTGCTATTGTGCATGTCGGCTCACGGGAAACGCTCTGCTACATATACGCTCTGGACATATACAATAATACAGATGTCTTCCATATAAACGAGAGCTAGTAGTAGTCTTGGTTCTAAGAGATCAGATTCTAAAAATGTCTTCTCCATCCTGAAAGTTTTCTGAAAAAGCTATGTTTCTATGTCAGTCGTTCTTCAATTTTTCAAAAATAGCAGACCTACAAGCTCGTAGCGCGCGCTATGAGCTTGTAGATCTGCTATTTTTCAATAGCTAAAGCATAACGTAATGGCTTCCCGCCCAATACATTTTCTCCATTTGCGAGCTTGATGATCATCACTTATGTATTATTATATGACCCTCTGCTCTTTACCCTGTCTGCAGGTCGAACCATGTATGTCATCCCCTTCAGCATGGGTCCTGTGGGGTCTGCACTGTCTAAATATGGTGTCCAGGTGACTGCTGCCCTCATAACATTGCATGAATGTGACTCCCAAATAGCCATACCTTTTTCCAGGTGTTGACAAAAACATCAACATCTTAAATAGAAGAATAAATAATAATCTATCCCTATTTTGGGCTTGTCATTATAGGCAAAAAGTGTCCAAAAATGTGAAATAAGTAAATAAAATAAAGAAATAACAGATCTATTGAGCTACTTTTGCACGACACAAAATATATATTAAAAAGAAAACCATTTGGCTTGACTATTCGATGAATCGGAAAAAGATTCGATGTACTAATCTCTAATAAAATAACCCATTCTGACCGGGCACCCATTTTGGTGTCAGCATCATGTTATGCTTTAGCTATTGAAAAATAGCAGATCTACAAGCTCATATCGCGCCACCGAGTGGCGCGATACGAGCTTGTAGGTCTGCTATTTTTGAAAAATCGAAGAGCGACTGACATTTCTAGAATCTGATCTCAGGTCAGAATGGGTTGATCAGACCCAGTGTTTGTCCGGCGGAAACCTCGTATGAATCTGATCTCAGGTCAGAATGGGTTAAAAAGAAAACCATTTGGCTTGACTATTCGATGAATCGGAAAAAGATTCGATGTACTAATCTCTAATAAAATAATAGATAGTTGTGGCCCTGATGAAGTTCTCTTCTCCCGGTAGGTGACGGACTCGCCGTACGTGGTGGCCAGTATGGGCATCATGACGCGCATGGGCACTCCCGTCCTCAACAGACTGGCAGAAGGAGAGGAGTTTGTCCGTTGCCAACACTCCCTTGGAAGCCCCCTGCCACTCAAAGGTATCACCACCAAGCATTTCACAATTACAGGCCAATTACATGACACCATTATCCCATTCTGACCTGAGATCAGATTCACACGAGGTTTCCGCCGGACACACACTGGTCTGATGAACCCATTCTGACCTAAGATCAGATTCTAAAAAATGTCAGTCGCTCTTCGATTTTTCAAAAAATAGCAGACCTACAAGCTCGTATCGCGCCACTCGGTGGCGCGATATGAGCTTGTAGATCTGCTATTTTTCAATAGCTAAAGCACGACATGATGCCAACACCAAAATGGGTGCCCGGTCAGAATGGGTTATTTGAGAGTCAATCGCAATCATTTTTGCATAATCATCACAATCGTTTCCAGTCATCTGTAGACGATGGCAGAAAAGCCACTTATTTTGTACACCCACAACGCGTCCAGGTGGTCCAGATGCGAAAGCTGGTAGCTAACTTTAAGAAAGTATAAAATTACTAAATGCATGGCCTGTTTAACCATAGTACTTTTTTTTAAGTTTGTTTTGAAGTCATTTGTCATATCTGCCCTGAGCAGTTTTTATACTGGGTCCCCTCTTCTTCAGTGAAATCACATGTCTTACGGTCTTTTTTTAACTGTATATATATGATGATTTTTTTCTTCTTCATAGAAGTGTATATTTGTATGTCTTTAAATGTTCTGATGAATTGAAAATGGAGGACCCTGATGTAAACAAGTCTTTAAGTGCTTTTTTTGGTTTCATCATCGTAGCAGATTTTGTATTGACCTGTACTTTTGTTGAACTGTACCCATTCTACAAACTGTGAATAAAATGTTCAAACAATCAATCACAATGTGTCACAACACTTGAAGATCGTCTCGCCCCAGAATAGGGATGCTAGAGCCCCTGTGGTTAATGGCAGACCTCTCTCTCTCTCCTCCTCAGCTCCCCTGGTCAACTCTTGGCCCTGTAACCCAGAAAAGGTGCTCATCTCCCACCTGCCAGACTCCAGACAGATCGTCTCCTTCGGCAGCGGCTATGGAGGAAACTCTCTCTTGGGGAAGAAATGCTTCGCTCTTCGCATCGCCTCCCGCATCGCCAGGGACGAGGGCTGGCTGGCAGAGCACATGCTGGTGAGAATGAGCTCGATGGAGAGAGGTTCACTTTGTGAATATTTCTGTGGTTTTCCATTTTCAGAATTTAATCAGTTTCATGGAGATTTAGCTCTTATGCATTCATCTGCTACCACTACCACTCCCCCTCCCACCATGTTGGAATTACGTCAGAAATTCCAAACCTTTCAGAAAGTTTACAATGGCGAATTGTATAGGAGGTTTCTTGCAATTCTTGTATATTACTCACTGCAGAAAGAACAATGATTCTGTGCTTTTGATGTCAGTTCTGATTACAGAGCATTTTGTACTCCTGTAATCAAAAGATCTATACAGGTGAGATTAGTATTACTAATGTGATTTCATTTGCGGCTGGAGAGGGGATTAATCATTACCTCCTTGTCCTAGGTAATAAATGGCTAAAGTGAAGTGAAACGTCCCTCAGTAATTCTTAGGTCTGATAAGATAAAACTTCGGTGCTTCTGAGTGGCGTAAATGTAACACAGAGTCCGGTTTGGCCGGATGTTGCAACAAACACAATTGGAACCTGTCAAGGCCCAGGGATTGTGTTCTTGTCTGACTCTTAAGACATCTGCTGGTTGGTTCAGTTTGGAGTGAATCTAGGGGAGATGATATGAACATACTTGTGCATCACACACAGATGAAAAGAAGAGTCTGGTGGTGACTCCATTATGTGTCAGAGTAAGCATGTGGTTGTCTACACCCTCCCCAGACCAAGAGTGGTGCAGGGGTTTTAGTATTCTGTCTAGTTTTCAACTAATACCATGGTCATGTTTTGGGCCACACACACTCACCTCTCTTGCAATTGCTCTTTCTTTATACACAACTTCCCCTCTCACCTCTTCATTTCCTCTTCCCTTCCCTTCCCACGGCCACTTTGTCCTCTCTCAGATCCTAGGTATCACCAACCCTCAGGGAGTGAAGCGCTACGTAGCAGCGGCCTTTCCCAGTGCTTGTGGTAAAACCAACCTGGCCATGATGAAACCATCCCTACCGGGTTGGAAGGTTGAATGCGTGGGAGACGACATTGCGTGGATGAAGTTCGACAGCCAGGGTGAGAGGGGAGAGGAACATGTGTACAATCACAAGCATAAACTTAAACAAACACACACACATGCTGGTCTGGTTGAATTAATCTTAATTTATGTTTTAACAGCATTACTTGTTGTAAAATAGTGCAGAATTGCTCATTTGGGAATGGCCCATTAACACAATCCAGGAAAGCATCTGTGTCATTTTAGATTTTAGCTATATATAGCATAATACGTTTTTCAGAAAACTGGATTTAGAACGCCTTTTTAATTTAGAATGGTCCTCAGGTCTAAGTGGCTCTCTCTCTTTATGGCCATTCATTTCTTTGTCACAGGAAAACTGAGGGCCATCAACCCAGAGAATGGTTTCTTCGGCGTTGCCCCGGGAACCTCCGACAAGACCAACCCGTACGCCATGGCCACCATCGCCAAAAACACAGTGTTCACCAACGTTGGCGAAACCAGCGACGGAGGGGTGTGGTGGGAGGGTCTGGACGCCCCCACGGGTGGGGTCACTCTCACAGACTGGCATGGCAAATCATGGAAACCAGGTACGTTTTGGGCTCTAGAGACCGTTGACCGGTTCTGTGTTATGAAACCTGATGCTCGCTAGGCAAGTGATTATCAAACCTTTTCATGTCAAGGACCCCTGAATTATTTGGCTGCGGAACCGTGTTGTTAAGTTTCATAATTATTCCACACGTTTAAGAGGTCCCTGTAACACACTTTGAGAACCCCTGCTTTAGGCTCACTTTGCTCACAAACTGTCAGTATTCAGTGTTTCAAATGTTGTATTTTTGTTGAGCAACATAGTTGTCAATCAAAGAATAAATGAAAATGTTTAACCATTTACTATGGTTTACCACAGGCAACTCTACTCCATGTGCCCACCCCAACTCCCGGTTTTGCACCCCGGCCTCTCAATGCCCCATCGTTGACCCCTTGTGGGAAAGCGAAGCAGGTGTTCCCATCGATGCCATCATCTTTGGTGGCAGGAGACCAGAAGGTGAATTGAAAAATATATATATATAATCTTTTTGGGGAGGAGATATCTTCTGAGAAAATTGTACTTTGTGAGTAGCTATGATGGAATGGTCACACAAACCTAAAGGAGAGCACACAATCATGTATTGATCTCAAAGCTCTGCTTCACTGTGATTTCAGTTAAGTTCAGTTAATTTCAGTTGAATAACCACACAACCGCGGTCGGTACAGCATGGTGGGTACGCTCAGTGCAATGACGACAACAGCAAGGTCATCAACATGTATTCACTGTCACAAGGCAATGTTCACAGGCAATATTGACAAGTTTGAAGTGGTCCTGGACGGTGTTCAAAGTCCTTGGTTGTTTTTCCCTCTGATTTACTGATTCTGTTCTAGAGAGTAAAATATGTTCTAAAACACACTATAACTCCACAAGCCATGATTGAATGATAGAGTGAAGATGTATACATACAACATAGCTAACAAATCTTTATCTTCCAGGAGTCCCTCTGGTGTATGAGACATTTAACTGGCGTCACGGTGTGTTTGTTGGCGCAGCCATGAGGTCAGAGTCCACAGCAGCTGCTGAGCACCAAGGTACACACACTCACACGCACACTTACTTTATGTTCAAACGTCTATTAGCAGGGATTGATTTGCAAACAAAAACAGAAGGGGACATTTTCCAAACCACTTTAACCCTATTTTTCCTTTTTTTGGGCTGGGGCTGTTTTCTCCCCAATTTAGTAATTATGCCAATTAATTCCTCCGTGTGTGACTGTGTGTGTGTTTGTGTTGTCACTGCTGTTGTATCCTACTGACTCACCAGCCATTGAGGAATCCTACTCCTCCTCCTGCCCAACACTAGGAGTACCTGCAGTGACAAATAAACACAGGCCAATTGTGTTCGTACAGGCGCTTGACAAAGCCGGATTCGAACCTCCAGCCTCCGTGGTGGTGGGCGGGCACTTTACCACTGCACCACCCGGGCGCCTACAGTATACTTCTGCATACGACAAATGGCAAAAATAGTAAAACAAGCTCACAATGAGTTGCATCGTGACAAGTTGTGAGCTTGTAGATCTGCCTAGCTATTATTAAAACTAAAAAGGATAACATTCCTCACATTTCCACATACATTGTGTCTCTAGATCGGATACTCAGAGCTGTCATACAATTTGAAACGTTGTACACTCTGGATATTTTGCCCCATGGAAAGGATGATATTGATGTGTGTTATTCACACATCTTAGAAATGGGGTACAATAGTGATTTGTTATTTGGCTTGATCTGTATTCTACTCCCAGCTACAGCTAGGTGAGGGAACACTGACTCAGGCCTGAATAGAGTGCATTGCAATAATCAAATCATGAAGAAATAGGGGCACAATTAAAGGCAATAAAATACATATATTTGTGTAATGATAAATTTCCTTTTTATAAGCATTTATTTTATGATATGGCTTGTCCTTTTCCTCCAGGCAAGTCGATCATGCACGACCCCTTTGCAATGCGCCCGTTCTTCGGCTACAACTTCGGCGACTACCTGGCTCACTGGCTGAGCATGGAGCACCGCAAGGCCCCCACCCAGCTGCCCAAAATCTTCCACGTCAACTGGTTCAGGAAGGACCCCACCTCGGGCTCCTTCCTCTGGCCAGGCTTCGGCGATAACGCCCGCGTGCTGGAGTGGATCTTCAAGCGCTGCGGCGCCCAGAGCGAGGATGAAGGGGCCAAGAAGAGTATGATCGGCTGGTTACCACAAGAGGGGTCAATCGATTGCTCTGGTCTAGGCGGAAAGGTGGATATGGGCGCCCTGTTCGACCTGCCCAAGCCCTTCTGGCAGAAAGAGACCCAGGAGTTGAGGGCGTACTTCACCCAGCAGGTGGGAGCTGACCTGCCTGCTCCGGTGGAGGCCGAGCTCAAGGCACTGGAAGAGAGGGTACGGGATTAGAACCTGAACCCAAGCGGAGTCTAGTGGGAGCATGGGAGCAAGTAGAGATGGAGTCATTCATTAATGACACGGGATTAAGCAAGTAGGGGTACAACCGCAACCACTGATAGATAAGTCCGCTTCTACCGCTTATACAATGTTAAAGCCCTCATTCCAGGACTAAAGCCTAAAGTTATGCTTCATTGCACAACGGTGTCCCTTGACAAGAATAACAGTTTTTAGGATTTTAGAATCTGTTTTCAGCGAGCAACAGCACTGCACGGTGAAGCATAAGTTAAATTTAATTTGTGTTTTCACTTTTCTCCCTATAACAAATTTGTATCCACAATATATTTTGTCACTTCACATGGCAGTAGCAGAGCCCTCTGATCTGGGTGGCTCTGACTTATCTTGTGTTTGACGAAGGCCAGAAAGGCCGAAAGGGTAGGGTGGGTGGGTCTGGAATCACTTTACATTGATACTGTGTTTGGGGGGTACTAGGGAAGGAATTAATGAACTGTTTTTAAACTCACACTGCTGTTGCACCAAACAGATTTCAAGATTAATTTTAAGATTTATATTAAGCTAAATGATAATTATGCAACATTCCTGTCTTATTCCTAAGCTGCAATGCAAACTGAATGCAGAACACTATATATACTATGGTCAGTAATAATAACACCTGGCATGATGACTAGGGGATCAAAGCACAATCAATGTAGTCCAATAGTGCCTTACCGACTTTTATTCAGTCTCTAGGCTCCTAATGTTTACAAGAAGTATTCTCAGCCAGGTTCTGATTTTTCCATATTTTAACTATTTTAAATAACCCTTTGCTCAGCTCCGAGTCTTCTGAAATGCTCCTTGTGTCAAGATGAATTCAGCTTCGTCTACCAATACTGTGAGAACATTTTATCAGTGTTCTGTTCAGTGGAAATACACTAACAATATTTTAGAAGAATCCCATCGTTGTTGATGGTCATGTTGTAATTTTTATTCTCTTTTTTTTTGCCACTTTTTATATTGACCTCTGATATAAACACATGATTCCTCATAAAGTTTACACAAGTCATAGGTGAAATGTTGGACCAATAAGACAGACTGACATTACCACGGATAATGTGAATGTCGAGATTTTTATTACAGTGCAATGAATAAATGACCTCCAATTGAGACAGTGTTGGGTCTTCATATTCATGTTTTAATTAATACAAACGGATGGATACAAACACACAAATACACTTCTCTCTCGCTCTCTCTAGTGTTAAGAGTTTCTGTACTATTAGAGTCTATATTCTGATAGCAAGCATTCGTATAGTATAGTCCGTCTAGCAATGATTGCTATAGAGCTATTTAAGAAAATCACTACTGAACCTTTCATGCTTACCTATTTGTTAGCCCTCCAAGCAGAACACAATGGTACTGAAGTTTCTGACATTTTTGACGACACAGACCATGGGGTCCTGTTGCAGCAGTATCCTGCCACCTGGTACGCGGACATAATAAAATAAACACCGTGTTTACGGCCTGTCTGCGCTCTTTGACGACTTTTCTTTTCGTGTGAGGGCTTCTGAATCTGTGAACTATAAGTACCTATACATGCCGCTGCGAATATCTCCTGTGGCACGGAAGCCGCGGCTTCCGCGCCACAGGAGATATTCGCAGCGGTTTGTATAGGTACTTATAGTACACGATTTCAGAAGCCCTCAAAGGAAAACAGGCCGTCAAACGGCGCAGATACGATGTTAGTGAGCATATTTATGTCCGCGTTCCAAAATTCCCATACGAAAATATAGTTATGAACAGGGACCCTACAATAAAGCGACATCAAAATTTCAGAAAAGCTTTACGGAGGGTTCCGAGAGGGGCTACCTATTTGTTATGGTGATATCCTAGTAGGATATAATACCAGTAGTACCATGTTGACCATGCAGGGTAAAGATTAAGAAACATTGAAACATTGCCATGGTGTGACCCATGGTACAGGTGTCTTCTCTCCAGTTTTGATGTGCATGTCGCAGGGACATGTCGCAGGGACATCTGCTGATTGCAGAGCAGGGAGGCATTTTCATTGAACCCAGACCTCCTGAGTTAGAGGGCGCAGGGCGGACACTCTACAGTAAACACAAGGCCACTGAGCTAGTATATTGAAAATCACACTTAAGTTTGGTATTGTACCACATGATGTTTACTGCTGTAAACACATACAGGCCCTTTTTTAAACTGATTTAACCTGTTGTGACTTGATCAAGTCCATGCACAACAGGTGCGCAGCCACACCAGTTATAGTTTGACTCAGGCCAGGTGTGACTGCTTGAATCAGTCATCCTCCATCTCACAAAGACCTCGCCACTCGCCCTACACACTACCTAACACACTTCCACTTGGTTTGAGCATATATAAATAATAGAGACGGCACCGGGATTCCCCTCGCCTCCAGTGCTGTCTCTATTATTCATATATCTATGCTCAAACCAAGTGGAAGTGTGTGTGGCGAGGAGCTAGTTTCAAAAGGGGGGATTGACTTGGCTGCCATATGACGTAATTTCAAAAGCCAGACTTTGGAGGCATTAGCGCCCCTCAAATATTCTGACCTGGACCTCCTGCCTTGATTTATTGAATTTAATTTACAATACACTGTTTCAAGGCTACAATTCACCAGAAAATAAAGTCTATTTTTGACACCCTCTAGAGTTAAAGGTATATTGAGTGATTTCACTCAAAAAACCTTAGGTTTCGTTTTTGGCTGTGGGACCCAGCCTTTCGTCCAATCAGGATAGAGAGTAAAAAACGAAACCTAAGGTTTTTTGACCCCCAGGGGTTAACTGGGGACAGGGAGGAACTCCTTATATGGCCAGCACACTCTATAGTAGGGAGGATTATCACAACAAAACAAAAGAATAAGTGATATTTGAATTAAGTGAAATCACTGAATATACCTTTAAATGAACACTCAGGATGTTGCTGTGCAACTGTGTGAGTGTCCCAACAGATGTTGGTACACAACCGGATTCCTCTGAGAAGGTTTGGGGTTAATGAAGTTGTTCATTTCCTCTTCTCAAACAAAATGGTGACGGCTGATACCGTAACCTGATCACTGCTCTAACTAACCCAAAATCTCAAAATAGTACTGTTGAGACCTGGAGAAAGCAGGCCTATTGTCTGCAATCAAACTGCATGTGTACAATATTGAACCAATAAGGCAGACTGAACAGATAATGTGAAGGTTGAGATTTTGTATTACAGTGCAACCTTCAATTCAGACATAATTCAGGTTTTAAATAATACAAATGGATGGATATATGAAACATGGTACTCAAAAGTTATGACTCCTTTGAACATGACTGTTGAGCAAAGTGATGCACAACAAACAGATAATTACAGTTAAGTTCTGATATTGTTCAGATCTCGGTTAAGGTCTTATCTTAACTGCCTATCTCTGTAAAATAACCCTGAATATAAGTGATAAGGAGTCCAGGCAAATAGCACACTGCCTACCTACCTACCCAGACACAGTAACATTATTTTATACAACATAATTTAAAATAATATATTACAGTTTTGCCATTCAAGAATGCACCATGCATGCTTTAACCTTCAAGCTCTGTTGTTTTTTTCTACATGAATGCCAAATGTGCAATTTAATCGAAAAGATAACAGTAACAGTACAGAGACATTTGCACAAACAGATCACTTTATAATCAACTTAATTTAGGGAAATTATACATGAAATCAAAATAGATAATACGGTAATATATATAATAATTTAAAACATTCCGGTAATGACAATAATGTAGATCAGAAATCAGAAAGGCAACTCTGTTTGTAAAGAAATAAACTAGAAAAGGTGCCCCTCGAGGCAAAGGTCTCCACCAGGATAACAGCATTTGTGATGTTTGGACAAAATGCATGTGTAGGAGTAATATAATGAAGAATCTAACAGATCTGTGTTGAACACATGACTATAGAGGTAGTGTATACCGACGGCGATTTGCGTGATGTATGGATAAAATCTGTATGAGTAAATAATATAAAGAAACGTGTTTAGCAAAAAATGGCCTCATGATGGCACTATAACAGGCAGATGTGGAAAATGCAGGGCAAAGTTTTTCCTTGGCCTCTAGGATACCTCGCCTCACCAGGCTTTCCACCTCGGAGGAAAGCCTCGTCTCTGTTCCAACAGTGCCGTGTGAACCGGTCTGGAACATCATGTTGTAGTATTGTTTTGTAGGAACAATCAAAAACCGGAAGAATAACAATAAAAGCTCTCGTAGCCTGTAGCTTTTATTGAGAAAAATCGGTTTGAGGGAAAAGGAAGTTCCGGAAGATTGAGGACTACAAAACAATACTACAACATGGCGTAGCGATATCATCCGCTCCCGACCAGTTCATGAATCCGAAATGGAATGGTGCCCAGGCTAGCAGGGAGTGTGCATACAAAGTTGTACGGAAATGGAGAGAGATGGGGACGACAATAGACATGCAGTAAAGGCCATCGGGATCGGTTATAGGTGAAAACATGAACTGGCCTGTTATAGCGCCACCATGAGGCTGATCTGATTTGTTTTAAGTGGCATTTCTTCCTCTGCCTAGTGGGAATGTGCGTGCATAATTTCACAGAAATTGCACGCACGTGTTCATGATTTGAGGCATTTTGTTCAAAACGGACCAATCCTGCAAAATTTGGAAGGCAATCTTAGCCAATGGGGATGGAATATGGGGAAGCGGATCACATGACTATAGAGATAGTTTATACCAATTTGCGCGATGTATGGATAAAATGTGTAATGTAAAGAAATGTATTTAGCAAAAATCGGCCGCATGGTGGCGCAATAACAGGCCATTGTGGAAAGATTGGGGCAGAGGTTCGTCGTTGGCATCCAGTGTTCACAGTTTGGCATCGACCGGGCCAACGGTGCCAGAGATTAGCTGGTAACAGACGGACGGACATACGGACGGAGTGCAAAACATACTCTCCCCATGCCTTCGGCTGGTGGAGACAATAAAAAAACAAAACATAGCCTGGGCCGTGGCTCAGCGGTCCAGGCACCTTGGCTGGTAATCCAGTCTGGCAGTGTGCTGTGGGTTCGACTCCCGATCCCCTTTACTGCATGTCACCCCCATCTCTCTCTCCATTTCCTGTCAGCCTACTGTCTATCCCTCTATATAAAATAAAGGTAAAAGCCACAACAACAAAAAATAAAAGGCCTTTATCGATTGGATTGTACATTATGGAACAATAAAAAATGGAAATAGCCCTAAACCATTCCCAAAACGGGGACAGCAAGTGAAAGTAGTTAACTTCAATCAGTGCTTCTTCACTTGGGCATATAAATCATCATCTTGCTCGTTACCTGTCTCTGTGACATTGGAGCTAGTGTGCACAAGCTGTCCTGCTTTGACCTCTGCGTACTCTGTTTTCGGTTCAGGTTCCGTGACCGGCGCTGACCCGCGCCTGTAGATCTGCAGCTTGGAGAAGTCGACCTCGCCATAGTGGATATCCTCGTCCCCGACCCCAACCAGCTCGCTCTGCTGAATACATGAAGAGGAAAAGCAGTGAGTGACATTATGTGCTCAAAAATGTTAATTTACAGCCCACTGGTGGGCTGTAAGGATACTGCAAGTGGACCGCCAAATAATTGGCAAAATACTAAGATGTTAATGATAATGTAACATGAATATGTTAAAAATATATATGTATAAATGTCATGGTATTTTCTTTTTTAGCAACTACAATCCGATCTTCAGTTTACAGTCACACAGCTTTTTTAAAGCATTTCTTTTATATAAATGCTCTATGAATAAAGTTTATTATTATTCAGATTATTGTTATTTCCCATGGAAAGAATAGCCACAGGAAAGTCAGATTTGTGTCAAAAGTATATAAAACTGTATTATCTTTCTAACCTGTGTCTGTCGAGGTACAGCTGAACGTCTTCTGCGTAACCACCTGAAAGACATTAATTTGCCATTAAAAACATTTGGGGTTGTTATGCACTACTTACAATTGGAAAAGATTAAGTTTGAATTGAGAGGGAGTGAAGATAGATTCTACCAGACATGGCAACCCTTCATTGAATATTTCAATAGGTGCACGCTAACCCCTCCTACACAATAGATAGCACAATAGAAAATTGGAAAGAAAAAAAAAGGAACTGAGTGTTTTTTCTTTATTTTATGTTTTCTCATTTAAAAAAAGAATGTCTGTAATTTACAACAACATGTTGGGAAAGTTTGAGTGCAAGAGTGTCTGTCCTGTTGTCTGTTTTGTTTGTCTGTTCACACTTGTCATTGTTTAACTGTTTTTAGTTTTTTCATGTTTATCACATTTATATGTCTTTTTTATTATGTATTGTATGTGGAACATTTACATTGCCTGTTATTTTTTTCATTTTATTTAACAGAACTACTCATTATCATTGTCGATATTTTTCTGATGTTGTCATACAAAAAATGCCTAATAAAAACAGTATTAAAAAAAACATTTGGGATTAAAGAGTGGACAGAAAGAGTTGAAATGTTGTTCTGTAATCTTAAAACTTGTGTGATCAAGAGGCTCCCTATAGAACCAGCTAGGCTCCAATCTGGTCAGAGCCTCTTCTCCTGTCAGTGCCTCCCTGCAATGTTTAGCCTCAGGGTAAATTTATACAATATTTTTTACAAACCCTGGAATGGACATTGGGTATAATAAACGTACCGTCCCCCCGTATGTGGAGCCTATCATACTTACCAAATGAAGACAACCAGGCAGATGGTTAAAGTAAGCCCAGTGATCGCTCCAATAATAGCTTGAGATGATACCGGATAATCAGGCTGAGGGTTTTCTGAAAATGAGTAGCAAAGAGTCATTCTTTATAAATTGCAGAATGGGCAGACATGAAAAGACAAAATGTCCTGAGACCAGAACATGCCAAATCCGTACCTTTAACCCGTCTCCTACATTTATTAGTTTACTACTAACAATATGGCAATCTTTGTATATTTTAAACAGTATATAATGTAGCTCAGGTTAAAAGTAGGGCCCTGCTGTACATGCTGTATCCAACAACCTGAATCTCATCCACCCACCATTCCACATAGAATACTTGTGGTTTTACCTTCAATCCGCAGATGAATCTCTGATGAAGCCTGAGTTCCGAGACCATTCCGGGCCTCACAGTAATAAGCTCCACCATCGGCCGCAGAGCTCACGTTGAAGCTGTAGAATTCTCCAACAGACACATTGGTGGGTCCGTGTTGGCTGGCCTTGAACCAGATGAAACTGTGGACAGGTGGTTTGGCTGTGCTGATGCAGGTCAAGTTCACGCAGCTACCTACTGACACCAAATCAGCAGGACTGATGGAGGCTGAGGTCCACCTGGGGGCGTCTGTGGAAGAGTTGAGAGGAATTCTAGGTAAAATAAATGGCATTTTCATCTGATTCTGTGTGGGGAGATTAATGAGAGCAGATAGAAGAGATAGTCGCTATTTCCATGAGCAAATGTATCTTCCACACAACAAGAATATGATAGCGTGGTTATAGGATTAACATTATCAAGCATTTACGCGTTGAGAGAAAGAAAACATCTTACATGAAACATCAAGACGCAGCAGCGTCTTATTTGTTGTTTTGAACTTGAAGTTGTACACAGGGTAGTGAACTGAACAGCTGACATTCACGCCATCGTGCTCTGCTGCGAGTGTGAGCGTCATCTGTGATCTGACTGTAACGGTCCGATCTGCATTTTCCTCCGACTGCGTGTGCCTCTCAGCATCCCGTATTGAGGGGTTCCACTTCAGGACAGGCGGGGATGTGGGACACGGAGCGATGGCTGAACAGGTGAAGGTAGCAATGTCACCTTCCTTCACCTGGTCACCTGAGATGTTGAAGCTCGTGTTGGGGGATGGAGGAAGCTCTGTGGCAAGTTTAAAAAACACGTACAGAAATGTGTTGCACTGATTTGTAAACTTTAAAAAGGATATTTCACTTTCAAACATGTTTCGGTCATTTTAACGACTACTCAGGCTTTTGTGAGCACCCCAGACAGGCACGAAATGACCAGAAACATGTTTGAAAGTGAAATATGATTTCAAACAGACGACAGTCCTGGACTTCACTTCCTATAAAATAACAGGTAGTGAACTAGTGATACAGTTACAATAATGCACATAACACCATCAACAATCAATTATTATTTATTATGAACCTACAGTACAAATGTCCAAAAAGTGTCTGCTGAACAAACATCATGCTATGACTTATATTGCTTTTTGCTCACATATAAGTCGACGCAGAGAAACTCCACTGAAACAGTTTGGGGTTAATGAAGGAGTTCACTTCTTCTCAAATCTAAATAAATTTAAACCAGCTCTCTGGTTGCAACACTTTCTCAAATTGTGTTATCAATTGTTTTTCTTATGCATATTTTGATCTTCACTGGAGAGAGTCTGAAAACAAAGGAAAAAAAGAAGAGAAAAACCTCTTACCATCAACTGTTATCTCAACAGGATCATCAGTTGCTGTTGCTTTGTACGGGCTATTCTCCACTCTGAAGTAGTAACTCGCTGCATGGTCAGTGGTCAAATTGTAAAAGACAGTGGTGCAGTCCTTCTTGCGGAGGTCTCCAGTGATCTCCCCTTGGTAGGGATTGACCGTTTGACTACTGTTGAAGATCACAATCTCCGGACGCCCGGCGAACGCGTGATCATCCTTCATCCATACTCTGAAGGTCTCTGCTTTCTTCAACGACACTTCTTCTCTGGTGCTGAAGTTACATGGAATTTGGACACATGAGCCACTTAGAGCTCTCATCGTCTTTGGCGTTGTGATGAATAGGCTTGGCATAAGCCGTTGAGATGAGATGAGACGTATACCTGGAGGGGGGAAATTCAGTGGCAGAATAAAATATGTTAGTGATGTGTAAAATAATATGTCTTAATTTAGGCCTGAGATCATATTCTAAAAATGTCTTCTGCATCCTGATAGTTTTCTGAAAAAGCTATGTTTCTATGTCAGTGGTTCTTCGATTTTTCAAAAATAGCAGACCTACAAGCTCGTAGCACGACACTCGGTGGCGCGCTATGAGCTTGTAGATCTGCTATTTTTCAATAGCTAAAGCATAACATAATGCTAACACCACAAGGGGTTCCGGCCCAAAATTGGTTAAAAACAGGTGACATAATTTTAAAGAAAATGAAAAGCTCAGAACAAGGAGTCTGGAAATATGTACCACAATACTGCTAATAATATATATACAGATCGTATTGTTGAGATTATATTGATTATAAACACAATGCTGATGTTTCATATTACTAGGAGTGACCCCGAGGACCAGGGTTAGGAACCCCTGAAAACCGTTGAAACATTAGCATTCTGCTGCAAGGATTATGCTGAGAATGTATTTAAAATGTACAACTCACCAGACAGAAAGACGACGATTAACAAGCCTGTCAAGGCTTTCACATACAGTGCTGCCATTGAACCTGAAAATTAACACAATACTTAGTTATTTCTGTTATAGCATTTACTGAACCATGCCAGTGCTATGAGCCTGGTGTCTGGGGACCAAAGAGGATAACAGAGCTCACCTTGTAAGAGTCTATACCACATAAATAAGACTATAGTACTTACAAATTATGCAACGCTTCAAATAAAACAGGAGTGCTACATACAGATGACCAACTTCCCATTTGGCAAGTAACTCCCGTGAGAGCAGCACTGTCTGTGTGTGAATCACACTTTAGAAAATGATGCGCCAGTCGGTGTTGGAAAGTAACTAAGTACATTTACTTAAGTACTGTGCTTGAGTACAATTTTGAGGTATTTGTACTTTACTTGAGTATTTCCAATACTTTTACTTCTACTCCACATGGTACATCTCAGAGGCAAATATTGCACTTTTACCCCATTACATTTATTTGAAAACTTTATTATGTAGATCTACTTTGTAGATTTTTATTATTATTACAAAACACACATTAACCACTTCAGGCCTATACTGTACAGTTCGGCCATTTGGAAATCTACAAGCTCACAATGTGTCGCAATGCAGCGCAAGAAATACTTAATTCAATGTGAGCTTGTAGATCTGCTATTTTCAATGTGAGCTTGTAGATCTGCTATATTCAATGTGAGCTTGTAGATCTGCTATTTTCAATGTGAGCTTGTAGATCTGCTATTTTCAATGTGAGCTTGTAGATCTGCTATTTTCAAACAATTGTTATACATTTGAAAACTTGAACCAGGACATTCTGCATAACGAGTACTTTTAAGTACACGTTATGCAAAAAGAAAATAGTAAATTTTTACTCAAATATTTCTCTTTTTATTCCAGGAATTTTACTTGTAACAGAGTATTTATATATTGCAGTATTGATACTTTTTTTACTTAAGTAAAATCATTGGGTA
This sequence comes from Protomyctophum parallelum, assembly GCF_964188405.1. NCBI lineage: Eukaryota > Metazoa > Chordata > Actinopteri > Myctophiformes > Myctophidae > Protomyctophum > Protomyctophum parallelum. The sequence goes on along the minus strand of NC_139712.1, from coordinate 15,954,000 downwards.
CTTTTTCGACCCCTGGTGCCAGTTTACCTTGAGGTAAATTATTAAGCTTGGCCAAATATTCCCACAATCAGGTAATTGTACACTGAATATGGAAAGCTTTTGGAACACTGTCCAAACATTCACCTTTTCCCATGAGAGGCAAATGCATACGTAGGTGCATGGAACCAGTGTGTTGAACGGATTGCTACAGGGATGTTAACTATTCCCGTTGATACTAGATCTCATCTCCAATTAATTCACAATCTCAAAACGGTGTTGAGACCTCAGAGTAGACAGGCTTTTTGCACAATAATTAGTGGGAAATCTGCTTCGGGAACAAAGCATTTAAAGGTAGGTTAATTAAGTGATATTTTTTGGTTTGTTCAGGCACAGTGGTCTCCCCGTCTCTTTAACCCATTTTGACCTGAGATCAGATTCTAAAAATGTCTTCTACATCCTGACAGTTTTCTGATGTCAGTCGTTCTTTAATATTTCAAAATTAGCAGACCTACACTCGGTGCTGCGCTATGAGCTTGTAGATCTGCTATTTTTCAATAGTTAAAGCATAACATAATGCTAACACCAAAAGGGGTTCCCGCCCAAATGTGTTTAATGAACAGAAAATACATTTTCAGCTCGGTGACAGCCAAATGTTTGTGTTCCAATTCTAATTTTATCTGCTCACTTTTGTGTCATCACTTTCAATTTCCCTCGTTTAATACGAATCCTGAGTTGTCTATCGCAATTGGATAAAATTGGTATCTCAACCGGAACATTTATTTTCTGTTTAATAAAGAGCTGGAGACTGTTACTGAACAATTAGCCTCGGAGACCACATGCATTACTGAACACTATAGCAATGAGTAGGCCTACTGTCCGTCAGAATATAGAGCTATTTAACACTTATTTAAACCAAAGAAAATCTCTTACCCTACCTTTAAAAAAACACCACACACTGCTGACAGGATTGATACTTGTTTTGTTCTTTTACCTTGGAAATAGAAATCAGCCAAGACACGAAGAATCCGGAAAAAGTTGTTTAACTCCAAGTAAAAAAGTACCTGTATATTCACAAAAAGAATAAGACTCAAGACTTTGTTTTGTGTTTCAATAAAAGAAAAGTCATTCCATTCAGAGTAAATACGTGAGGTAACAGTAATAAAGTTAGTTGGCTATTTCCCCATTATGGTAAAAAAGGGTTCCTCTAATAAACAGCGCAAATGGTCTAAGCTCTTTATAACAAGCGACAGACGCAGTTATGACAGTTCTGAGGTAGCGGGCCCCCATATAGACCAAGACTGTTATGATTTGTCCACAGACATCTAATGAAGTCTATGTACTTGATACAGCTTGTTGTCCTTACAGCATGTACATGTTTTGATACGAGATTTGTTAGATGTTGCAGTGAGGTCATCCTTATTCTTATCTTGTCACGTTTCTATCTCATATCTTCTTGTCACGCCATGTGTCCAGCACTACAGTATATGTCTCTGCTGTCGGGAAGAAACCAGCTAACTCCTAAATGTTCTTTTTTTTCCAGAAAATCAGGAAATGAAGAAAACCTTACATTTTGAAAACAAAGTAAAACTGCCTCATCAAAGTTGGTGTTGTGAATTTATACATTGTCAATGACTTGCATGAGAGGGGGAGAGGTGGTGGAGTTGGCTGCTTTAGCGTAAATGGTGTTCAATAGGAACAAATGGAAAAAAGAAACAAATGGAGTTAGTTGGTTGCCTCCCGACAGCAACGAGTATTCCCTGTCTGTGTAATAAACTTTGTGAACTTGTCACGTGATACCGTCTGTGTCACCTTGTTCTCTCGGGCCCGCCGCTTTATCAAAGGAATACTTCAGCTGAATCGTCACACACCAGTGGTGTGACACGATTGGGGGCCACCACCCAGCCTGTTACGTAGGTCCAGACTTCCGACCGAGGGTCTTCTAGATCACAACAAAGATGAGATGATGACATGAATGGTGCCAGTTTATAGGATGACAGGATTATGTCCCCCGATGACAATGATTGACATACATATTATCTCTTGACCAGCAGTCGTCAAGTCGGTGTTATCGTTGTCAGAGATGCCCCAGTCTGAGCCGTTATTCCCCTTATCAATGACCTTGGATGCAGGACATTCAGATCAAAACACATGCAGTGCCTGACTTCCATCTTCTAGAGGAACGGACGACATTTGACAGTAGAATCACTTGAACAGTACACATGATTTAGGCCCATGTAAATTGTTACACATACAATTACTGATCGATAAAGCAGACCAAACATATCCATCAAGGTATAATGTACCACTTTGCCACACATTGTTCCCATAACTTGCTTGTAAACAAATTTGCTTGCTATGGTAGGTTTACACAAAGAATTCATGTGAGACTTATGACTAATATTTGAATGGGATTTAAAACGCAAAACAGTTTGAAACCAGCAGTTTCCCTCCATTACACTACAGTCTAATAGGACAGAAATCTAAAAGGTTATATTTATGGTCCATGTATAAGGTTAGTTGCTGTGTATGTATAGTTAAGAGGCTTTTGTTTAATATTAGCCTCGGAAACCACAATATAGAAGGCAACCAATAGCAATTAATTCATTGAATTGAGGACATATGCAGGGACCAGTTAAAAACGAGCATACACTTTTGACAACTTTTATTCCTTAGCAGGAAATGGAGACAAACATTTTACATAAAACATTTGGTTAATTCATTCAATTGAATTAATAAAACAGAGGTCTTGCTGTTTTTTACACAGGATACAAAACAAAGACGAGACGTCCGGGCCCCTTGTCTAAGACAAATTTCTTCCTCGGGAGACAAATAATAAAGAACCTTGGCTTGAACCTTGAAGTCATTTAAACGAGAACACTGAGGAGACAAACTGAGCCGAGTCTTGTCTGTAATATCCTTCTAGACTTTCTATTCCCTCATTTGCCCTTCTTGAATTTTCCTGGTGTGGCTCCAGTCTTTTGCTTTTTCTTTGCAGATCCCTTTGTCTCAGGTTCCTAGATGACAGCAGTAACAGAAGGAATTAATTCAACAGGCAGCACAACATCATCAACATTTTAAACACTGGCTTATTCCGACACCTACATGTAGATGTCCACCTACATTATACAGTGGAGGAATGTCTTGCATATATATATATTATTATTTTTTGCATTTGAAAACAGTGCTGCATTTTCACAATATCAATTGCAATGTTTTTGTTGCGACTTTCTTTGTCCTTTGTTCCAGGTTATCTGCAAGTGCAGTGGTCTCAAAAACAAAAGAAAACTGACAGAAAAAGACTAATGAAGTAAATGAACCAGTATTTGTTTATTGGTACCTTGCGTTTGGAGGACAGTGATCCAGTGACAGTGAAGAATGAGTCCAGACGACCCTGTGTGCTGCCCTGCCTGCTTTTCAACATCTTCTTAATGCCGTTACGAATCCTGTCCTCACTACACACACACACACACAAAACAAAAACACTTGAAAACCACACTTTCCTCAGAGTATTAAATTACCACAGAAAATTCTCTTTTCAGTCAATTTAAAAAATGTCCCGTAGAACAGGGGTTCTCGACGTTTTTGCCTGGGGACACCCATAAATGCTTTGGCCATGTCTCATTAAAGCAAAATGTTCACCATTAGAATAATTTTATTGTGGAGAGACCTCCTGCTTCAATAGACATACAAGTTGGGGCATACATCCATTAGGAGGCATGGCTTGCACAAGTTTCACCCTATGGCACTGGCAGCCATATTGACCAATAAATGGCAGCAGCCAATGTGGTCTCTAAGTGTATTTATGTGTGACCTGGTACACATCTGTGTCACCGTAGCTTTTAACCACTTCAACCATTATTTTAAACTTTAGCTATTGGAAAATGTGGCGCAAATACTTGAATATATATTCTTTCACAGCGAACCTTTTCAACTCATATCTTTGCGGTGCCTGGAACAACATATTTTTAGGTCGGCGGCCAATTAGACATATTTTTTTGGAGGCCTAAACATGAAAAATTTTAAGCACCACTGAAATAGCAACATAGGTTTTTTTCAGAAAACTGTCAGGATCTAGAAGACATTTTGTAGAATCTGGTCTCGGGTCTTTAATGGGTTAGGGCCAGTTAGTACCTGAATTGTTTCTCTTCACACATGAACTGCACCAGTTTGTCCTCGTCAGGCTCGTTCCACTTGAGCTCCAACGTGGTGCAGTCCACCACGTCAGGCTTCAAGAACAGCTCCCTGGCCTCCTTGTAGAGCCAGTCCTCTGGGGCAGGGTGCTTCTGCATGGGGGACACAGACAGACACAACTCTGAGAGTGTACACATGGTTCCATTTGTATACGCTCAAAAGTTACAGGCCTGTAACTTTGGAGTCCCCTCAAGGGAACCCTGAGGGTCCTTGGACACCACTTTAAGAACCACTGGGTTATTTGTCAGGTGGGCTACAGAAGGTTGCTGATGAGTGATGACATGCCAACATGGAGACAATCAGACCCACAACACTGCAGCGTTGTTTTGGGTTTACAATATACATATTCCACTAAAATGTGAAAAAGCACCAGCAGCCGATAGTCATGATTTATGACCTTATCTGCTTGACTCGGTGGTGAAACACTCATCTACATAAGCATATTGTTATCCATGATACGATGACCAACTACTTTATCTAAGAGACTGAACGTCTGAACAATGATATGAGATGCATGCTCCGTTTCCTGTTGACTGTTATATATATATATATTTCTCTGTGTGTCTAATAAACCAGAATGTTACGTGCAACACGGCCTGGTGTTGACAAAATAAGTTCTCCGAGCACGCGACTCAGCTGATCCTCACCCAGCAACCATTCGGTTTAGAATGGAGACTCGTGAGGGACTACTCAGTCAAACTAAATCACAACAGATATAAACGGAACTGACCTTGGGGTCGATGTTGTCCAGGATCTCCTCAATGGAGCCATGCTGTTTGATCAGGTCTATGGCTCTTTTGGGTCCAATGCCCTTGATGGTCCCACAGTAGTCACACCCCAGCAGAATACACAGGTCTATGAACTGAATAAGAAGAATTGGGATTAAGATGAAAACTGTAATGATCCTACTAATGAGGAAGTTGATGTGTGTAACCCTAGCTATTAGCAAGTAACAGGATAGATATATATATATATAGAAAAACACGAGAACAGAATTTAGCATCAAGCCATTTGTATACACATACTTCAAACTTAAAATGTCAGTTGAATCTAGAATGATGAAAGGATGTAGTTGGTTTAGCAATAAAAAAAAAAAAAAGAATCTGCCTTTATAGTATCAGGTGAAGATAGACCGGAAAGAGGGAGAGAGAAAAGGGGAGACATGCAGCAAAGGTCGTCATGAACGGGACTCGAACACACGACACGCTGTCAGGCCAAAGCCTATATGTGGCATGTGCCTGCCCTGGACCACTTGGCCAGCGGGCGCCCTGGTTTAGCAATAGAGCGTATGCATGTGACATCATCATACCCGGAGGTTATGCAGGAACGCCTACTGTGTGGCAAAAAACTACTTTTCTGGCCTTGACAACCCATACATCCAAGCAGAAAGGTCCTATCTGATTGCATTAAACAACGTTATACGACATTAAACTCACATTGCCAAGTCACTTTGCCACTCGATTTCCCATTCACTTTATGCATGCGCATACCCTCTATACAAAATACCTATTTTAATTTATTAAATGGCATAATGCTACAATCTGTGAGTTAATGTCTGCTGTCTCCCTCTCCTGACGGAGAGAGGTTATTGCGACAATGTCCAAAATAATGGTGCTCAATCTAGTGTGGCCTCTGCTTCACAAAAAGGAGTCAAATCCACACAAGAAGCATTTTTGTTTGTACCTCGAATACACTCACACCACTTCCACTATTCCCATCATGTGCTAAAGTGTGACGTCACTGTAGCTAAAATAATTGGTTAAACTAATGTGTTATTTAAAGAAGAAGAAGTAGACTGTAGCTTTAACTGATTATGGTTACCAACTAAAGGAAAATATGCTGTGTGTAGTGTGTGTGTGTGTCTGTGTAATAAAATAAATTAAACAATTTATTTGGCCATCCAAGCTGGAGAAAAACATTACCTGTTCGTTGGTTAGACCAATTTCTTGTAGAAGTCGAGAAAACTGGAATTCCTGGATAGGTAGCTTCCTGAAATAGAGAGACACTTTATTGTAAATATTGTTATACTATTAATAGAAAAGTGGCTAAGGAAACAAAACAAAAAATACTGTATTAGTATGTCTGTCATTTGTCAAACAAATGTTCAAGCTGCTGAACTAGAAAATAAAATCAGGACCTATAAGAATCTGGAACCAAATTTATACCCCATAACCCAACCACTGTAAAGGCCCAAACATTATTCTCTAGTTCATTGACTCAGCTCTTGGTAGACTCACCAACACTACAGACAAGTTCATCGATCAAATATTTTTAAGTCGTATTTTTGGGGGGCTGCAATAGGTTTGTTGGTAATATCACATTGGAGTAAAACATTTTTTTTTTTATGTTTGATTTATGATGGGGTAAGAACGTTTCAAATATTTTCTACAAATCTATCACTTGAATAATGTATGTGGGGGGATGACCTGATAGCAGAGTGGTTAGGGCACAACAGTACCTTTTTGGCTGGGGATCCCCGGAAATGCTTTGGCCATGTCCAGCCATTCAGTTGCAAAAAATAAAATAATAATAATCTGGGGACCCCCAAAATAATTTGGCAACCCCCCAGGTTTAGAACCCCCTGTTTCCCTCAACTGTGATAATCAAATAAAGGCTCAAAAAAGCCCCCCAAAATTCACTAGAAAGTAGAATGTATGTGGAAATAACCCTAAATGAATCAGTTCAAAACGAATCCGGGTTGAGCCTTCTTTACACTAGCAGCGGAACACACAGATTTAGTGACAGTACTTTGCTTCGCTGGCGGTGAGGTGTCTCAGCAGGACGCCTGTACCAAACGTCAGCCCATCCATATCTTCTGTTGCCGTAGCAAAGACCTTCCCCGCTTTGACCAGGGCAGCACAACTGGCCTCGGCCTCACAGGGAGCCTGGAAAACCACAATTATAAATGGTTTGAAAATATTATCCTGTGACCTCACCGACCTGGTTAAATGCTTTTATTTGATTGGACAGTAAAAAATAAATGCTCACTGAATTTTCGCTTTCTGCTATTGACTAGCTAGCTTTCATTTAGGATTTTATACAGAAATGAATACAATTTCTCATTCCCGTTACTAGATCTACTGGCAGCCAAGCTTGCTATATAATGCAGACATAATGCAATACAATACACAGATTACACACACATACACACATAGTGTATACATCATATATATCAAGTTTATATATTATGGTAAAGTGACTACATTGTCATAGGGCATCCTAAAACTGCAATACATGTTTCTCAATAGAAAGGTACTAGTACAGTGAGCTCACCTCGACGTAGGGGACGCCCATCAGGGTCAAGAGCTTCTTGCACTCGTCATTGTGTTGCCTGGTGACTTTAACCAGTCGCTTGGAGAACTTGTCAATGTTCTCTTGCTCCCCTGCAGGACATGAGGGAAAAAAAAGATTTACCACTTAAAACTCTCTATAGTACTTAGTAAAGTGGACAAGAGTCGCATTTGTACTTGGTGTGCTCTTCTGTGCTTTGCCTAATATTGCAGCTCTACAACCTCATTCACAACGCGTTGTGAGATTGTTGATCTTCAAATTGTTACGGCAAGCATGATTTAATGGTTGCTTAGTGGATACATCTAATCTACCGGTATTCTTCTATGCATGACCTTTGACGGACGCAATCAAAATCAAATGTCTCAATACAAGAGCAGGGAGACAAAATACAACCACCTCAATTGTATACCTGTATGTATATTGTATTGTGTATATTCTACCATACAAATTGGAAAGAATTACATTTTATTCGTAAAAGAAAAGTTACATAGTGCTGCTTATTTTTACACTTGCACATTGAAGTGTACCTTTGATTAAGCATTTCTATTTCTTTTCTTTTTTTTAAGATATTCATGAGACTTTTTTTCAGAGGAGAACCACTAACTTCTCAGAGAAACGCAGTTGAAATGTTTGCAGTACCTGCTTCTTGTGCCTCAGCAAGCATCTTCTCAGCCTCGGCCCTCCTCTCCACTCTCTTCTCCAACTGTACCGAGATGGAAACGGAGAGAAATCCAGAAATTCACACAGGGAAAGACAGCATATGGAAACAGGACAAAACATTAAAAACATCCTCGATGGATACTAGTCATTTAACGATAAAAACAAGCGACAAAGTCTTTGTGAACCTAATGAAGTTCATATAAAACATTATTGCACTCACCTCACCAGACTTGAGCTGTGGAGGCTTGCCATCAAACACGTACACAGGTTTGATTCCATACTCTAGCATGCGTATTGTTCGGTAGAACATTCCCATCAAGTGGCTGAAAGTCAACATTTAATATGTACTCATTAGGACTGCAACTAGATTATTTTCTTAGCAATTATTCTACCGATTACTTTTTTAATTACCGTAACTGAATAATCAAGAAGTGTCTGTGTTAATGCGGCTCATGACTATGGGAGAAAACGTAAACAGTCATAAAAACCTAAAAAAATTTAGTCATTCATGAAATAATTATTTAATTAATGTACTATTATAGCCAAAGCTGTATTAATGGCGGTGTGATAAAGTTCAAACATCCGTCATGTTCACGGATCGTTAATCCATTTCGGGCGGGAACCCCGATAGCATTATGTTATGCTTTAGCTATTGAAAAATAGCAGATCTACAAGCTCATAGCGCTACGAGCTTGTAGGTCCGCTATTTTTGAAAAATCAAAGAACGACTGACATAGAATCATGGCTTTTTCAGAAAAATGTCATTTTCAAACAGACATTTTTAGAATCTGATCTCAGGTCAAAATGGGTTAATTATACCTGGTTGTCTCTCCGTCCTCGTTTTGCAGTACGTTGCCATCCTGTCGGACAGCGATCAGGAACTGGTAGATGCACATGGAGGCATCAATGGCGATCTTCCTCCCTGTCGGGGGAACACGACACAATATCGCAAGGTCATCCAACACAGATAACTGCCATGTCAGCTGCCAGGGCCGTATTAATTTCCTCTAAAACATCTAAATACGGTTGCAGCGTCAGCCTTCTTCGTACCAGAGAGAGCTATTAAACATGATGCTGTGTTGGGAAATAACAGCAGCAGCGCTTCTCTGTGACTTTAACCTTGGGTCAAGGTTGTGGGACTGGTGCTCACCTCTCTTGGATCCAGTGGAAGACAGTAACTAGGTGTCGATTGATTGATTGATTGAATACTTTATTGGCAGAAATGTAATCAGTACAGGGTACAGTCCAGGGGGTCAGTCAGACAGATATTTTGTGAAGCCACTAAGGAAATCGTAGTTCATATAATGGCCTGTTGTGGCGCTGTCATTGGACCCAGAAAAACCCATAGCCCCATAGAAGTCCATGTATTTGGCCCCAACTTCACCTAGACTGTATTACCTTAATAAACATGGTCATGAATACTTTCTGCTTCCAGTCACTAGTTTAAAGTCTCATTTATATTGTCATAATATTCTTTTTGGAAAATTATGGTCCCATTAATTAAAAAAATGACCATAAAGTCGCGTATGTTCTGAGGGGCGTGGCTACCGTTACAGTCTATGATCGGGATTCCCCTCCCACTCGAGTCAAAATAAAAACCAACGGAGAAGAAGGGGGGAAGTCTCGCCTCGTTGTCTGGGCCAGCCAATGGCCAGCTGGGCCAAAACGGAGCCAGCCAATGGCCAGCTGGGCCAAAACGGATCTAGAAAGATGGCGACTTACAGTGCAGGAATAACAGGCTTCATTTTACGTCCATGTTAGACCCGGGGAACGCTTTGTCCATATTTTTTACAGTCTATGGTACAGTCAAACACACGTCCAGAGGGATCATCGAAAAACGTCCTTGCGGTCTTGTTTCCGTTCAGGTCCTGGGTAATCAATTCATAATCATGAATGTAATTTTGTGCTTTTTTTTTATTTTCTTCTTTTTTGGGCGAAGCACATGACTTTCACTCAGCTACATTTTAAATAGAAATGCTGCATTTCCAAGAAGACTCTTACGAACCAAACTTACAAAAATAGATGAATGAACTTAAGCCCTATTTCAAATAGAGAAAATAGCCTTCAAGTTGACAACGCACTGAACGCAGTGCCGTGCAACGTATTGTGAGCTTGTAGATCTCAGGGCTTAAAGCCAAAACAAATCCCAAGACTGAAAAAGATTTTTTGCACATCTGCACTGATCTCATTAAATGACCCCTATGAAATCCTCAGGACTGAAATCCGTCCCCAGGACTGAGAACTTTAAGCCCTGAGATCTGCCATTTTCATTTTCTATGCAATTTTAGTTTTAATAGTAGGATTCATTTATTTTGTAAAGCACTGTCTGACAGTTGAATGGCAGGGAAATTACTGCACAAATAGTTTATTATAATAATTATGACGACGACGATAACGATGACGATGAGTAGTATTATTAGGGAGGCATACTATCATCCGACAGAGCATTGCTCCGAAGGAGTAATGCTCCGAGGTGCGCTGCGGGTCGGGAGAGGGTTGCGGTTAGGTTTAGGTGTCTGCCCCGGGGGAGGTTAGGGTTAGGGTGAGGGAGGAGGTAGGTTGTCGTTCGGACCAATGCTCCGTCGGATGAAAGTACTGCACTCGTATTATTATCCTGTTCATTGATTGTACTACAACTATGTATTGACTGTTCAGTCCATGTTGGAGAGATCTTCCACACCGTTTCACACATTATATGAATTGAGTCAGTAGAGCACCTGAATGCTAAATTACTTAGTTTGAGCTTTAATTATAGGAAAGCCTTTAATGTTGCAGGGATCATACAATAATGCAAAAATATGTGATTAGTATATTACTGTATGTAGTGAGTTCTCAAACTATTTCACGTCAAGAACCCCTAAATTAAGATGTAACTGTGCCAGAGACCTCCCTGCCAGATCAGCCATTTTCAAGTAGCTGATAGATTGAATAAAGTGTTTTTGATGCTATATGTTGTTATTTATTTACTGGGTATACCCTGGAACTCACTCTGTGCATTACATAATGATGATATTTAGAGTGGTGGTGTTCATTGTTAACGAACCAAAGTAGCTCTTAATCTCATTCTCCCTGATGGCACCAGGCGCTTGGTCAGCGATCAGCTTGGCGAGGCCATGAATTCCCATGATGAAGATGTGAAGGGAAACACGTCAAATATCTGAAAAAAAAACAATGCAAGTCCAGTCAGTCTGAATCCACCGTTCTGACAAACGAACTTCTCGTACGGAGTACAACACAGCAACGCTGTACATAGCAAACTTTACAGCATCCAAACAAGGCAAAATCATTGTCATTTATTGTAGAGGCAAAAGACAAATAATACTAAATACAACGTGTTGATTTTGGACTTTTGGGTATAAAGTCAACACTATACTGCTGCTGCAGCTGATAAGGCTCTGGCTTAGTGAAACTCATAAATAGAGGTTTAATTTAATTGACTCACCAAAGTGTGTATGTTCTGAAGAAAGAGCGTACTAGTGCGGCGCGGGGAAAAGGCAACAGGAAATGCGTGTGTGTTTCGCGGGAAAACAAAAAAGGAAGGCATGGTCAATCGGCGGTTCGAGCCGAGGGCAGCGCCACCAGTGGAAAGTACATTCTTGTACTGTACAGTGACAGTCTGTACTGTACTTACGTTAATATTGAGGTATTTGTATTTACTTGAGTATTTCCAATTTCCAGTACTTTTACTTCTACTCCACTACATCTCAGAGGCAAATAGTGTACTTTTGCTCCACTTCAATTATTTGAAAATAGCCTATCTGCAAGCTTGCAGCTCACAATTCGTCGCTCATCCATCCAGCATCCACGACACCGGTAACGATTAGTGAGGCCTGGCTCCCAAATGGAGAGATCCGATTGGTCGATGACGTCAGAAAAGAGAAAAGTCAACAGTCAAGCAAAGGAAGTTCCGGGTAAAGATTTTTTACCGATTACTTTCGTCGTACGACTGCGTCGCGCGCCGAAAATAGCAGACCTACAAGCCCACAAGGCGACGGGTCGCCCACGGTGCCCACGGCGTAGTGAGCTTGTAGATCTGATGTTTATGTAGCTAGACAGTTGACTCCGTCGGTACGGCGAAGTACAAACGGCAACGTCGCAAAACAATTAATAAAAGTCGCTCTTTTACGTGAGGCATATTTTAATACAATTGCGATTAAATTAACTTTAAGTTACGCTTGTTAATTATTATGTAAATAAAGTAATTATGATTATAATAATGCTATAAAAAGGTTTTATTTTAGTTATAACCCCGCCCACCCGGAACAGACCGTCAGTGGGCAGTATTATTTTTATTTGTTAAGAGGTGACGTGGTGGACGGAGTCGTTCTTCAACACCGTCTCATGTGTCGATAAAAGTACTCGGTGTTCCGGGTAAAGCTGTGCATAATCGATGTATTAATACTTGACCAAGATGCTCATCGGTATTTAGGTTTCGAGGCTCCCGTCGGCGCAGCATACATAGATAATACACGTCCATCCATAAGGAGGAGGAGGAGGAGGGAGGTGGAGGAGAGTAGATGATCTTTGGAGGCCTGGGAGGAATCTGAAGAATCCCGACAATCAGGCAGGTTTCCTTCCTCCTTTTCAGATCTTAAACGTCTTTAGCATCGCCTTGGCTTTATTTTATTCATCATTGTTGTTGTATAATAATGACACAGAAGATGCAAACAGTCTGTGTTGAACTGTCGCTTGATTGTTTTTGGCCGCCTGGTCATATCTCAGGATGCAATTTTATGAAGACTAGATGGAGATCAGTGGGTTGTTTTTTAATTTAACATGGATCATTTCTACTACTAACATTCATTGCCATTTACCATCAGTAGTAGAATAACTGCATTTTACAAAGTCCAGATGGAAGCCATCAGAATGAGCTTCTGTCAGACATTCAGTATCCTATCATTACTCACCAGTCAGTCACCTCTGCATGATAGTAAGTTTAGTATTTTAGTATTCACGAACTCCTGATTGATTGATTGAAGTATTTATTAACAGTTTGCAGAATCACAGTACATTTTCAAGCACAACTCAATACAAAAACTGTTAACAGACGACCCAAATAAAGCACTACACTTGTTGTTTACAAGAGCGTCCACCTTGTTCAATTCATCATAACATTTCGAGACGTACAAATATACACTTCTATATAGCCAAAGAACAGGAAATCATAAAGGAGATAAAAAGGGAAAAGAAAACATATACAGTGAGGGGGAAAAAGGGGTTATCCTAATCAATATGCACTTTATATCAATCTTTATATCAAGCTAGCCCTAGAATGTCTCTGTTGTTACATACATTGCCAAGTATTTCACATACAGAGCCATCCTCAGTTGTAAACATTTGTGCCTCCCCGGTCAATTCGTGATGACGTTTGTGGTGATCAGAGGAAAGTTTGGTAAATTACAAAGTAAGTTACACGTTTTGTGCCAGAACTTTCACATGGATATGAAAGTAGAGGATGTGAAATAAGAGTATGTAACAACAGACATTCTAGGGCTAATATCAAGCCTGAGCAGTGAAATGGTAATGGGACACCGTTCAAGGTTTTAGGTTATGAGGAGTATGTATGGCCTTCAGCGGTGATGGAGACTGGGCTGCATCCATCCATCCATCCATCTTCAACCGCTTATCTGTAGTTGGGTCGTGGGGGCTCCACCTAGCCTGGTTAATAAACCAGACCGAATCAGCCGTTGGCAAAAAAAGAATTGCCTGCCGGCAGATTACGGTCTGGAGAGGCTCAATTGTACGCCCATTTCCTACACCAGAGAAATGGGGCGGCCAATCGAGACACGGTATGCAATATGGGCGGGCTTTGGTACAGTGACTTTCAACGCTCGAGACCTTTGACTGACAGTAGCTCTGACCAATTGCGTCAAGGAGACAATGTTTCAACCCGCCCCCCTGGAAATTAAATCCAAGCTGAGCCTCCCCAGACTAATATCCTGCGGTCCGTGCGATATTAGTCTGGTTTATTAACCAGGCTAGGCTCCACCAGAGAGCTCCAGACTTCCCTCTCCAGACGTCCAGAGCAACATTAGTACCTTCTTCCTGGGGGATCCCGAGGCATTCCAAGGCCCTTGTAATGATGCATCCATCTCCATCTCATCCTTGGTTTGCCCCGGGGTCTCCTCCCAGTGGGACGTGCATTGAGGACTTCCCTAGGACTAGGGAGACGCTCGCGAGGCATCCTAACCAGATGCCCGAACCACCTAAGCTGGCTCCTTTCCGAGCGAAGAAGCAGCAACTCTACTCAGAGTCTCTCGCTTAGTTCTCACCCTATCTCTAAGGGAGATGCCAGCCACCTGAAAACTCTTTTCGGCCACTTGTATTCGCGACCTTATTCTTTCGGTCATGGCCACACTTCATGACCATAGGTGAGCGTAGGAACAAAGATTGCTCGGTAGATGGAGAGCGTTGCCTTCTGGCTCAGCTATCTTTCCGTCACAATAGTGCGGTACAGCGACTGCAATACCGACGCCTGCCGCTCCGATTCTACGGCTGATCTCCTTCTCTGTCCTCCCCTCACTCATAAGCAATGTCTCATTCCCTACTTGGACCTGGCTACAAGGAAACAATAGTTTAATGAAATGATATCTTTGGTCATAAAGAAGTTTATTTTTTATATTGAATAACATATGCCTTCATACACATGGGTACTAGACTACAGTGTATGGCCACTTGGCCAGAAGGCTGGGTAAAATGCCGGCAGAGAGAGTGTGGTCTGGGGCAGGGATGAGGAGGTGACACAATCCAATAACTTTGGGTGGGAATTATACCAATGACTTTGCTGGTTAAACAAGTTATCTTGCTCTAGCTCACTCATTTAATCTCTCATTTGTCTTACAAAGACAGGCATGACTTGATATACCCGTATGTTGGCTTTGTTTCTAATTAAACCGCATGGGGCATGCCCCTTATTTCTAGACGTGAAGTGAGAGGGATGAGAGAGAGATGTCTTTAGGGGACAGAGAGCCCATACTTTTCTTACAGAAGAACTAATGAAATCTTTGTCTTTGTTCCAGGAGTCATGCAGGTGGGAGTAGGACACCTGCTGCCCTGTAGCTGCCGGACCATGATGAGCCTGTACTGCGTCCTGGTCCTGTGTGTCCTGCCTGGCTGGGCGGTCAGCTATAAGCAAGCGGATAACGTCACTCTGTATGTCAACAAAGTGGGCCCTTACCACAACCCCCAGGAGACGTACCACTACTACACACTGCCAGTTTGCAGTCCAGAGAAGGTCAGACACATGGATATTTTAATTGGGGTTTGGCACTGCTGGAATTAATTTTTCATGAAGAATGATGAGCCATTCTAATAACATTATGATACGGCAAACGGTTTGAGTGTACGTCCGCCAAAATCCACAGGAAAATAAAAAACATTTTGATGAATCTGACTGACTCCGTAATTGAAAATGGATGCAAGTTAATAGGGTGTGTGTACGTGAAGTACAAAATCTGTGTTGATCCAAGCTTATAGTGAATGAGGCCCAAGGCTTTGCCTATCAGTATACAATGTAAACAAAAATACTGTACAGTGTGCACTGCGCATTTTCATTTGTCTATGAAACTGATCGCGTAACTTGAACCGCAGTATCCCTATTTTGGGGTGGACATTCAAAAATAGCAACATGCAAACTGTGCAAAAGTGTTCATAGGGTTTAAGTTGTTAATTCATGGTTCCAATCAAATTGACCATTGCCCAGTGTTTTATGATGTGGCAATAAAGGACACACTGATGAAATATGTTTGCAGATCAACAAAAGATAAAGAAAAAGGCCTCATAGCCACAATGCAAACACTTATTTAAAAAGAGGAAGCCAATGTTTCCACCTCGTAAGGTCTTCTTCGGGGAATGGCCAACAAAGCCAAGCCTGCTGCAAGTTATATTCAGTGTTCTAGATGCTAATCCACAGGAATAAATGTACAAAAATTGGTCTGTCATTCCCATTGCACTTACATTGTTGTTCTTATTTACACTCTGTTTCCAGGTACACCACAAATCTCTGAGTCTGGGGGAGGTTCTCGATGGAGACAGGATGGCAGAGTCCTTGTATCACATTCGCTTCAGAGAGAATGTTGAGAAGAAGACACTTTGTCAGCTGAGTCTGTCAGAGAAACAGGTATTTATTTCAGATTGAGGTCATATTCGGTGTATCCAACGCGTATATCTAATGTGTGACATGGTAACGCCCCGCCTGCCTCTGATTGGCCTACCGACACTGCACGTCTCGACTGTCCTCCGAGATGGGAGGTTACTCCGTGGTGGGAAAATAATACAACAGAATGCAGCCTTGTAACTAACTTGTACGTTTTATTTTTGTAGAAGAGCCAAACTAATATTGTTTATGCTGTCTGTCTGTCTGTCTCAGGTGGACATGCTTCGCGAGGCCATTGAGGAGCTGTATTACTTTGAGTTTGTCCTGGACGACATTCCCATCTGGGGGTTTGTGGGGTACATGGAAGAGAGTGGCTTCCTCCCTCACAGTCACAAGGTGAAGTGTGTGTGTGTGTGTGTGTGTGTGTGTGTGTGTGTGTGTGTGTGTGTGTGTGTGTGTGTGTGTGTGTGTGTGTGTGTGCACAATTCTAACATGAGATGTCACATTACAGTTGTAGCTAATCTCAGGTTATCATGCAGTTTGTTCTAGAAAGTAGGACCATCGTAGATACATGCACCGGATTTGCATTTTATTCTAGGTAGTTACTAGTTAGGGGATGAATGTCTCATGATCTGGAATTATAATAGCCAATGAGTCAGAGATGTATTCAGGAGCTGAACCATACAATATATATATATACAGTATATATTGCACCTTGGCTTGTAAACATTAAAATGCAATAGTGAAACTCTTGACAAAGAAATATGATGCCCCAGAACTAGTGGATCAGATATTCTGCATGCGTGCTTGTGTGCGAGTGAGTGACATTATCTCCTGTTTCTTTTCCATTTCTTCTTCCAGGTGGGTCTGTGGACCCATCTAGACTTCAACATCGAGTACAACGGCGACTCCGTTATCTTCGCCAACGTCTCTGTGAAGGACGTCAAACCTGTTCCCCTGGAGGAGGGGGGAGGGGCGGTGGCGGGAGTCGGTGTGGGAGGGGGCGGCCTGAAGGTCACGCACACCTACAGCGTCCACTGGTTCGAGTCCACGCTGCCTCACGGGCGACGGGCCGACCGCCTCAGAGACTACTCGTTTTTCCCCAAGACGCTGGAGATCCACTGGCTGTCGATCATCAACTCCCTGGTGCTGGTGGTTCTGCTGCTGGGCTTCGTCATCATCATCCTCATGAGGGTCCTGAAAAATGACTTTGCCAGGTCCGTCGCTCAGCCTTTGAAATAGTGTGATCTCTGTTTTTAGAGCCCCTTTCTGTGACACACAGCCCACTGTTGAATGGAACCTTGGTACAGAGCATTTCACTTTCAGGCCTTCTGTGACTATCTAAAAATAGAGCACAATGTAGCATTCATTATAATAATTGTAATAATTATAATAATTATCGCAGTGGAAATTTTCCAGCAGCAGTGCCAGCACAATGATTTGCACAACCACCTTCGAAATCGGTCACCACCACGACACACTCACAGCCTTGAGTTAATTTCCTGCTATTTCATTTTGTTTTCTTGAGGAGCAATGCGTCTTTTGTCTTGTGTTATTATTTCTTCTTCCATTTCATCCCTGCATTAATTAAAGTGTCTGTTGTCACGTCTAGGTACAATGTGGACGAGGAGGGCAGCTGCGATGATCTGGACCAGGGCGACAACGGATGGAAGATCATACACACCGATGTCTTCAGGTTTCCTCCATACAAAAGTCTGCTGTGTGCCGTGCTGGGAGTCGGGGCACAGTTCCTCACTCTAGCCACCGGTGAGAATTCACTCATTCAAGTACACACACGCACTTAACGTGCCAAGTTATACTTGCCGCAGTTTTGCACATCCACATAGCCTTTATTATTATTAAATTGTTTTTATTAGTTTTGCATCCACATAGCCTTAAGGGTCTCTTTTTAGCGTTATATGGAGTACAATTCATCACCAGCTCATGTCTGTTTTGACATGGTGTGCATCAAAGATTTTTTAACTGTGCATACTTTATGCACATGTGCGAGTACACTGACTGCACAGAAACACGGACACTGTTCGAGGCGAGGTTGAGAGAGGAGGTATGTTGCTATCTGTGTTCTATGTGGCAAACGCTGGCAATAAAGGAGTTTACGTAGAAGTACGGTGACCAGACGTCCCAGTTTGTCCGGGATTGTGCAGTTTTCAAGCTGGGTGTCCCATATAGGTGTATCCTGTAATGTGCGCATTATGTACATGTGCACATGAACCTGCGGTTCACCAGAAATCCACAGAAATAATTTATGTGAGATAGAGTTAACTAGGACACACCTCGTGGCCACACAGATACAATCGTATAATTGTAGTATAAATAGTATAAAGCCTTAATACCTGTCAGCGGTTCGAATCCCGGCTCCTCCTGTCTACATGTCGAAGTGTCCTTGGGCAAGTCACTGAAACCCAAATTGCTCCCCATGTGCTGGTTGGTGCCTTGCATGGCTTCTGCCGCAATCGGTGTATGAATATGTGTGTGAATGGGTGAATGTAATGCACAATCTATGTAAAGTGCCTTGGATAAAGGCGCTATATAAATGCACCATTTACCATTTACCAATGTAATGTAAATCCGTGAATATGAGTTGTGCTTTCTTTGTCCTGCTTGAAAACTGAACAGGCTCGTTGTCTGAGCATCAGTGACCCGTAGCTAGTTCCTTTGAAGTAGTGTGACATTACTAGAAACCTGAGCACACACATGCATAACGTGGCAACATGGAAGGGAGCTAAATGTTCAACGGCTCTGGTTTACCTCCTAGTACAAAAAGCCTTAAGGCACAGTTGAACAATGTTGATCATTTTCTTTCACTTTCCACTGCTGACATTGCAGTTTTGTTTTTTTAAAGTCCTATATGCATTAGACAAAGTGAACAGGCGACAAGGCCTGGTTTATTCACCAGTGAATAAATCTATTCAAAACGTATGTAAATAATCAACTTCCTACACAGGGCATTTTACTCTTATCAAACCACAGTTTTACATCATCCCTGAAATCTGAATGGTGCTTTATCACACGTGAAAAGCTGAAAACCACACATTTTGATTGTCCACCTCCTCATGTGGAATCAAGACAATTGCTTGAAAAGCTGAATTATGTGCTGCTTTTGCATTTTCATACATTTCATTCAGTTTCTCCATTGTGCTTTGCACATCCCTTACATTTGCATCATTTTTGATGAGCCCTTTTATTTCCTTTGTGAGCTCTTGCATTTTTTTCACATAAGATTTACGGTCTTTCTGATCCTTTTCAATTTAATTTGACGGCGCTTTGGCCGTGAGCTTGACCGTCCTCCTCCGTGACTCCTCCATTTGATCCTCCAGATCCATTTCGTTTGTGTCTGTACTTGTGACGTTTGTATCACTCATTTTGACATTTCCATTCAATGTACGAGAAAGAATTCACAGCAAGCAACCACAGTGAAACGAGCAGCCATAAAGTCAATTGCGTCAATCCAGCGCAGCGCGCACACAACACCAGCCAACAATCAATAGTCCCCAATGGACCAGCGGCAGCACTTCTTCCAACTGTGTTCAATTCAACCAAATACACAGAAGGAATTGGCGTGCTAATACAATTGTATCTCACGACTCACCGCTAATGGCTGTGATGCGCTGCTGCGTGTTCAAACATTTTCACCGCTGCGGCGGTTCATCTCGCTCCAATCCGAGTCACTGAGGCGCCGCTCAAAGTTCAACTGTTGCTGCGATGTTCTCCATGTTCCAATTGTGTTTCCTTGCAGATCTTATTTTCTGTTGACAATGTTGTAGCGACTACTTCCCATTGAATCAAATTAGAAGTAGTGCTATGAGGCTGAGCTGTCGGCAGGAACTGTATGACGCGTTTCTTTCAATCAAATCCAGAAAAGTTCTTATTGTAGTTAAGGTGATTTATTGACAAATAAACAAGGTCCAAGAATGTACTGAAATGTTGATAAATGAAAACGTAGGTATACTTATAAACGATTAAACGGTCAACAGAAAATATTGAGCCTAGAGCTCAACCCCATTCTCTCACTGAATGCCACTGCCCAGACACACAGCTGACATAAGTATAGTGATTAGCAGACACACAGCAGGAGCTCATCAATCAGGTAAGGGCTGTGGCACATCGAAAACCCAAGCGTGGGAAAAAAGAAACAAATAGAATAAACAACAAACAAAATGTATATTTTGGCTCCTACAATATTGTAGGTGAGAGGGTCTTTCCCCCCCCCCCATCTCCCTTATATTAGAGATAGGGTGAGAAGTTCAATCACGCGAGAGAGACTCTGAGTAGAGTCGCTGCTTCTTCGCCTGGAACGGAGCCAGCTTAGCTGATTCGGGCATCTGGTTAGGATGCCTCTCGGGCGTCTCCCTAGGGAGGTCCTCGAGGCACGTCCCACTGGGAGGAGACCCCGGGGCATCTGGTTAGGATGCCTCTCGGGCGTCTCCCTATAGGGAGGTCCTCGAGGCACGTCCCACTGGGAAAGTACTAAGTACATTTACTGTGCTGTACTGTGCTTAAATGTGTCCTCTGAGGGTGTAACATTTATCCACTTAGAGAGAAGCATTATGGTTTGTCACATGCTCACACTTTAGTGGAACTGGGTGACGCTAATATAACGCATTTAACATCCAAGCATTTAACATCCACATTTAATATTCTTCACCAACACCGTTTTTTTTTTAAACATTAAAACAAAGAAACGGCTGACCTCAACCTGTCCTGTACAACCCTGCATGCATTCCCCACATCCATCTCTCCTTCTCTGGCTTTTCATTCGCACATCTGTTGTGGAGATTGCCTCCGTACCGCCGTGACCCGAATCCTGTTCATTAACTTTCACTTTCCTTCGGTGCTGACTCCTCTCCCTTCACTGACTTGTCTGATAGGATTTGGTCCCCTCTACACTGATACAATCTGGGCAGCTCAGCAGCTGCGATATACCCCCCCCCCCCGCGCCCCACCGACAACAGTCCCACCATCTCACCCCCCCACCCCTGTCCATCCCCTGGTAGAATACAGCACATTTCCACCCACAACATATATACCCTCGTTCACACACACACACACACACACACACACACACAAATTTGCACACACGCAGGCACACAGCCCTTGTCGTGCACTCTAAGCGTCAGCACTCTGGAGCAATCCGCAGCTATTTTCATTAGACAGAGATGTGGAATTAAAGTATATAGGGACAGTGGCTACTGGGCACATGTTGACATTGTCTGCTGCCCTATAGGTGCTCTGGGGAGGTTTGGGCTTAATGCTCTTAACGACTTTGACCCTGTCGTCCCAATTTTGAGCATGTCATTATAGGCAGACATTTTGGAAAGGTTTTTGAAAGGTGCAACACGTTCATGTGCTACTTTTGAAATAGTCTTTAAGTACAATTTTGAGGTATTTGTACTACACTTGCGTATTTACAATTCCCAGTATTTCTACTCCACTACATCTCAGAGGGAAATATTGTACACTTTTAATCCACTATATTAAATTGAAAACTTTAGCTAATTGTTACTACTACTTGACTCTAACCCGTGGCGCCACGACTCCCGGGTGTCTGGACTGCAGGGTGGTTCTGGTTTTGTCGAGCACAGGCACACACCCAAAGCCAAATGGCCTGTATTCTTCATTAGGCTTGTCTTGCAGGCAAGGATCGGTTGAGAATGCCTTCCAGTCATATTGGATGTTAGGGCTTGGCTTGGGGACCAACAGAGCTGAACGTGCTGTACGATTCAGCGTTCAGGATGGAGTTCCTCCACTTTCTCCTCACTAGTATGTAGTCCAGCTGACGCAAGATACCTGAGTCTTGGAATATGCTGCATCTCTTGCCTGTTCTCTTTCATGGCAGTATCCAACGGAAGGTCGTACTCTCAACAGTCATGGTTCTCAGTTCCCACCGGATGTCGTGTGGGAGTTCAGACTGATTCAGACCGTACTGAATAACCGCTAGTTTACAGAACGCCTTCAGTCTAGGACTGGAGTCTAGGATCCACAGGTCTCCTTGTATGTTGGATTTGAATTCTCCAAAGACAATACGATCTCCCACCATGCAAAAGTGAACATTACGAATCTGGGACGGGCCGTTCCCCTTGGGCGTAACCTTGGTCCAGGAAAAGGTCTCTGGGTTGAATTTCCACAGGAAACTTGCTTCCCAGATGAGGCGACCAGTTATGTACAGCTCTCCGTTGTAGGCAAAGGCTAAATTAGACGAGCTTATTACTTCAAGATTTGGTGCAGGAGTGCTCAGCCAGAGGTCTGTCTCTGTGTCAAACACTCTGATGTAGCTGGGCCCAACTGTGGCCACACATACAAACATCTTTGTCCCGATGATGGTGGCAGATTGGTTCAAATATTGGACCAGCTGTGGGTGTCTACGTCAAACACGTAAAGCACATCTCTGTAAGGGCGTCTCCCTCCCCAGACGTAGATGCTGTGTCCTATCAGCACAGCTCTGTGGCCATCGGATCTCAGGATCTTCCTCCTGCAACGAAACCCCAGTCCGGTTCCAGTTGTCACTGTGCTCAATGCTCTCCAGCGTAACGACACTGTGTTGAAGACACACGTACAGATGCAGGTCCAGTCGTCATACTTAGCGATGTAACTGCCCCGTGTAAAGACGTACAGATCATCCTCGACAGCTGCTGCAGCAGCGGCTGTGAATACGTCCAAAGGTCCTACATCCACATGTACCGTCCAGTGAAACATTTCTCACAACACCAATCTGTCTGGATCTGTAATATTCACCGTTGGACAACAACACCCGAGTCCTAAGGTGCGCTTGTATCACTTATATTGCTTCAGTGGAACACATGTCACGCAATGCTTGGCCTATCGACACAGCCCACGATGAAAAGAAGCAGACAGTGTGTTCAGCTACACAGCTATCCTGGCCGGAGACGCCGGGTGAAACTAGACGCAGGGGACCACCAGCGGCCCCTGAGGGGGTACCAGGTCAACCAGTGGTCAGGGGACCACCAGCGGCCCCTGAGAGGGTTCCAGGTCAACCGGTGGTCAGGGGACCACCAGCGGCCCCTGAGAGGGTTCCAGGTCAACCAGTGGTCAGGGGACCACCAGCGGCCCCTGAGAGGGTTCCAGGTCAACCAGTGGTCAGGGGACCACCAGCGGCCCCTGAGGGGGTTCCAGGTTAACAACCTGAGCGACATAAACGGAGGTCTCTGTCCTATCAGATAGTTACGTTCAGGACGGAGATTAATCACAGGATGGAACTTTAATGATATCACAACGAGCGCACCGCTCCACAGGCGTCTGATGGGCAATATTCGATGGCATTTCCAGTTGGGATGTCATCCAAAGTGGTCCCCCTTCATTTTAGTGCAGGGGTTGTCAACCGGTGGTCCGCGGCCCCCTGGTGGTCCGCGGAGGTACTGCTGGTGGTCCGCAGACAGGCGTTCAGAAAAGTTGTATTTTTGCCTTTTTTTTCTTTACTTTTTTTTTTACCTTTCTAATATATATATAAAACTTATTTGCACTATTTTTACTTGTTTGTGAATAATAAAAATAACTTAAGTCGAATCTAACATTACAATTCAAAAAGTCAAGTGCTCAACGTGTCAAATAAACTAAAAAAAGCTGACGGAGCCATCAGCTGCTGCAGTGGAACAACCATCCTTCTCTTCCACCCAACGCATGTTGTGCTTCCACCCAACGCATGCATGCTTACCGTGCTTGCTGCCCAAGGCAAGCACGGTAAGACGTTGCGTTGCCATAATTATTCATCCAATTCATAATAATACGTTTGGGAAAGTCAAATCTCCCTGCCATAGAGTTATAATATCTGCCGCGGATCGATTGAATAGTCTCACATAATACGTGACGTAGGCCTATTCAATGTGCAACTTCTCAGTCTATCGTTGCCGAAAAGGCAGAGCTACAAGCTCACAACGCGATGCAACCAGGTGCAATGTGAGCTGGTAGATTGGCTATTTTTGGTGCGTGACACCGTCGTACGATGATGTATACATTACGCTTTTAAAGTGACGGTACACAATGAACAGTTCCCTCTGTATGTTAGAAAGGTAATGTATAAACCGGTGCAGGTTGTAGGTTGGTTAAAATAAAGAGAAGATTATTAGATTAATAGAATAAGATAAAAATATATATTCTGTTTCTGTGTGTGTGTGTGTGTGTGTGTGTGTGTGTGTGTGTGTGTGTGTGGGGGGGGGGGGGGGGGGGGGGGGGCGTTGTCAGAAACAAACCTACTGTGACTGTCAAATGTGTCAAATGTGTTTGGGTGATTAACTGAAATGGATTATTATTTTGAGACTTATTTTGAGTCCTGCTTAGTACAAGTAAAAACCACTTTTGTTAAACTTTTGATAATAAAATACTTAGTTTTTTTTGTCCAGCTCATGAATGTAGCCTGTGATTAGTGAGTAACAAGTAAGAAGAAAACAAAAACAATCTTAACCCATGGTGCATGAATGCCCCACCACTATTGTGTCGGGTGGCCGTGGGTCCATCGTAGATCTACGATGATCCCACCCGACACAACAGTGGTGGTCCCCAGGCTGCTGCTAGTCAGAATGGTGGTCCCTGGGTCAAAACCAGTTGAAAACCCCTGTTTTAGTGGATGAGATCGTCAAAATTCAAAAAAAAAAGTGTTCGAGCCCATTAATTAAGATTCGAGTGCCAAACCATAATGAGCGAACATTCAAACTCCCGAATGTTCGGGGGAAAGTCTTAAGGTGGTTGCACACAGGACACGTTTTTTCGGAAAACCGCTAAAAATCATAACAAGTGTGCAGGGACCTGGCCCAGGCCGTAGCGTAACGGTCTGGGCACCGGACTGGTGATCCAGTCGCGGTCACGGCCTTTACCGCATGTCATCCCCCCATCTCTCTCCCGTTTCCTGTCAGCCTACTATCTGTCCCTTAAAAAATCAATAAAAGGCGTAAGCCGCAAAAAAGATATCTTTAAAAAAAAAGAAAAAAAGTGTGCAGGGACCTTTAGAGTCCACAGAAGGGAACCTTTCAAGCCTGTTTTCTCAACTCGCTGTTTCTCTGAAAGACATTTCTCTATAAGACATATGTCCAAAACTGTTGGGTCAAACTGAAAAACCAATATGTCAATTTGAAGCTATGATTCCCGGCTTTTGAAAGTCAAAGTCATACGATTTGTCACACACGTTACCGCAGTGAAATTTGTTCTCCGCATCTGTTGGAGCGGTGAGCTAATCATTTGATTAGTAGATTTGACCCCCCCAATCCAACCCTTTAATGCTGAGTGCCAAGCAGGGTCCCATTTTTACAGTCTTTGGTATGACCCGGCCGGGGATCGAACCCCCGACCTCCCAGTTTCAGGGCGGACACTCTAACCACAAGGCCACATGACATGAAAGAAAACGAAAATGAAAACTAATTCAATGACTTTGAATGACTTTTGAATGAGCTGTGGTCCCTCCCTCCCAAACATCTCTGTTTCTCACCACAGTCCTCCCACACCATAAAAGCATGAGCCACTAATTAATAGCAATTACCTACAATCCGAGTCAACGCGCATGCACGCGAGGCGGCTGCTGAAACCCGACAAATTAAGCAACGCGGCCGGCGCTTAAGTGGCTTAACTAAGTGATGCAATTCAATTCCAGTCCGACCGACGCGCGCAGGTGTTTCAATGATCACGCGAGTCAAATGTGCGGCTAATAAATGTTTGTCTTTTGCCGCGTGTCTGCACAGATGAGGGAGACGTGTACTCACATGTGTGTCAGTCCATGCATGTGTGTGTGTGTGTGTGTGTGTGTGTGTGTGTGTGTGTGCGCGCGCGTGTGTCATGCCGCAGTTTAATCATGAGTGTTAGAAATTAAATGGAATCACAGTATGCGTGATCCTTAAGCCGTGGTCAGGAACGGTACAATTGTTGCTCTGCGTCGCTTCCTCCCTCCCAAACATCTATGCTTCTCATCACAGCCCTCCCATATCATAGAAACATGAGCCACTAATTAATAGCAATCACTAATTGAGCAATACTCAACAATCCGAGTCTACGCACATTCTCTGCGCACACGGGGGGCTGCTGATCCCCGACAAATTAAGCAACACGGAGCAGAGCCCTCCGCAGCACCCTGTATCCCTATTCACCCTGATTATCTCTCTCTCTCTCTCTCTCTCTCTCTCTCTCTCTCTCTCTCTCTCTCTCTCTCTCTCTCTCTCTCTCTCTCTCTCTCTGAGGCGTGGGAGAATCCGTCGTAAGCCAGCGATGGATTAAGTACCGTAATTTCCGGACTATAAGGCGCACCTGAATATAAGCCGCACCAGCCAAATTCAGGGAAAATCCCAAATATGTATGTATACAAGCTGCACCGGACTATAAGCCGCAGATGGCCCCCTAGTGGCCGTTACGTTAGCTCAGAGCCTTAGATGGCTCTGCAAAAATCCATAGATTAGCCGCACCGTTGTATAAGCCGCAAGGTTCAAATCATGGGTAAAAAGTCGCGGCTTATAGTCCGGAAATTACGTTACTCACTTTGTGTTTTTTGTACTACAATATACTGCGATGTAGGAGTACAAGGTTACACGTAAAAGACCCGAGGATTCAGAATGTATACTCGAGTGAAAGTACAAAAGTATTGTGGTCGGAATGCACTTATAAAGTACGAAAAGTAAAAGTACGCATTATGAAGAATGTCCCGTTTCAGGGTTTCCAAATTAATAAAAACATGTTTTTTTTTTAAATAGCAGATCTACAAGCTATCAGTGCGTCGCAACGCCCGCAATGTACATATAGGGCTGAAGTGTTTAATCAGGCACAGTTGAACAATGTTGATTGTTTCTTTCACTTTCCACTGCTGACATTGCAGTTTTCTCCTATATGCATTAGACAAAGTGAACA
Source organism: Protomyctophum parallelum (assembly GCF_964188405.1). Classification (NCBI taxonomy): domain Eukaryota; kingdom Metazoa; phylum Chordata; class Actinopteri; order Myctophiformes; family Myctophidae; genus Protomyctophum; species Protomyctophum parallelum. The sequence goes on along the minus strand of NC_139712.1, from coordinate 15,926,927 downwards.
GGCGACAAGGCCTGGTTTATTCTCCAGTGAATAAATCTATTCAAAACGTATGTAAATAATCAACTTCCTACACAGGGGGTTACATGTTACACTTTCTTTGTTAAAGGTGCTATAAGTGATATGTATAGCAATCAATGTGAGATTATGTTTATGATTAAGGTTAGGTACAGTGACAACTGGCCAGTTACAGCAAGTGGTGTAGGATGAAAAACAATGCATTTGGAACACAAGTTTTGATTCTTCTGATGAATTGCTGTCCTGCAACCACGGTTTCCTTTCCATAGGGATCATCGTCATGGCGTTGCTGGGAATGTTCAACGTGCATCGCCACGGCGCCATCAACTCGGCGGCCATCGTCCTGTATGCGCTGACCAGCTGTGTGTCCGGCTACGTTTCATGCAGCTTCTACACGCAGATCCACGGCCAGCGGTGGGTGTGGAACATCATTCTCACCTCGTCTCTCTTCTCTGGTGAGTACGGTCTCACTGAAAAGCATGTCATGCTCATTTCCCCATTTCTTTATTTACCTTTTTATTTAACCACACATTAAACCTGATTACCTTGTTTTGGGAATGTCATTATAAGCAAATGGCAGATCTACACTACAATATGAGCTCACAAGGTGTTGTGACATGACATGTTAGTATTTAGGGCATAAGTGTTTAAAAAGGGTAATTGTGGATCATGTGTTACAGCAGAACCTTGTTTTAACCGTTCATACAGTTATCCAACAGGCCAACACACAACATACTAGCAGGTACCAAATGGCTGTCGGAAAGAGAACCCTGTGAACCATGACTTTGTGATCATGAATGATACTGAGCCCTTTTATCGTTGGTTTCAGAACATACTTCCTCCCTATTGAAAGTACTGTATTGGGCAACATTTTCAAGCTGTTAGCAGTCTCACCTCACAGCTGTTACCAAATAAGCACATCCGTTTCCTCTGTCGGGATCAAGGGTCACAACTGTGTCTGTAGCAATACTTGATTGCATCCCTCCTGCCTATTAGGGCATTCTTCTAATGGTTTCATTAGAATCATCTTAAAAACAGTGGAATAATCCACATTTATTTTGGTCAGTCATGCACATCCCTACTGCCTATAGGGCAGCATTATTTCAGCATTACTTTGTGTCTGTAAATCTAAATGTCATTTAATACATTCCCTGAAGAAGGCAACTTGTTGCCGAAACGTTGGAAAAATAAATATTTTGATGGCATTTTGTGACTACGAGCTGTGCGGCCTCTTTCCTTTCTCAGTCATAGTTTTAACTCCTGCGGTCAGCACCTCCTCACTACTGGTGTGCGCTCCAACCTTTCTGTTTGTTCGATTTAATACATCCGCACATTTAACAAAACACCCTGCACCTCATGGGCAAATATGCACTGTAGCACAGGCTAATTATCTGTAGCTAAGAAGAGAGCTACGCATAGAAAGGAGTAAACAATATAAAGATAACATATTGCAGTTAACTGCTAACTCTCAGGGGTCTTTGAGGAGCAAAAATTAACATAGCATTTAGACCATTTTAACAACTCTAACCCTACATACATCGGCTATTACTGGTTTATTCATTTTAAACGGTGACCTTTATGCTTTCCATACAGTACAGTAATATTCACTTCAAGCTAGGACTCGTGCCATAAACCTAAACCAAAGATGGCTAAACTCTCCAAGCCCACAGGAGTCTTAACACATGCAGAAATATGACCCCCCCCCAACCTGCATTTCAACAATAGTCAGTCAGTCAGTAAGTAAACCATCTCCTCCTGAGAGTAGACTTACATTTATTTGTTTAAAGAAACTAATAGTTCTAGCTCCCTCTAGAGGGTATTCAAGGTTCAAGGTTCTTTATTATTTGTCTCCCGAGGAAGTCTCCAGGCAGAAGTAAGCAAACACAGAATCCATGCCAGTTGCTGTATTTTTCCAACATTGCTGTATTTGCTTACATTGTAGTCATGTATGCCAACAGCTCCGTTGTTCCTGACATGGAGTGTGGTGAACTCTGTCCACTGGTGGAGTGGCTCCACACAGGCCTTGCCGGCCACCACTGTGCTCCTGCTGCTGGGCGCCTGGGTCCTGGTGGGCTTCCCTCTCACCATCATCGGGGGTATCGTGGGCAAGAACCGGGCCGGCAGCTTCCAGGCGCCCTGCCGGACCCGCAACATCCCCCGACAGATCCCCAGCCAGCCCTGGTACAAGCACACGGCTGTCCACATGGCCATCGGCGGTTTCCTGCCATTCAGGTGGGTAGTGGTTATGTAAAAAGGCGGTAGCTGACCTGACATTTCAAAAAGTATTTATTTAAAGATCTTTAAAGCCACGGACAAAGCCAACTTGGATCGTGACAAATCATGACAACAAACACAATATTTTGAGCCGAACAAATAATTACAAAGAAAAACAACAAAAAGTGTCCTGCCCTTTTTTTTCTTCTTTCTAATTATTTGTTCGGCCCAAAATATTGTATTTGTTGTCATGATTTGTCACGATCGTAGTTGGCTTTAATCGAGGCTTACAGATCTTTAAATAAATACTTTTTGAAATGTCTATGGGAAAAATGCATGGGGAATTATTTGCTGGGCCAGTTGTCGTCATGAAAGGGGGCGGACTGCGACTCAATCATGTTAAAATAGTCTTAGTGCTGAGTCATCATGACTGCCCTTCCTTACAAAACAAATACCAACTAGGCTTGTCAGTTGTGTATGAAATAAATTGACAAAGATGACAGCATTTTCTTTGTTTTAGTTAGTTTTGTAAACACTACAGTTTCAGTTTTCCTTTTTTTTATTAGCTAAAATGTTTTTTTTGTCAGATCATTGCCTTTGAATGGTTCACTGTTTGTCACACTTCCTCAATCGGTCTCTTCCTCCTTATCCTCTCCCCCTCACTCCTTTGTCTCGTCTCTCCATCCGTCCTCCAGTGCCATCTCCGTGGAGCTCTACTACATCTTCGCCACGGTGTGGGGTCGTGAGCACTACACCCTCTACGGCATCCTGCTGTGCGTCTTCGCCATCCTGCTGTCGGTGGGCGCGTGCATCTCCGTGGCGCTCACCTACTTCCTCCTGTCGGGCGAGGACTACCGCTGGTGGTGGCGGAGCGTGCTGAGCACGGCGTCCACCGGACTCTTCATATTCGTCTACTCCGTCTTCTACTACCGCAACCGCTCGTCCATGAGCGGCCTGGTGCAGAGCGCCGAGTTCTTTGGCTACTCGCTGCTCACGGCTCTGGTGTTCTCGCTCATGCTGGGCACGGTGTCCTTTTGGGCTTCGCTGGCGTTCATACGCTACATCTACCGCAGCCTCAAGATGGACTAGAAGAGAGAGCGCAAGGCCACAGATGTGTATGTGTGTGCAGAAGGGTTTGTGCATACGCGTAGGTACGCGTTGCGGGCACACTGTACAATACAATGCACAGTCACACACACTTTGTAAAGTGCATTGCCTCATGCCATATACACACATTAGCCTGGGCACCATTTCATTTAGGGTATATGATCCTGTCGGGAGCGGATGATATCGTTACGTCATGTTGTAGTATTGTTTTGTAGTCGACAGGCAGGAACAACAGGCGGCAACTTCCTTTTTTTCCTCTCAAACCGATTTTTCTCAATAAAAGCTACAGGCTACGAGAGCTCCCGACAGGATCATACAGACTTTTGAAACAGACCAGGCTTTCCTCCGAGGTGGTGGAAAGCCTATCTCGGTTGTACACACACACACATCCTGTAGGGGTGGATGGCAGGAGAAACAGGGGCCTTTTAACCTTGATTTGGCAGGACCTAATAAAGAGACTATACAAGCTGTTATGGTTGTGAGTTGATGAATGAACAAATGAAGGGCTGCTGTGGGACGGGACAAGGTTATATATTTAAGGATGAAACGGGGACGCTGCATTATAAAGGGATGATTGTGTCCCATCATCAGGAATGAATGGAATGTGTATGGTGAAATAAGTGTGTGGTTATAGCGTTGTATGTTGCAGTATGGCATCAGCTACACTGTTGGGTTCCCCCCACACACACAGTAACAGATACTGTACGATTTTCAACAATCTTACCTATGGAGATGACTTCCAGTTTCGTCATGCAGGTGTTGATTTCTCCTTGTGGAGGAAAGTCTCCCACTTACATGGCTGCTTATGTTGCACGAGTCAGAAGAAATCTGATGTATTGTTCCACTTTTGGATTTAGCAATAGAGGGTATGCGCATGCATAAAGTGAATGGCAGATCGAGTGGTAAAGTGAGTTTAACGTTGTTTAATGTCATTTAATGCAATCAGATATGACTTCTGTTTGGATGTACGGGCTGTCAAGGCCAGAAAGTAGTTTGACTCAAGCATTCCCGCATAACTTCCGGGTATGATGTCACGCGCATACCCTCCATTTAAACCTATGTTTTTTCATGTCAATAAAGCCCTTTGAATCCAATTGACTATTAAATGGGACCGGTTTGCCACCACCCATTGTGCTTAAACTTATTTGGCTAAAACACTGTTCATATATCTGTGTCCCTGTTGTGCATAAACATTTGATCCTTGACAAACCCCATGTAGGTCTGCAGTGGAGACATGGGCGAATGCCTGGTGTTGCATTATGTGGGTGATGGGAGCAACATTGTATGTATCGTGGTCACCATTGACTGATTTTGGTTCTGATGTAAATAAACTTTTCAATAAAATACTTCTTTGGTTTGCTGGCTAGTTCTGGGTTTCTCAATCCTTTGACTATTAGGTATTAACTCAGACTCATTTTACATGGCATTATCAATCCATTCCTAAAATGTTGGAACTTGAGAGATGCAACTTATTTCCCCAGAGAGCACACAAAGCACTTACTCGTGATTCCAAACTCAATGATTTAATTGAATATCAAATGTAAAAAAATAAATTTCAATTAGCAACGTGAACTGGCATTCAAAGCAACAAAGAAAAAAACACCCAGGCAAATAAATGTGTAGACATGTAGTAGTACTTTGCATTGTTGGCAGTACATAAGTGATAGAATAAAACAAGACTTCATCAGGGCTTCAAACTCACAGGAGTTGCCAAGAGCAAAGAACACGATTTATAAGTACTCAGTAAAAAAATAAAAACATTTGGAAAAAAAAGGGGGTAAAGATAAAACACGAACGAGACTACACACATGCACGCAGCCGTGAACAGGCCAACCACCACCAATTTGGGCGTCTTAAAACTTGTGCATGGGAAATATAACAGAATATCACAGTAGCATTCTCACTAGTCTCTGGCCAAATCACTACTACTGGCTGGTGCCGCCGCCATGAATGGAGAGATCGACCACATCGTCACTGTCGATGCTAGTATTGCCACTGGAATTGCCAGCTGTGGCAGTGCTGTATTCATAGGGTGTGGTCTGTGCGGGAGACGGGTTCAACATGGTCCAGCCGTTTGGAGGGGCCACAGGCTGGGAAGAAGAAGCAGAGGGCCAGGCGCTGTAGCCACCCATCGCTGCCAGGTACTGGTAGTAGGCCAGGTTCTGGCCAGGGCTCTGGTTGTACGCAGACACCATCTGCTGGTTGTATTGCTCCTGAAGCTGTGCACGGAATACCTCTTCTTGATACTACAGGGAGGACAGGATGGGTGTTACGGTGATATTTTGTGGTTAAAACAGAACATACATTTTCAGGTAAGTGTGTTCCAGTTCCAATTTTGTGTCACGCTTACGTTTAATCTGTTTCCATGGTCCTGACTGGGTTCTCTGTCCTGTTTGGATAAAATGTTTAATAAAAAGCTAGAGACAGAGTCCTGTTACTGATCAAACACTCTATATCAATGAGTACTATCACAATATAGATTGAGCTTTAACACTTATTTTTAAGCAAAGAAAATCACTTACCCTACCTTTAATATACAGACAACTTGAAGCACAAACATATCCAACATTAAGCTACTGTAAATGATTGGCGGTGTGTATATCGTCTTGCATTTAAGGCCACGGCCACAACTCGGGTCGGGCCTCCCCTAATGGACGACTTTTTGTGCGTCTCAGCCTGCTGCAGATTCTCTGTTACTGATAAACAGGACACTTGGGCTCGACAGATATTTCTTAAATGTTATAACTTTTTAGACCAGAGAGAAAATGGAAACCCTCATAGCTTTCATAATGATGTGGTCACTCACTGCTTGGATGTTGTCGGTGTCGAGTGCAGGGTTAGGACTGGCATTAGGACTGGTTTTCTTGCTGCCGACCTTCTTGAGAGAAATGTCCCATTCGCCGTCCTTCAGGTGTCTCCTCAGCTTCATGCGGCGATTCTGAAACCAGGTCTTCACCTGAAACACCAGATAAAATAAATCTATTAATATTGCCCATAAAGCCACCAATTATCCTCTTTCACACATTATTAAACACTGCACAAGAGTCAATGATTGCCTGTGTGTGTGTGTATAGTTAAAGGACAACTTTAGTTTTTTTCAACTAAGGTTCATGTTTTAGGTTGTTATTAGAGAAATTTAAAGGTGAGTGTTAATTTTCTTTCATTTGCTGCCTGCTTTTGTTTTTGGGATTTTAGCAGTTTTTGACAGGGGGGCGGGGGCATTCGAGCATGGGGCTAAATATGTGTTTTTTTACAAAATATGGCAATTTATTTTTTTATTATTTACTATAGTCCTAATAAACCCCAAGAATTTACAACTGACCACAAAAGATCACAGGATCTATTGAATATGACAAACTGACATATTGAGCCTATACACACAGTATAAGCCTTCCCCCAGTAGGCTACCTTCACATTCAGTAGATCCTGTGATCTTCTGTGGCCAGATGTAATTTCCTGGGGTTTATTAGGACTATAGTAAATAATATAAAAATAAATCACCATAACATTTTGTAAAGAAATACATATTTAGCCCCATGCTCTGAAAAAGAGCTAAAATCCCTAAAACGAAAGAAAGCAGCAAATGAAAGAAATGAACACTCATCTTTTACTTTCTCTAATAACAACCTAAAACATGAACCTTGGTTGAAAAAAACTAAAGTTGTCCTTTAAGTACATTCAAAAGTATTAAACTAGATTTACATGACATTCTTTAGTCTTTACCTGTTTGTAGCTTAGCCCCGTGACTTCTCCCAGCTCCTTCATCTCACCAGGGGTGAGATACCTCTGAGTGTTGAAACGCTGCATTAGGGTGTCCATCTGACCCTCTGAAAATGCTGACCGGGATTTTGGTCTTGGTCTATCGCGGACAGCATTCGCTGCTGCTTTGGCTCGCTTGCCTCGCTTCTTTGGGGTGGACAGAGGTGCGTGTATGGGGTCAGGGGCGTCGGGTTCAGGGGCATCCACGTCCCCTATGGTGGTGGGGATATTCAGATTCTCTGTAAACGGAGAGAAGGGGACCTGCTCACGTGTGTCGGGGCTAAGACTGTCCCTCCCATCGTCGAGATCCATCGCCGAGTCAACTGGATGTGCTTGGGGGAGACCTCGCTCGCTTGGGTTGCTGCCGGAGCTCCATGAATCGGTGTTATGTGCGGGTTCAGGGTTGTCGGGGCTAACGCTGTCCCTCGCAGTCGCACCATCAAGGTCCCTTAGTGTCCATGCAACTGGCTCTGTTTGGGGGAGACCTCGCTCAGTTGGGTTGCTGCCAGAGCTCCATGAATCCGCGTCATGTGTGGGTTCAGGATTGTCGGGGCTAACGCTGTCCCTCGCAGTCGCACCATCAATGTCCCTCGTTGTCCAGGCAACTGGATCCGTTTGGGGGAGACCTCTCTCTCTTGCGTTGCAGCCAGCGCTCCATGAATCGGCGTCATGTGTGGGTTCAGGATCGTCTGGGAGTGGGCTAACACTGTCCCTCCTGGCATCAAGCTCCCTTATTGTCCAGGCAACTGGATCTGCGTAGGGGGGTCCTCGCTCTCTTGCGTGGCAGCCATAGCTCCATGAATCTGTCTCAAGTGTGGGTTTAGGATCGTCTGGGAGCGAGCTGACACTGTTCTGTCTTGACCAGGTTTGTGGATCTGCTTGGGGGAGACCTCCACCTCTGCTGCTGCAGCGAGGGCTCAATGAATCTGTGTAGAGGAAAGCAGAGGTCGAAGTTAAAAACTGGTTCTCTGGGGTCACAACAATGCTTTTAAAATGTGCGATAGTCACTGGTCAGACAAATCTTCCATTGCAAAAATATATATATATATTTTTTGTGATATTAGTATGCCCATATGGGCCAGCCGTTGGGCAATACATTTTTGAAAAACAGGCCCTGCTTTTCAGACTGGGTGTGGGGAAATCTTATCATGCAATTCTCACTATATACCACGAGGTGTCGCCATTGAAAAGGGTGAGGCGGGATGTGTATTAGAAGAAAACTAAAGTTTTAGGGGGTTTTAGGGATAATGATTGATTACTTTAACAGTTGGCCAAAAAAAAAGGTTAGTACAGTTCAATTATACAAGGTCTTCTATAAGAGGATTTAAAACGCAAGAAAGCCTATGGCTTGTTTCCATTGCGGCCGTCCTCAATGGACTACACCTCGTGGGTTTGGAGGGAGCGCGTGAAGCATTTTAGTTTTACTACCCGTGAGCCAGAAAGGCGAAACAAAGTACAACCATAGACTTAAACATATTTGTACAACCCTACATGCGATCAACTAACTTACCAGGTGACGCGTGGGATTCAGAGTCGCTTGATGGTGTAGCAGGCCTATCGTCGCTGCAGGCGGCTTCAGGTGCATGATGTGCCCATGCCTTCTCGTACGGATGGGCCGGCATGTAGACCTGGCCCGTCTGCGGGTTGCTGTAGTACTGTATGACACCCTGCGAGCCTGGATAGTGATGATGATGGCCGTTCCCAACGACGTGTGCCGCCGCGGGGCTTTCGGGTGGCGACGCGGCCTCCCGGGTCCCCGTGACAGCTGCAGCAGCGGGGTTATAGTGAGACGCATGGGGCATGCCGGGGTGGTGATGGTTGTGGTAGTTTGCGACAAGGCCCGAGTCAGCCCATGCTGCCGCCCCGGTGTTCTGCTCTGGTGCCACCCCCGGTTGGTGGTACATGTAGGCGCCGTACCCGTACGCAGCCGCGGCATAAAGACCACCAGCAGCAGGGTGGTGGTAATTGTAGCTTAGCTGCGTCTTCCACTCCGCCATGTCGAACCAACCCCTACTCCTTTACCAATTAAAATAAACGGGTTAAAGGGAAATAAAAGCGACGGAACCGCTCAGGTCCAGTATAGGTCGCAATAATAAAAACAAGGCCTAAAATTAAGCAGTATACATCTCTGCACGGATCCGTCCAAAGCAGTGTTGGTGAACTGGGGGAGCCGTTGATAAGAGGGGTGTGGTTGGGGCGTGCACCCAGGTGGGTTGTGGACTCGTCACTGCTACATTTTAATTGGCCAATTTGGCCCCAGTCTCATTTGAATCCCTTCTAAACGCAACCGGGTTGGTCTCTCTTTTCTCACGTCAAGGAGTAATACAAATATTTTATTTGCTGTGCTTCTGACCCCATCTGAAAATATATCCATTTGAAAATATGTCGTGCCAGGGAGTAAGACCCACAGAAGTGTTTATATTATAGGCTATTCCAGTTTAAAAATGTGTATAGAACCTATTATACTCCACATAGTTACATGCATAGAATATTCAATAATGATTCCACCAACTGCCAGAGATGCAAAATCTCTGATGGAGATATACTTATGCTGTGGAGCTGTCCATGCTTGGAGGAGCTTTGGAAATATATAGGCCTAGAACAACTTACAGAAATAGTAGGGTGTGAAATAGTACCTGATAGGATTTGGATTTTGGATACATGTAGAAATGGACTCACATTAAGAAATAGGCTACTTTATTTTGCTGGCTGGCTGGCACAGTTGGGGGACAAAATCGTAAAATCTGATTGTTTTCACAATCTGAAAACTCATTGTTTTCAGATTGTGAAAACAATCTGTGTCATTATGGGGAGGAAAGAAAATGTGTATGATATGTTTGTCTAAATACAAATATCTTAAAAAACACACACGCACACACACATTTGAGTTTTTTAATGTGGCATACATTAGCTGGAACCCCCAGGAGTTCTCAAAGGGGTTCCCCAATCCCCAGTAAAATGAGTTAATCAGTTGATCTGCACAATGTCTGAACAATGTCTGAACATGTTGTGAAGGCACTGAAGGGTACTTTAGGCTAAAGGGTATACAGCGCTTGTAGTGGAAATGTGTGCGTGAACCTGTGATAAATGTAATTCGATTTGTACTCCCACAAGCTCTTTACAGTGATGGTTTGTTTAGGAATTAGGACTGTGTTGTTTATAATGCTTCCCCTCTGTGGTGTGGTACGTGGCAGTTGATGTAATGGTTCAGTTACCACTGAAAGGGTTTGAGAGAAGTGCCATTTTCATTTCTATTGACCTGAACAGTATGTGTGAAGCTGAAGCATATAAATGGCCTGCATTACGTTCAGGATTTTATAATGAAATTATCAAAGATGCACTTCAATTGTATGTATGTTGTATTCTAAAAGGAATTTAAATATTTTCTTCCATGACAAATAAGGTGTTTTATTTAATGGGTATATAGATTAGATTAGACTTGAGGTGAGGAGTTAGTGAGTCATTTTAAAGCCAGACCCTCCCCTCCAATACCTGCACATTGTCTGAACATGTTGCAGGCCAAGGTTGATTGAACCGTAAATTATTCATTATATCATTATCACCCACACCTTCTCCACCATTTGTAATCCTTTTTACGAAGATGATTTGTGTTAGGCCTGTGTTGTTTGTGCACCCTCTCTCTGTGATGTGCAAATGATCCAGTCACCACTGAAAGGATTTGAGAGCACTGCAGCAAGCCTAATGGTTCCATTTGCATTGCTTTTCATCTCTATGCATGGTCAGTGTGTGTGAAGTACTACAGTGTTGTAGGCTCAGATGAGACCATGTTTTGGGAGACTGAAGTCAACTGGGCCATCTGTTAATAAAGTATTCAATCAATCAATTTAAAATTATTTTTTTTGCAGCAGCGTGTCCTCCGTTCCGACAGATGTCGCCGTTCGGCCGGCTCACGGTGCTGGTGCATGATGCTGTCCCTTTAACACGCCAAGTTCGCCAACTCACATGGAGCTCCATCCATCCATTCCTTCGGATCCATCCATAGTTCAGCCCGCGTGGTGCATGGGGACGGTGTGTCACGACACAACTTCAACCGAACCTCACCCACCTTCCGTTCACCGGCGTATTATCGTATTTAATAGTAATACACAGTGTTATTAAGGCAATTCAGACAGCTAGCTGTCAAGCTAGCCACCCAAAACTACTATTTGCATAGGGAGGATTCGTTGTCATTTGACATTCTATCTGTCAAGCTTTTGACAGTACACGCTGTCTGGACGTCGAGGTCTGCTGTGGGAGTGGGAGACTGCCGACAACTGCATTTAAATCAACTTTGTGATTCAAAGCAAGACTGGTAATAATAATAAGACGACAGACACCAGAGAAGTGCCAACATGACAGAACAACTGGAGCAAATTCTTGGGCAGCTGTCACAGCCAGACAATGCAGTGATCCTGCAGGTAACAAATGACGGGTTTGTGTCATTAAATAAGGTCTAAATCCATCTAACTTTTGTTTATAGGCCTATGTATGATTTTGCATACATTACACATACGCCCTTGATTGTATTTTCCCCTTCCCAATTTGTGTTTGTCTTTTATGTAGGCTACTACTTTTATTGAGCAAATGAATAACATCAAAATGTTCAACAGTTTAACTGTCAATCTCGTAATATCAACGAGGGAAATTATGTTTGTGTAGACAAATGTGTTTTCTGAGTCACATAACTAGTGATGTGTGTCTGGTGTCCGTTTACCCCCATCAGGCCACAGCCCAGCTGAAGCTGGCTTTCAAAGATCCGGCCATCATCCCTGCACTGTGTGCTGTCATGACTGGCTCTCAGAACCCTCAGGTATGTTTTTATTATTAACCTGAGCTCTAAATATTCTCTGAAGATCAACTTCAAATCTACTTGTGTTATAACTTTGGTATTTTATTATCTTTTCACCTCTTGTTTAGATCCGGCAGTCGGCTGCAGTGATGCTGAGGATGAGAGTGAAAAAACATTGGAAGAAGATAAGCCCGGATCATAGAGAAAGGTATTAGAGATATTCTGTGTGTGGAGCAGTCAGTCACCAAAGTTATTAGGTACCTTAAAGGAGAATTCCATGATAGAAGGCTTTATTTGTAGTTGTTACGTCCCCACCAAAGATGTCCAGGTGTTATTTTGTGCAAAAGTGCATTATTGGCTATTTCTCCTAATATAAGCCCTCAATGGGGGTTGGGTTTTTGTGCTAATTCGCTTATTTCCATCGAAATGCTACTATTTACATTGATTTTTGAGCGATGGAAATTAGCACAACTCCCATTGGGCTTATGGTAGGGGAAATAGCCAATAAAAACATTGGAATACGATCTCCTTGCTTCTTGTATAATGAGGTGAATATTAATAATGATTGATAATTTGATATGGTTGTTTTGTTTTATTGTGCCACAGCTTGAAGGCAGTCGTGCTACAAGCTTTCACACAAGAGTCAGAGTAAGTTGCCACGAGTGTCACTCTGATGTATTTGACCCACTTCAATGTAAATATATACACAATTTACAATTACAATTTTGGTTGATTTACAGTAAACAAGAACACATGGTAATACATAGAAATAGTTATCAAGAATCATAAGCAAGCCAAGCACCTAGCATCTGTCTAACAGTAGCATATCTGTACAGTGAATCTATGAGTTATACACCACAGCCTGAATGCGAATGAACGGCCCTTCATTCAAGTCTCTGTGTTGCAGACATACTGTGCGCCACTCCCTGTCCCAGCTGAGTGCGGTGTTGGTCAAACATGAGACACCTGACCGCTGGCCAGCTCTCCTCCAACTCCTCAACCAGTCCACCAACAGCAACAACCCTCAGGATAGACAGGTATACAGACCTCAAGTAGAAGTTCAGAGAAATCCATCACATTTTATATTACCGGTGGGCGGCAGAATAGTTTGTCGCCTACACATGTTCAATGTTAGATACACATTTTAGTGTGCTGATTAAGTTGAAAATGAGTAAATATACGGTCTGGATGTCACCTTATAAGAATGAGATTAAAAACGGTGTAGTTCTGTAATCAAAAGCTGTGATTGAGGGAACGTACGGTACAGCTATATGAATCAAACGGGTGAATGAAATCAAGATTCATTTATATTCACAAGAGTCTATGTATGTCGGGCTCATGCATTATAGGCTCTTGCCTGACAGCATGTTCGAGTCCCGTTCAGGACGACCTTTGCTGCATGTCTCTCCCCTTCTCTCTCTCTCTCTCCCTCTTTCTGTCCATCTTCACTTGATACTGTCAATAAAGGCACAAAAGCCAAAAAGAAAAAAAAAAAGTCTATGTATGTCATCACACAGCACGTTTTTGCTTACAGGAAGTAATTAAAACTAGCTTTTAGGGACTTTTGATATAAACCTACACAAATGGAAGTTTCCCCATTGTTTTGGCATCTATTGTAATTTGTTAGGTATTCCCATGTGACCACGGATATGCTCTAAAACGGTGAAAATACATATTTTTCATTTCACTAGGTCTCTAAAGTTTATATTTAGTCTAAAGGTGAGCCTTTGTCTTCCCAGGTGGGCCTCCTGCTGTTGAGCAAGGTGGTTGAGTCCAACCCCGAGCCCTTCAAGCCTCACTACCGGCAGCTGCTCCAGCTGTTTGGTACAGTGTTGGACGATCTGGACAACCCCACAGCCCTGTACTACTGCATCCTCACGCTCACTGCCATAACCGCATATACAGGCTCAGAGGAGATGGTGAGGCATCATCATCATTCCATCTCTATACTGAGTGGCAAAAACTACTTTCTGACCTTGACTAAAGTCTGAAAATCTGATTGCATTAAACAATGTTATGCATGCACATACCCTCTATATTAGGACATGCATGTGAAGCTACTGTGGAAAGGAAACTGGCACAGGTTTTCTTTGAGGGAAGCTTTGAAGACGGAACAAAAGCATTAGGAAGTTTATGTCAGATTAATTATTGCATTCAGTCACCCATAACCAATATTTTGTTGTACTGTATAACGAATAGCAGATCTACATCCTGACAACACGTGGCTATGCATTCTTTATAAGCTTGTATCTTGATCTCTTGCATGTTTTGTTCACACTGTATGGCATTGGAAAATGTAATTTAAGACAAGTGAAACATCACCTTCTGTAATCTGTATTGATTGAAGTGATGTATTGTCCCTCAGAACCTGATGCGCTCGCTCATCCCCAAACTGATTGTGGCTCTGAAACACCTCATCAAAGCGGATCAGGTAAATGGAGGAACTTAGATTGACATACGAGGAGTTGCAGCTGTTCGTTGTTGGTCCCATCATGTTCCTGTGAGATCATGATGCAGTATTTTTATTTGTTTGACTTTGTATATAGGGATAGCCGATTCAACAAGTCTTCCTGTTGCCCACCACAAAAATACAATTTACAGTTTACGATTTAAATCATATTCATGTTATACACATTATTTACACATCATTGGAGGAAATTGTAAACAAAGAAAATATATACAACAATTATAATAAATACATTTGTGGATACTGCCTACACTCGACAGCCCAACATCGTGTGTGCGTGTGTGATTGTGCGCGCGTGTGCGTGCGCAGGAAAAAGCCAGCGAGGCCATGGAGGTGTTTGATGAGCTGATGGAGAGTGAGGTGTCCATCATTGTCCCAAGCATCACTGATATTGTCAACTTCTGCTTGGAGGTTAGTTTTCGTGGGTCATTAGTACTTTGGGTTTGTGCGAGCAGTGGGTGAGATGTTTGATGGCATGCATTTGTGTGTGTGTGTGTGTGTGTGTGTGTGTGCATTAGGTGTGCGCTGATACCACGCTGAGTGACTCCGTGCGCGTGAAGGCTCTCAACTGCATCGCCTCTCTCATCAGGCTGAAGAGCAAGGTAAGGTCACCTCACCCGTTGCTATTAAAGGATGGCCTATTTCTGTCCCTGTTATAGTCTCGTTTAGCCAGACGTGTCCGTCCACTAATGCTGGTGACGTCTAAATGCAAGGAATGGACTAAAACGGCTTGGAAACATTACACCATTTAGGCCTGACGTCGAAATAAAACAAAAGTCTTCTGAAGGAATATCTGCTATTTTTCAATAGCTAAAGTATAATGTAATGCTTAGTTCAAACACTAAAAGGGGTTCCCGTCTAGAATGGATTAACATAAATGTATAATGGCAATATAGGACTGCAATATATGACCACAATGGAAACAATTCTCCAGGATTCTTTTGTGTGACTGTACCTCATTCTGTTTACATTTCTGACTACCAATCGATGCATCACAGAACCAATGCAAGGACGGTCCAGTCCTTCATATGATGTATTGGTTTTCAAGGCAGTGGGTGTAGGTTTGATAGCGCTCGTTTTCTCCATTGTTCCAGTATATAGCCACTACATTGAACTTACCCAGACGTATCAGTAGGCGGAGATCTCTGATCTCCTGGCTACCTGAGACGCGTCCTCATTTGTCCTACCCGATTTCGCACCAGTGAGGGGTGGGAGGGCGAGAGCCCTGTATGCAGATTCAAACACACTGCCTTATTTACTACAGCAAACAACCTTTACTATTGTTTTAGTTGCCTTAGGTTCAAGATTCATAACTTGCAATATGCTATTGGCTATTTGTATTCTTTTTGGAAAAATATAAAAAGATACTCTTATGGAAAGGCTATATTATTATAATTTATGTAAGGTTTTGCCTACTCAAATGGTACCTCGTCAGATAATCCCCACATATAGCCTACATTACAACAACCTCCGTGACCGTGAACCGACTTCACTGTAGTATCCTTTTGTGAATTAGCAAACATTTGTACTGATTGTTTCCTTTATCCTCGTGTTGCGACACAGCCGTCTGCCGTCCAGACGCCCCTCCCCTCCCACCACTCACTGGGGAGAAATGGGGTAGGAAAAACGGGGACGCGAAACAGAGTAGGTCACCTCTGGTAAACGAGGGCTCTTATCGTGGTATTTAGATAGGCGAGTGTAGAGAGACAAGAAGTGAGACATACTGTATGTACAACACAGGGCTTTGGACAGGATCAAATTAATATTACCATAATCAAGGACAGGTGTAAAGGTTGCATATAATTTAGGAGGCATTTGGCTCCTTCCCCAGTCATGTCAGTTATTCAGCTTGCATGGTAAAAATAGATGCAAGGAGAGGATCACAACGCACCATGAGCTAACAGATAATTAATGTACATTTAATGTGTGAAGGCAACACAAAATTGTTTCATAGACAGCTGGGCAGAGATGTCGTACTGTACTGTGCCGCTTTTGTAATCGGAGGTATCCACCGTTTCCCTGGATATTGTTTGCAATTATCAATTTAATTAGCTGCAGCTGTCCACTCCTTACCCTGTCATATAGACGAATCCACAGAGGGTTGCCTGGGTGCAGCCATTACTGAGGTGTACCATTAAGCACAGCAGCACTGATTAGCTACACCTGGCCTACAGAGCACCTGCTCCATGGATTACACCTCAGTAATGGCCGCGCCCAGGGCACCCCTCTGTGGATTTGTCTATAGGACGGCTGTGGCTCAGGAGGTAGAGCAGGTCGTCCAATGGTCCCTGGGTCGGCGGTTTGAATCCCGGCTCCTCCTGTCCACATGTCGAAGTGTCTTTGGGCAAGACACTGAACCCTACATTTCCTCCAATGAGTTGGTCGGTGTGAGCTTGCCACCATTTCTGTGTAAATCTGGGAAGTGAGGACGCTGGCGTTGGCTGTTCGCCGCTTCACCTCCCAATGTATGAATGAATGAACCATTGTACAGCGCTTTGACCACTTGGGAAAATCGCTATAAAAATGCAATTCATTATATGACACGTTCCTTTGTAGGAACACAGAATGGCCCACATACTGTAGATAAAAATGTATCTATCAATGAGTTGTACCATAAATATAAGCAATTACTGTAATTGAAAAAGACATTAACAGAACTGTGTTTCCCTTTCTTTCTTTCTCCCTCTATAGACTGTTCTGAAGCAAAAGTTACTGCTTCCCATCCTACAGACCATATTCCCTGTGCTGAGTGCGTCGCCCCCACCTGGCGAGGAGGACCCAGAGGACGAAGAGGACAACGACGACGACGCCACAGACAACGAGAACCCCAAACACTGTGCTGCTCAGGTCGGGGCCTTGTTTAATTTAGTTCTGATGGCCTGGTTGCAAAGCCTGCTTGGTAAAAGAAAATGAGACCAGTCTGAAGCGAGTGGTGCAACAGCACCCCCTACTACTCTAAACATCAGGACATAGGTTAGGACATGGGGACATTTCTGTTCCTTGGAGTGGTTGCACCACTCAGTCTTACCGGGCACACAGGTAGCGGACTGGATAGTGCATTGACCATGTAGGCTAGTTGTCCTACATCCCCGGTTCGCTTTCGGCTGGATTTCTGCTACAAGCTGTGTTTTAATGTCTCTCCTCCCCTCTGCTTTCAGTTTCCTGTCTCTCAGAAGTTTTAGTAGCTTATTTCAATAGAAAGCCAGACTTAATCTGTTTTTATGTGTTGCAGATTATTGACACTATGGCACTCCACATGCCCCCGGAGAAACTGTTCCAACATCTGGTGAGTGATGTTGTGCATATCCCAGCGTGAACATTAATGTGATGTGTCGTGATATTGGTTGACTCGTCGGTCCAGTGTCCTTTCCTCGGGCAGCGGTTGACTGATGTGTTTGCTCTTCTTGGTTTGTACATCAGATGCCACTGGCCCGGGCGTGTCTCGCCAGTGAGAACCCGTATGAGCGGAAGGGGGGCCTCATGTGTCTGGCTGTGGTGGCGGAGGGCTGTGCAGACCACATACGCACCAAGTAAGCTGTCTTAGGCCAAGTCAGGTCAAAATGGATATCACACTGAAGTTGAAAATGCTGTGGCATTCCGTATTCTGGCCATATTAAATGTGTGAACACTGAAAATAGCAAATCCACAAGCTCTTACGTGTATGCTGCAATGTGTTGTGAGCTTGTAGGTTGGCTATTTCCTGTACTTGACATACAATTAAATGGTTTATGTTTATTTATTTGATATGGACTTAACAATTACATTGCTCATTGCACAGTTGTACAAATTGTAGATGCATCGTTTACAGTGTGTTAGCACATTTGCTAGTTTTCACCACTTGTCCACAGGAGACTTTTCTAAAGAAATACAGTGACACTATAGTTTAAAAAACACCAAATAAAATACAAAAAAGTATACATTCTAATTATATTTACAGCAAAATTACAATACCCATTACATAATCTCCAATACAAAAGTAAACATAATGGGCTGTATTTTGCGTGTCTTAAGTACCAGGTCTTATTCCCTAACTTGAGTAAACTAAAGACCTGGAGGCGTGATCAATGCCATTTGGCTATTCTGAGTGGCCAAAGAGCATTGATCACGCCTCCAGGTCTTTAGTTTACTCAAGTTAGGGAATAAGACCTGGTACTTAAGACACGCAAAATACAGCCCAATCACTCTAGTAACCAGTCAGAAGCTATACATGTGAACACAGTTGATTTGATTTCAACCATAGTTTCAGTCCTCTGTAGAACACGTTACCATCCGTCTCTATTTTTAGAACCGTAGGCAAAGAGTTCCATAGTTTTGCTCCCTTTACTGAGAAGGTTTAAGTGGTAAATGAAACGTGTGTGTGTGTGTTAGGCTGCTGTCGTCAATGTTGCAGACGGTCTGTCAGAGCCTGTCGGACAGTAATCAGGTGGTTCGCAGTGCTGGCCTTTTCGCCCTGGGACAGTTCTCTGAACACCTGCAGGTGAGCCTACCGTACCTCTTCATTTGATTTGTTCGCATTACATTAGATTTAGATTAGAGTTAGATGATCCTTAACCATTTGAGTTGTGTTGACAGCACACAGCCAAATTAGAAACGCGTCTCATTGCAGACTAATACAAAATATATATCTTTTTAGATTTGATGTTCTCCTTCAGGATCTTACTATCGTGTAACGTGTGTGCGTGTATGTATGTATGCTGTCTATTTTGTTGTCTACATTGTTCCCTTGCTGTAGCACTTGCACTAGCCTCGACGACCATACAGGCGTCTGCAAAGGCTAACATTATGTAATTTAGATGGCATATTATTTATACTCTATAGTGTAGTATATTCTATATTCGTAGTTTCATTGTACAGCTATTCTACTGGTTCTTAGTTTACTTATGATCCTCGATGACTATTTCTATGAATTACCATTTGTTCTTCTTGCTTACTGTAAGTCGCTCTGGAGTAAGAGTGTCTGCTAAATGCCTAAATTGTTCCTAAGTAGGCCGGCACTGGTCTACTTGAACTTAATCTACAGTTAACGCAGATCAGATTCTAAAAATGTCGTGTACAACCTGACAGTTTGCTGAAAAAGCTATGTTTCTATGTCAGTCGTTCTTCGATGTTTCAAAAATAGCAGACCTACAAGCTCGTGCTATGAGCTTGTAGATCTGCTATTTCTCAATAGCTAAAGGGGTTCCTGCCCAAAATGGGTTAATGGTAAGTTTACATTATCCTCTGCCTGTGTTCTGTTGCTTCCTCTCTTTTCTTCCTTCCTCTCCCTTCTCTCCAGCCGGACGTCAGCAAGTACTGTTCAGAGCTGATGCCTCTACTGCTGGGATACATGTCCCATCTGAACCAGGCCAAGGTGGGCCACGTCACCAAGGCCTTCTACGCATTGGAAAACTTCATGGAGAACCTGGGTAAGATTTATAGTGTGTGGTGTTGTGGTTACTGTACGAAATCCTTCAAGCCTTGACTCGACTGGCCTTTTTGGGTTAACCTTTATATTGTGTAACTTCCATCGAGTGTTGTCTTCTTTGCACCAAGCTGTCTGTATAGCAGGCATACACCCACCAACTGACTAGTGATGCAGGATGTCGAACATTAGTGACATTGCGCGTTGATTGAACAACAACCTCCAGTTTAAAAAGAGTATCACTGTACATCTTTCAATAATTAACTGACTTCTAATCTAAGCAACTATGCCAATTGAATAGCAGCTTTTATGGTACCCTTACATGTATTACTAGGACATATTTTGCATGGTAAAGAGGTATTTTAAGAACAACCATTGTGTAGTTTTGCACAGACACTCGCCCACGGTGGCTGCTAAATGAAAATACTTTGGATAACTTTGCTTTGGTGTTTATTTCAGTGGTATTTTACAACAAAGAAATCTAACGGCATGTGATAAAATGAGTCATTCCCTTAATCTTTTCTTGGTGACAGGGGAGGAGATTGCTCCCTACTTGCCCACCTTGATGGAGACCATGCTCTCTGCCCTCAACAATGCAGAGACCCTCAAGATCAAAGAGCTGGCCGTGTCGGCCATCAGTGCCATAGGTCAGTGGTTCTGGACACTGCTTTGGCGGTCTTCCTATCGTATAGACGCCAAAGACTTTACTTTGATTGCAAGCATTGTCTCAATGAGGAATCAGATTAGAGTTAGTTATCTGACTAATCCATGTCTTCAATGGGAAAAACTCAAAATACTGATGGAAAAAACCTATGTCACATGCTAAGCAGCCTGTGACATGCAGCAATAATTTAGTCACAAATACACTTTACTTATCACTTGTACACCCTGATGTTCATCTCCTGTCTTGTCTGTTGTCAGCAAATGCCGCCAAGGGTCTGCTGGTCCCCTACTTCCCCCCCGTCATCGAGAGCCTGAAGGGATTCCTCACAGCCACCACGGAGGAGATGAGAGCCCTGCAGACTCAGGCGCTGGGTAAGGCCTCCTCTCACTAAAGTCTACATTACAAGAACTAAGGCCCCGTTTAGACTGCAATCACATCCGGATCCAAATCCGATTCATTTCTCAAATGTGATCTTTTGGCCCGACCATTCACACTGCATTTGCCAGATCAAATCTGTCACAGATTTGTGTGTTCAGACTGGCAGCCAAATCCAGATCTGTGCCACGTCCAGATTGGAATCCGATTAGTTTAAATAAGTTCAGACTGAGACGGATCTCCTGAAATCACCTCTGATTGTGGCATTTGTATAGTTGTAGTTCTTGTGAGTGAATGTCTGTTAATGTCCTCATGTGGTTTAGACACTCTGTCTGTGCTGGCCCGCACCATCGGCAACGACGTGTTCAGTCCTCTGGCTGCAGAGTGCGTTCAGCTGGGACTCAACCTCACCCAATCCATCGATGACCCCGACCTCAGGCGATGCACGTACGTAAGCGCACACGCGGGACAGAGAAAGAGAGAGACTTTATGCTTTTTCCTTTTCACATTCTGTTTCTTCTTATTCCATATCTCTCCTGTTTGTCTGCTCCTTTGTTTAATTTTGTATTTGTTTTACCCAGCCTGGCAGCACGTTATGTACACACCCGCAGATGATGCTGTATGTGTTGTGTATATACCTGCGATCAGATATTCAGTATCTTTATTTGTTATTTAACCTGTTTCTATGTCTTTGCATTTGCCCCCGCTCTACCTCTCTTTTCTCACGCAATGCTACAAAATGATGAAGCGTGCACCAAAAAATAACAAAAATGCTTTACACATGCTTTTCATCATATGAGGAAAGCTATAGAAATGGCACTGACGAAGGTCCCAGGACCGAAACGTTTGCTACTTTTAATTTCACCGTGAGCACAGAGCACATGTGAAAAAGACAGAACTCATGAAGGTAAACAACAAACTGGACCTCCCAGTCCAACTACAGAGACGACTGACCGCTTCACATATCTCGGGAGCATACTGGGCAAGGATGGTGGATCAGATGATGACATCAAAAGCAGAATAAAAAAGGCCAGACACGTTTTCACCACGCTACGAGCCATCTGGAACTCCAAAGCACTGTCCCTCCCAATAAGATCAGAATATTTAACACCAATGTCAAGTCAGTTCTCCTCTATGGATCAGAGACAAATATTAACACCAACAAACTCCAGACTTTTGTCAACAGATGCCTGAGACGCATTCTGAACATCAGATGGCCCGATAAAATATCAAATGCCAGCCTTGTTGGAGAAAAGCAACCAAAACTCCATCAGCCAGGATGTGAAGAAGAGAAAGTGGGGGTGGATTGGACATACCCTCCGAAAACCTACTGACAACATCACTAGGCAAGCACTGGACTGGAATCCGCAGTGTAAAAGAAAAGCGGGAAGGCCAAAACAGACCTGGAGAAGATCAGTGGAGAGTGAGGCAAAGACGACCGGACTATCGTGGGCCCAGCTGAAGAAAACTGCTCAAAACAGAGTCCGATGGCGGGGTGTGATTGCCCTATGCTCCACCTAGGAGCCTACAGGAATAAGTCAAGTCACAGAGCACATGTAAAAATAAAAAAATTCTTAAGTCTCGGACTAAGGAGTTCTCCTTTATTTTTATACAGTGAGCGAGTCTTTTTACATCAGCTGTCCTCTATGTTTTTGAGACCACGGCTCCTGTAGTCAAGCTTTAACAAAGGACGAAGAAAGGCGCAACAGTTTACCCAGTGCTTAAAACTCTCCTATGACAAATGAATAATGAATACCAGTAATCTTCACATAACAAGCAAGACATCTTTCTGTCTCCTATCTACCCAGGTACGGTTTGTACTCTGCAGTATCCACCGTCAGTCCTGACTGTCTGACTCCTCACCTCACTGCCATCACCAATGTCATGCAGCTGGCCCTCAAGTCTACCGAGGGAGTCATGGTATGGAGTGTTATTATGTTATGATATTGTTGTCGTTTTAGTACGGCAGAAACTTTGCATGTCCAAAACTGTTACTTTTCAGTAAATGGGGGGGGGGGGGGGAATAACCTGGGTCCCAAAGCATTCCGATTATTTAGTCTCAAGATCTTTAAGTTAATACTTTTCATTGGTTGAATGTTAACCCCGGGAACCCCTTTTGGTGTTAGCATTATGTTATGCTTTAGCTATTGAAAAATGGCAGATCTACAAGCTCATAGCGCGCCACCGAGTGGCGCGCTACGAGCTTGTAGGTCTGCTATTTTTGAAAAATCAAAGAACGACTGACATAGAAACATAGCTTTTTCAGAAAACTGTCAGGATGTAGAGGACATTTTTCTCTGGTCAAAATGGGTTTATAAAACAGACACACGTCACTTACCTACTTACACTTTCAAAGGTTTAAATATGGAGACTGGAGATGCAAGGTTTCTGCCGACAATAATGCTTGTCCACATTCCTTATCTGTCGTCAGGCACACCTGGAGGAGGACAAGGCATTTGTCCTCCTGGACGACGACGACGAAGACGACAACGAAAATGACAACGAAGATGACGAGAAAAGCATAGACATCACTTTGGACGACGAGCCTGAGATCGATATCGGAGACGTTGCGAGGTTGGACAACCAACCGCCCCCCTCCAGCACAGTGAACACACACACACAAAATATTCTTTAGTCAATTGGCCCGTTTTCTGACCAATCCGTGTCTCTGTTGTTTAGGTTCAGTGTGGAAAACGCCTACATTGACGAGAAGGAGGATGCGTGCGACGCCCTGGGTGAGATCGCCTTCAACACAGGGTACGTTTTCACAGCTCTGCTCAGTCATGGTGTGATGGCAAAAACACAAAAGCATCCTATTACATGTATCTTTCTGTCCAAGAGCAAACATCCAAATGTGAAAACCTTTAGTCAAAAGGAACTAATTACACATGCACATTTCTTTACGTACGCTGTTACTGTAGCATCCAGGGTTGGACTTTTACAGATCTGTAACTTTGCAAGTGTGGACCTGTAATGGTCTATTACTTTGGTTCCATTTGTAGCCTAACTTGCTGTGATTTTACTGGATCAGTCAACTTCATGAATGGATGTCATCATTGTTTTCTTGTCTTTGCTGCACCAGTGCTGCCTTCCAGCCATTCCTGGAGTCCAGCTTTCAGCAAGTATTCGAGATGACAGATGTAAGTCGCCCTGCCTTAGTCCCTCTCTGTCTAATGAACTGTGAAGGGTGTGTGTGTGTGTGTTTTAGTTCTGGTCACGTGAGCGTTCACATGTGTTGATGAACAGGTGGCATATGTTTCTGTACACTAGATGGGTTTTGTTGATTCGCACGTCTGATACAGACAATAAGCCTCTCCGACCCTACTTAACTTACAATCATACTCTCTTAACTTTCTGTAACCCTTCCTCAGTTTCCGCATGACGACGTGCGCAGGGCGGCGTTCGGAGCCATCGGCCAGTTCTGCAGAGCTCAGCACAAGGTGTGGAAGGAGAATCCCTCGGAGGCCAACCATCAGGGTAATGGCAAATGCATCACAGGACACATCTAGGCCATGGAGACCTGAGGCAGATTCTACAACTGCCTTCTTGAATCAGTAGTTAATCAACTCGTTATTCAAAATTATTTAACGTTTTCAAACACTTTCAAGATTTTTTCTAAAATGTTCCAAAATTGAAGATGTACAAGCTCGCAGCATGGCACAATGTGGCGCACTGTGAGCTTTTATAGATCTGCTGTTTTTGAATAGCCAACCCTAAAATCTAAAATGACACACTGATGTTTTCCTGGTTCTTATGGGTTAAATGAGGGACAGGGGTTATTGACACACATTATCAAGGAGATAAAACAAGAGATCTAAAGTAGCAGAATCCCCTCCCTCCATCCCCTAGCCCTCCAGAAGCTGCTGGACGTGGTGTTGCCATGTTACGTGGGAGCAGTGCGCACCGACCGTGAGCGCCAGGTGGTCATGAGTGTTCTGGAGGCCATGAACGATGTCGTCAAGACTTGCCAGGAGGAGGCGCTCAAGACGCCCGGTCGCCTGCAGGAGATCTGCCACGCCATCCGAGACGTGCTGAAGAAGAAGGTGAGAGATGGAACTGTGTGTGTGTGTGTGTGTGTGTGTGTGGGTGGGCTTTGATTTGATTGAACTGAAGTTTGTTTGGGGTTGCTTATTGAGACAGTGTATCTCACATTGTTATTGTTGCTACATTTCCACTTTCTTGATCCTTGACCTCCACGCCAGTACAGTGGCTGCTCCACTGACACTGTACTGTGAAATACTGTATCTCTTTGGCCTTTTTGAGTGCCAAATTTAGCTAAAAAAGCTGCATTGCTTCAGTGATTTAAGTGTGACGGCTGTTCTATAAAGATTAATAATCCTGGCATTCTTTCTCTCTCTCACCCTTTGTGTAGACGGCATGTCAGGACTGCGAGAGTGATGAAGCTGACGATGAAGAGGTTGGTTCTTTCTCTATAGAAAAACACTGCTATTGTGTGTAACAGAAGTAATCAATACTTGGGGGATTTTGTTCAGCATGAAGATACACAAGAAGAGCATAGAGGAGAACAATATTTACATGGGAGAACTGGTTAGAGGAGATTCACTTGCATAGTTAGGGCAGTACATTAATATTGGGTCGATAGTGATGTGTGAGTATGAATTCTTAAATGTCTTCTGATTTCAGACAGTTAAAAACAAAGGAAGTTCGTTTCATGCCTGCTTTTCTTAATGTCTTATACTTTCAGAATGTCATGTTTGTTCTTATGATTCAGCATTTTGTGTGTTGTTCTTGTTAGGCGGAGTATGACGCCATGCTGCTGGAGTTTGCCGGTGAGGGCATCCCTCTGCTGGCCTCAGCCGTGCCCGCAGACACCTTCGCGCCTTTCCTCAACGACCTACTGCCCCTCATCCTGAACAAAGCTGTGAGTTTGAATCCCTGGATTAACCACATTGACCGCTAGCATCGCTATTTTGAGTAGGGATGTCCGGATCGGGTGATCGGAAATCGGGCCCGATCACATCATTTTCAAATGATCGGAGTTGGATCAGGAGCCAAAAAACGTGATCGTGATATTCTAACCATATCATGATATTAGACTGGAAATTCAACAGAGCATGTAGGATTGAAGTAGTTAAACATGCCTAAAGGCATCCACTAAACACCTCAGGTCCGTCCGCGGCACTGGCCTGCAACAGTGACCTTTGTGTTCAAGGACAGAGTTGGCTCTCATTTTCCCATTCAGCTTAAACTTGAGCTTTATTGGTACTTGGCTGGTAAATCCTATTCATTTGTTTGGTTCAGGGCTGTGAACATGCCTGCAAAAATATGACAACGTGATCTATATTTTAGTTTCTTCTAGTGTGTGCGCTTTGATTGGAACGCAAGCGACTTCCCCATTATTCACTCCAGTTTGCAGACTCGTCAAATTAGAGTCCCAGAGGCCTCGGTAACGATGATACAAACTAAGGGGGTAAAAATAACTGTCTGAACGTTTTTCTTTCTTTGTAAAAACAAATTAGGTTGTCAAATTCTGAGCATTTCCTCACACGTTTTCCATTTTTTGCAGAAGCCATCGTGCACAGTGGCGGACCGCTCATTCTCCATGGGGACTCTCGGGGAGATTCTGCAGGCCCTTGTGAACGTGCCCGGGGGCAGGCCTTTGGCGGCCCGTCTGGCCAACCGGCTGCTGCCGGTGCTGGTGGCCGGAGTGAGGGACAGCGACGCGGAGGTCCGCAACAACAGCGTGTTTGGACTGGGATCCCTGGCGCAGGCTGCAGGGCCTCTCGTAGTCACGTATCCTCCTCGAACGCTGCCTGAGAATGGCCTCCTTAATACAGTATACTGTGTATGCACTATTCACACCACAAAGCACTTGAACCCCAGCATCACTATTCTGGGGGGAGTTTTTACATCCACTAGTTTTGGTGAAGAGATTTGTTGTAGACTAGAGGTAAATAACGAAACTAGTCAATCTGAAAGCTCACAATGCATTGCAAAGAGACTTATTGTAAGCTTGGAACATCTATACATATTATTACGTATCCACTCTTGCCCATTCATTGTTGTGTCTGTGTGTTGAGCAGCCGTTCATGGTAATGTATTTCCTTAGCGGGTCGTGTATCAGAGACTTTCCCATGATGCTGTCCCTGTTCTCCAACATGCTGGTCAAGGAGACTGACCTCAGGGTGATTGACAACCTGTGTGCGGCCCTCTGCAGAATGATTGGGAGCAACGTGGATGCTGTGCCGCTGGAGCAGGTGTGCTAAAGAAAAATAGTTGTCATTGTCGACGTCGTGTGATTTGATTTGATTGCAAGAAACCATCACACAGTTGAGAGTTAAAATACATTAGACGATGAAAACACAAGTCAGTCAGAGAGTCGGAGACATATTTCCATTGTGGTCCTCACATAAAATGAGAACATGGGGCGGAAACCTTGTATGTCCAAAATGGTTACGTTTCAGCAAATGGGTAAAAAAGAAGCGGTTTTCCAAATGTGTAGTTATTTAGTAGTAATTATTTAAAGCTGCTATAAGCAATATGTCATCATTTTAATAACTTTATTTTATTTTATTCAGACAGCCAGCCAATTTAGTCTCTGACTGTGACACATCTAGGGGCCACAATCTGCATTCATAGATGTTCCTAGAAGCTTTGTCATTGGTCGTAATGACTAACCAATCAGGAAGCAGACAGGCAAATCGACCAATGACAAAGCTTCTAGGAAAATCTTTGAATGCAGATTGTGGCGCCTAGATTATAGCCAGGGCTGCACATAAGTGGTGCGCAACTGCGCATGCGTCGTCAAAATTCAAAATGCGCTGTCAATCAAGCACCGGGAAGCGCTTCTGCGTACCAACAGCCGGGGCCGCCTAAAATGATTATTTATTATGGCCAGAATACTAGTAAATTCTGTGGCGAGAGCATTTTCCACCGACTGCCACTCAAAGTGGCTACTGGCCAATCACAGCACGTCTTGCACAAGTGCACTGGCCATTGTGGCCAATCACAGCGCGTCCTTACTCAAAAGGGGGAGTATTCCATGCTGCTTCAGTGCTTTCAGCTGGGAGAAGGTGAGAAAACCTGACACAAATAGTTTTGTCTTCTCCGTTTCAGATAGCAAACTACTGTAGTCCCCGGTGTAAAAGGGCATGCTTTGGATGCTTTGCACTCTTCCCTTTTGCCACTGTGCTTGTGATTGTATTCCGGGTGCTGGAGAAGCATGGTTGCTCGTGTGCGATGCGCAGCCGTCTCTCACAGCCTAGGCACCGGCCACCGACTATTTACGGGTACTAAGGTTTTAGTTCCGACATAGTGGAGTGCGAAGAGTTTAAAGCATTGCGGACTGGCACTGCTGCCCAACATGAACACCGTGTCTCGACATACTGTCCCTTATTATCGTAACGTCGGGTAGTGTACACTGTTAATTATTGCACCGAGGAGCCATGTGTGTCTGACTGTCTGACTACGTCGCCTCAGCTAAAAACAAAAGTGAAGCCTGATGTATGCTTCGCCGTACGATGTGTCGCATTTTAAAAAGATTGCTGATCTGCAAGCTCACAACGTGTATGAGCAACACGTTGTGAGCTAGTAGATCGGATATTTAAATACAAAATAATAAAAAATCTAAATATTGCTTTGATGCTCATATTATCCTTAGGAAGTATTAAGTTTTATTTTTTTAGAATATGCATTCCATAGGGCTGGACCACACATGGACCTAGATTCTAGCAAATTTAGATTTTTTTAATAATGGGATGAATCTACAACAAGAGCCATTCTATGGCTAAATCTAGGGTTACAATACCCTCCATTGACTCCCCATTCATCCAATAAATATCGTTTTGCTATAAGTTATTCATCCCTCTTTTATCCATCCGGCGAGACGGGTCGCCGCATTTTCGGAGCACCAAGAAACTCCTCCAGGTGCTCCTCTGAGTACTAGACCAAAAAAGTTGTGTGCAGCCCTGATTTTAGCAGCTTTAATAATTTTCATTAGTTCAACTTCAATATTTATAAAACCAACAGACATATTTAACCACTTTAATGTTCCCATTCCAAATTCTTCCAAGGTAATTGAAATGAATACGTATTTTCTCTACCCTAGTCTACAATTAGTAACCATATGTTTATAACATAATAATTATGTTGACGAGGGTTTTCACTGACTGTAGCAACAGTAAACATTGATGGTGTCATAGACTGAAATATCCCTGTCCCTGAGAGTTCTCTGTGTTTTGCTTCCTCTCCCAGGTTGTACCTGCTCTGGTCAACTGCCTGCCCCTCAAAGAGGACATGGAGGAGAACAAGACGGTCTATAGCTGCCTGGCCATGCTCTACACACACAGCCCTGCTCTGGTAAGAAGGTCCAGTGGGTTCAAACCTTAGAGTATATATGAATAGAGACGGCACCCGAGTTCTCCTCCCATCCACTTGCATTAAGTTGCTCTAAAGCGCATGAGGCGATTTCACTCCTCTTTCCGGGTAGGAACAGAGTGCATTCTTGGATGGATTTGCCCCAAACACATTGCAGACTATCATTGCACACGTTCACGTGCGTTCACGTATGAAACAGCGTTCACGTGTCATCGTGAACGTGCACAATGATGGTCAATGGACCAGTGCGTTCATGTGTTTGGGCCCACGCTTCAATACTAAATTCGGCCACTATGTCCATTTCGCCTCAGGGTTTCCTCTGGGTGCCTTCTCTATTCTTATATAAGGTTCAAACTCTGCCTGGGGGCGTTTCTATGTGGATGTTCTCCCTGTGTTTGCATGGTTTTCCCTCAAGGTACTACTGTTTTTTTCCCACACCAAAAGACATGCATGCCTTCCATTACCCTTAACCACTTCACTGGCGTTGGGAGTTGGGTGGGTGCTGCACTGTGGCTGCTCGCTGTAGTTAGGATGGGTCAAATACAGAGCGACAGATAAAGAACTGTACTTTAACCTGGTACAGTACAGGGTATATGCATTCACCGGCTTGCACTGGCTCCATTCATATCTGCTGTTGAAATCACAATGCAGATAAAACAGAAATAGAATCCATTTGTTGAAATAGTACCTATATCCCGAGGAGGACTGGAAGCAAAGCTAATTCAGTGGATTCGTATTTGTGTAATGTCTTGATTGTGCTTTTGTTTGTGAATGCGAGTATAAGGCTGATGGTACCTTATGCTTCTTCAGATTGTGAGCCAAATGAAGTCTATCGTTGCTGCTTCCAGCCAAGTCCTGGGCTCAAAGGAGGTCGATACAGGTGAGAACCACAGGTCACACACCACATTGTTCCACAGACAGTATGGAAATGGCATAGTTTTGTGCAGGCTAGTGTAATATCCGTACACTTAGGGTTACAGTGAATGCTACAGTGTCTGTCTTCTTTGCATTTATTTATTTGTTGCGTCTGTGTCTCACGTTTCCCGTCTTCAGAGACCCAGACCACTATCTCCATGCTTATCCGGGAGTTTGCCCAGCGCAACTCAACGGAGTTCCAGTGTGCCGTGATCTTACTCCCTGCCGAGCAGCAGGCCTTGCTGAGTGTGGCTGTCACGGCCTCATAGCCCCAACACACACACAATATATGCCCTTCCGCTCTCCTTCGTGAAGCCAGCCTTAAAGGAATACATTTTTATACTGTGGATGGGGAAAACGGGACAGTAGTCTTACAATGTTTTCCAAATTTTGGCCAAGTTCCTGCAAACTTCAGCACTTAGACTATGCTATTGCCACAACTACTACCGTTATTACTACTACATGAACCGGTTATGTTTTCAGTATTACCATTTTAATTTATTCACATTGTGTGCTGATACTGTTCTTATTTTATCATGAAAAGTGGTTCAATGTCTGATGTATTGCTTTCTTTTTTCTTTCGTCTACATTGTTGTCCTAGTTCAATGTTGTTATTGATCTGCTGCTGTCCCCTTTTTACCACTGATTTGGAAAAACCTGGCTTTGCTGTTTTGGAGTGTGAAGTAATGGATCTGTTCTCTTGATAAATGTCTCTCTTTCTCAAGATATTTCAGTCTTATTTTTACGACCATAAATCTTCTCCTGGAGATCTTTAGTAGAGTGTTTGCTTTGGTTTCTCTTATACCGCTTACTAAGAACTTCTTCATTCAGGCCAAATCTGTAAATGTGCACTCATGTGAAATTGTGAACTCATGTGGCAGACAACCAGCAGTTATGTGTGGGAGCTCACTCATTATACAGTATAATATATGGTTGAAGTAAGTGGCCACCCTCAGTTGTTACAAAAAGCAGCTCTTTATTTCCATGACATATTTTCGTGCCATGTGGAAGTTGCATAATCACTCAAACTTTACATTATCATGTACACAAGTAGTTAGTTAGTTCATTCACCATGTACCACTCCATCTTTATCGTTTTTGCAAACATGGTTTCTGGTCATTAACATTCTGATATGTATTACCTTAGACAAGCAAAATGTGTGTGCATCAAACCATTCTAGAATAGCCTACCAATGCACCCAATCTAACAATACGTTTGTACAAATATTACAATATCTTATAGGGACACAACTGGGTAAGTCAAACCATGCCTCGCCACACTTCATAGAGTGCTTCCTCAAAATACAATTTACACACATCAGTTAGTAGGTGACTTGAGTCTTCAAACCAGTATAGAGTAGACAAATTGTCTTTGAAAATCAACGATGGCTTACATTAAAAGTTAATTAAAAGTGTAGCTGGTTGATCCTCAATATCTTGACTTAAATTTCCCGTTGTTCCTGTGTCTTGTTAAGCTTTGGCTGGTCCAAATCCAACGCCAGAGTCATCTCCACTGGTGCCAGACTGTTCTCTCCTGAAACAAAAAAAACTGCATTCAAATAGGAGGCACAACAAAACCCTTCCCCACGTCAAACAGGGATGTCCAAAATGTAGAACTCTAGCGATGTTCCAGTAAATAGGATTGTAGTTCAGAAATTATTTTGTCAAAGCTATATGGCTGGAAATTTTAACTATTTGATAATGTACTGTGATCTATAGGGATGATTGCCCACCTTTCCTGAAAGTTCCATGGCATTCCATGCAGCCGTTTCCCCATAAGATTGCTTACAAACTGACTAACCAGATAAAAACCCTCCCCTCAGGGTGATAGTACTCCAATGACTCATTACACGGCAATTACGAGCATGAGCTATCAGGCTTAGTGTTCCATTAGTGGAACTGAGTGAGAGACAAATGCCACACACCCATCACAATTACATAGACACTGTAGGCATGCTTATTACTTCGTGGAACACCCAATGCTGAGAACAGGAGAAAATATTTGGCATAATTATTTGCCATCAATCACGTTTAATTTCCAATTTGACATTTTTACAACCCTGAAGCAATAGAAGAAAAAAGTCCTTCTGCACACCTACAGTGGACACACTGGACAGGTGCGTCGGATAACTGAACTGGAGAAGTAGAGACAAAAGGATCCCGGCACACTGTCTTCACTTACAGAATTTGATTTATTTGAACAACGTTTCGGTCGTTCAGTCCTTCATCAGGCAACAACCCTGAAGCTAAAACATTATGTCCAACAGGATGTGGACCAAGCTAATTTATTGACACTGTGATATAGTAAAACACAAAAAATACTGTTTATTCATGATATAGTTGACCTGCTGGGGATATATACTGTAAGTTTGTAGCAGAGTATTAACGTGAAATCAGCTGGGTTACAGGCGTGGCCGGTAGCATTGCTGACAGCATTGGCACATAGTTACTGAGAGCTACTGAGAATAGGTCACAGAGGTCATTGGCCGTGGCAGATGGAACGGCTGCCTATTTATGACACTGTCCGCCCAGGCCAAAATGAGAACGTCGTGCTCCAATCCCTCCACCTCTTTCGTATACAAAATTCCATCCAATGATAACTATATTATTTTAGACCGCTCTGTTGTGTGAGAGAATGTATAGCAGTGTCTGGCCCTGCTAGGTTCTGATCCTAGATCAGCATGCCATGGGGACCGGGTACATGTGGTTTGAGAGACGGGAAGATCTGATACTAAACCAGCATGGGGAGGAGCTGTAAAATAAAGCACCTTTTCTACCCATGATCGCTATCCGTCAAACTACAGTACTGTGGGGGGAATCGGTAGCAATGTCTGATTTATCAGGGAACAGGTAGACCAACTTAAATACTTGATACCTTTTGGTTTACTTTTATTATCTTCCCCCTCATGATTTTCTACTGGATCCAATGAATAGTTGAATACTACTATATCTTCTATACTCAGCCAATGTGTCCCAGTCTCCCAACAAACACATCTGAACATTATTATTCAAGTGCTACAGTCACATACTGCATGTCACCCTAACATCTCAACGGGATTTCATATAGGATGTTTCACATTTCTCAGGCAACTGCCAGCGAGGGATTCCCTCCCTCTTTCTGTGTGTGTGTGTGTGTGTGTGTGTGTGTCTCTCTCACCGGGTTCTACGCCACCACCCAGAGTGTATCTGGACTTCCAGGGCAGGATATCAACACCGGTGCGGCAGAAGGAGCGGTCAGTGTGGGCCTCTGTGCTGTACAGAATTTCCTGGAGCTGTTTCTCTCCGGGTTTCTGGGCTTTCACTCGCACCTGGAAGAACAACGATGGGGCGTGGGTTACTATAGCAGAATTAATTTCACTGCTGGGGAGTCTGCCTTGAATGACAATATGCCTTTGCTCTATATAGCCAATTAACTTTGGTCGATTATTTATCCCCTTCAATAATATCAATTGGTAATAAGTATTGTATTTTATATATAGAGTATATATTTCTTTTTTGTCACCTTTACAACAAGGTATAACTTGTGGTATGAGCAACACAGCTATCCATCTCCATCCTATCAATCCATTATGTTTCTGTTGGTAATCGCTCTCGTTTTGAGCGATATGCCAGCACCAGGTGTGTGTCAGTTAGACTGGCAGTCTCAGGTGTGTGCTCTGGAAGAATGCCTATAGTATGGTCTTATTGGGGTGTTGTCTTCCTTTGACTTCACCAGTCTTACAGGAACTTGGCCATAAGACCTGCTGGCTGTCTACTACTTTCTTTTGCATGTCTTTATGTCTTGCATGTCTTTACAGATCTGAAGGAGTTAGACTTAATTAATCCCCACCATACAGTCCATTTAAACATGATTACCGGTAAGTTTTTGTCAGGATTTTAACAATAATTTTACCATACAAATGTGTAGCTCAGCGAGTGTACAAATTAAACCAAATGGACCCGAACCGATCCATTTGGTTCCATTTACTGTAGGAGTCTGTAGGAGTACTGACCTCCAGGATGGTGATCTCTTTCTCCTTCAGTTTCCCTAGTTTGTTCTTAATCTGGGTCTTCTTGTTGTCGACCCACACTATGCGCTCCTTCACCTCTGACCTGTGCACGTGCACAACACAGCACAAACACACACACACAAGGTGAGAAGGAAGTTGCATCTCTCTCACACACACACAAACACACACACACACACACACACACACACACACACACACACACACACAGACGCACACGCACACGCACACACACCATACTTTCATAAACACTGTAACATCCTCAGTGTTTTTAGACACTTTCAGAGTTCAATTAACACTGAGGATGTTACTGTGCAAATGATTGGTAGCATCTAATAGACTGCAAGCCATGTCTAGTCGGCAAAAATAGGCCTTTGAACAGCAGTTGAATGCATTCAGCTATCTGATACAATAGAACTAGTAGCAGAAGTACAGGTCACTTGGGAATGCCTCCACACACTCAGGGCAGACTTACTCCAGGATGCCCAGGTCGGCCAGCGTCGTGTCCAGGAAGGGGAAGGGCTGATGGGCGCAGTCGAAGACGGGGTCGGGGGTCAAATCCTGCATCTCGATGGGCAGGTTGAATAACATGGGGATGTCCCACTCCACCTCGGAGCGTAATAATACCTTGGGCTTGGGCCCGGCGGGTCCCCCGTCCGCAGGCCCGCCCAGCCCTCCGTTGGCCTGCTGCCGCTGCTGCGTGGCAGGGCTCTGCCCGGCACCCAGGGAGATGTTTGACTCATCGGCCGCCAGCTTGACTGATGATGCTGTTCGTTTATCTCAAAATATATATGTGTGGTTTATTCCCCTCACCCTCTTGGTCTCCTGCTGCTCGGTGACTCTCTCTATCGCTCTCCTCAGTAAGCACAGACGGCTCTTCGCTTATCTCTGTAATTGATTCTCGGTGTCTCACCGCCGACGACTTGTTTTCGGTTGTGTTTGGCGCTGTTGGATGTAGAAGGCTGGCCCGTCTGTTGCCTGGCTCTCCGGGGGATAGTGATTCAGAGTTGGGTGTATACTGTCCTCTTCCTCTTGTGTCTCCTCTGATGTGTGTAGGGGTGTGTGTACAGACCTGTGCCCAGCCCCTTGGCAGATATATAAGCAGCCAGAATGAATGTGTGCAATGTGCCACTTGCATGTCAGGTTTATTAGACTAGTGTCAAGGGATTGATGTTGTTTATACTGCTCTGTGTGTGTGTGTGTGTGTGTGTGTGTGTGTGTGTGTGTGTGTGTGTGTGTGTGTGTGTGTGTGTGTGTGTGTGTGTGTGTGTGTGCAAAGGTGCGAGAGAGAGCAAGGATGACTGATGTTTCACAGTATGTGTTCTGATGCATGCACTATAGGCCAGGGTGTGTGTGTTTTTTTTAAGATGAGTTTTTGGGGCTTTTTATGCCTTTATTGGTAGACAGACAGTAAAGGGGGAGAGAGATGGGGAGTGACATGCGGCAAAGGCCGTCGGGCTCGGGAGTCGAACCCGCGGCACACTGTCCGGCTGGCTGGCTTGGCAGCCTAGGTGTCCAGACGGTTGGGCTAATCGTCCAGGCCCGCCAGGGTGTGTTTTGCTACATACCATAGAGCAGCGGTTCTCAAACGGTCATGTCAAGGACGTGTTTGGGAGGATGTATTTGGCCACGGACCACCATCAGAAACATTTTGTGCCAGGACTTGTGTTGTTAAACTGTTTCAAAACAATTGCAAAATGCTCACACGTTTTCAAGATTTTGTGGAAAAAAAATCACACCCGTGTGAACCGAGTGGTGTAACTCCCCTCTCCCCCCCCCCCCCCCCCCCCCCCCCCCTTCCCCTCTCTCTCTCTCTCTCTCTCTCATTAACGGGCAACAATGCAGCACTGTCTCTCTCTCTCTGTTTCTGGCAAACAGCGCCCCTACTGGTACTCATTATATGATGCTCATAGTCACATAGGTGAACACATGAACACATAGGTGAACACATAGGTGAACACGGACAAAGCTGTTCCTTGGAGTGGTTGCACCACTCAAAAATGATCTGCAAGCTACAACAAGGGTTTAAGTGGTTAACTCCTCATAGGACCCCTGAGGGTCCCCGGACCCCACTTTGAGAACCACTAACATAGAATACATACACTATGCAGTATAGTGACTCATAGGAATAGACTAAGTGACAACCAGGAATAGTCTGGTGACCACCGGAGAGACGGGTAGCAGCCGGAAATTAGACGGCACCCGGGAGCAGTATGGGTTAGCGCCCCAGCCTGTGTCTTCCGTGAGGAAGAAGCCCAACAAACCCACGGTGAGGCCTTTAGGAGGGCCATGCAAGCCTCAAGCGGAGCCGGCAGCACCACCAAGGGCAAGGTGGGGCCTGCGGAACCGTTGCGGCTTGAGAATCCACCATTCCTAAATAAAGTGCCTGGTGCTGGGAGTCTGGTGCAACGCACAGGGCCTGACCTGGTGAGAGCAGGAGTGGACCTGGTGAGACGTAGGAGGGGCCCGGACAGGTGTCAACCCACAGAGCCTAGTCCTTCCATGTGCCAGAATGCTACCTCCCAGTCCCGGCAGAGTAGTTCAGGAGGAATGGATTGTGTGGCCCTGGTTTTTCCCTAATGGGACTTATCGAGGGTAGCTACTGGGACGTAAGTCGGGACTTGATCACTCCCGGCTGGGTCACCTGAGTGTGGGGTATGATGTTGCGAGACCCGAAACCCCGATGACCTTGGGATACATCACTGAGGATACGTCCCAGGTGCATCCATTTATGTATGTATTTTGTTATATGCAGTACGGATGTGTTTGATACATATTATATACAATACATACAGTTTTGATACAGACAGACAACACAGACAGATATAAATACATACAAAACATGTAGTTTGATGCATACATGGTACATACATACAGTATGTGTTTTGGTGAATAAATAAAAATGATTTGATATTCCATTCAAGTCAACTTGATGTGAATCATCAATAAATAATACAATTTAATTTAATTGAATAGATTTTTGATCCACACGACTAGGGCTGGGGTCACGTCACTCCCATTCAACCAGTGTAATGTCATGCACAGAACATCATTTACAAATCAAGAAGTAATACATTCTACAGATTATTCTTTATATGTGGAGATGGCAAGAGCACAAATCATGGTTTGTTTTGTCAATTAAGGTTATATTCTGAAAGAGTTTGATGTGTAGATAAATATGCTGTATGTATAAACAAAGTATAAAAATCATTTATCTATTCTTTCAGTCAGTATTGTCATTCTTTCAAGAGCTGAATCAATCACAAATTAAAAACGTATCACAGGAATAACGTCAAAGGGAAGTTCCATGAGATATGGGACTACTTTTATTTATATATCAAAGGATTGTTGTAGTAACATTTTGTATTTGTACATTACATATGATATAACCATGAGTGTCAACAACAGAGTGTGGAGGGGCGTTGTCCAGGGGTTTTCTTTTTTTTGACTGCTAGGTGTGTTTTGTTTTTTGTTTGTTTTTTCCTGTCTTTTTCTTTTGTTTAAGTCATGTGAATTTTGTATGCTTTATTTAAAATCAATAAAAAAACTTTGATGACAAAAAAAACTAAAAGAAAAAATTAAAAACGTGTTTCCATTGTTATTTCTTATTTTTGATATAACGGGGAAACCAATTTGTTTATTTGTTTGTAATTGCACTGATTGGGCCTTTAATGTGAAGTGTTCAGAGTCGGAACAAAACACCCCGAGGATGAGTTACAGCATCACAACAACTATAGACAGATTTAAAGCTCTGAGTAATTAAACGTGCCTGGCCGATGATCCAATCCGCCTATTTGAAACGACCTCCTCTAGATATTTAGAGACACATTGATTATTCCTCATCATGTGTCTCTGATAGACTGTATGGGACATCCATGGCGGGCTGCCAGCATTCACCCTGTTTTTTTCAAATGTGTCCCACGTGCTGTGCCAGGGTTCCCCCATGTGCTGTTGCATGTGTGTATGTGCGCTTGTACTGTACGTACTGCTGTCTGTGTGCAACACAGAGAGCAGGCTTTATCCAGTAAATGAGCATTCTGGATGCATCATGTCACATTCCAGTGAGTGAGCACATTGACCACTTAAACTCCATCATCCATATTCTGGGGGAAACATTTAGCCAAAAATATCAGAGCTTGTAGATCAGCTATTTTAGGTGAAGAGGTTTTATATGTAAAGGTACAAAAGGTAGAAAGCCAACTAAACCGGACCCGGTTTACTAGTAAACTGTTTACTAGGTTTTAAGTAGCCTCAGTCCCAGGCTTACTTATCTGCGAAAAGAAAAGGGTTAAAGGGGGGGGGGGGTTTACTTAAATTTTTATCCCACGATTTTGTAACCCAGTTTTCTTTTCACCCAGTGCCAATTATCTAATGTAATCCTGGGCGCTACACTTCCTCTGCCAACCTGGGGGGGGCAGCGGACTGACCTCATGCCTCCTTCTATGCATGAGGAGTCCAAGCTGCTTCTTTTCACCTGACAGAGGCCGGCCGGACGTAGCGCGTGGAAGGGACACATTATTCCGACTGGCCAGGGGGAGGTAGTTTTAGAGACCAGGATTACGGCATGTTTTTGTGAGGGTATCTACCCTAGGGGACACGGGGATAACATGCAAACTCCACACAGAAAGGCCCTATCGCCAACCCCCGCCTCGGGTATGGGCACTTAAAGGGTTTTAAGTGGTTAAAGCCCACTCCTGGGGCTGGGAACGAGGCTAGTTAAAGCCCATTACTTAGACCAGGACTTCTCCTGGTTTGATTCAGATTTTACAGAGGCCAGTTTCGAATTGCAGCCATCCGTAGGTGCCCTTTGAGAGCGGTTTTGAAGGAGTCAAGGGATTCACATGTCTTAATGACTGTTGGTAGGGCGTTCCACATTTTGGTGGCATAGGAGCGAAAATAATTTAGTCCCTTGTTTGTGCCGAATCTGGGTTGTACATGGTTTGTTGCACTCCCTCTGGTGTTGTGGGTGTGGACTTCGTTTACATTAAGGAAGTATTTAGACAGGTACATGGGTATCTTGGTGGTGTATCGAATCTTGTGGACCAGACCCATTGCAAGATGCTGTACTCTGTCGTCGACCCTAAGCCATCCCAGCCTGTCAAAGTGGGCAGGGGTGAGGTGGGTTCGGGGGGTGAGGCCAAGTAGGAGCCTGACCAGTTTGTTTTGGGAGGTCTGGAGCCTTGTTTTAAGGGCCTTTGAGGTGCTGTGGTACCAAGAGGTGGATGCATAGTCAAAGAAACCTTGTACGAGGGCTCCTGTTAAGGTCTTCAAGGTGTTTTTGCTGACCAGTGAGGAGATCCTGTAAAGGAATCTTGTTCTTTGATTGACTTTTTTGATTACGTTGGTGGCCATTTTATCACCAGAAAGATTGGCCTCCAGGATGGAACCTAGGTAGGTAATTTGATCTTTTCGTGTGATAATATTGTCACCCACTCTAACCAAGAAGCCATCTGCCTTGCTGAGATTACTATTTGATCCGAAGAGGATGGATTCAGTTTTTCCCAGGTGTAAGGATAGTTTGTTATCAGCGAGCCAGGTGCAGATTCTACCGAGTTCAGAGCTGAGGGTCTTTTCAACCTGCAGTTTGTTCCTGTCCGAGACCAGCAGTGCTGAGTCATCTGCGAACAGGAACAAGTTGCAGTCACAAGCTGAAGTCATGTCGTTAACATATATTAGGAACAGTAAAGGCCCTAGTATGCTTCCTTGTGGGACGCCACAGCTCACTGGGAGGGGAGGGGACAGTGTTCCGTTCACCTCCACCATCTGTTCTCTCCCCTCCAGGTAGGATTGCATCCAGCTCACTGATGTGCTATCAAAACCAATAGATTTAAGCTTGTTAACCAGTATGGAGTGGTTCACGGTGTCAAAAGCCTTTTGGAGGTCCAGCATGACCATGCCGCAGTATTTTCCAGCGTCCACCTCGTGTTTGATGTGGTCGCTCAAATAGAGGAGGCATGTGTCAGTGGAGTGGGATGTTCTGAACCCAGATTGGAACTCGTACAGCAATTTATTAGTGGCAAGATACTTTTCAACCTGTTCATAGACTATTTTTTCCATCACTTTCGAGATGGAGCTTAGAATAGAAATAGGGCGAAGGGCGGTAGTTGCCGGGTTCTAATTTACTCCCTTTTTTGTACAGGGGGGTTACTTTGGCCAGTTTAAAATCTTGGGGGACCTGTCCCTGTTTGATGGAGAGGTTTACTATGTGGGTGATGACGGGAGCAATGGAAATGGCTGAGTCTCTGAGAAATTTGGAGGGAATATTGTCATGGCCAGTGGCCTTGTGGGGTTGGAGGGCACTCAGTTTTTTAAGTACCACCTCCAACCAATAGTGTGCTGATGGAGCAGACAACAGCACACACTGTGCCTTCCTCGTAAACCGAATGAAATCACGGTTCTATTCTGCCCCTCTTGCTGTCATGTCCTGATGTAACTATAACGGTGGTTTGAGGTGAGTATACGGACCGCTGACTCCACCATCTGTCGGTCATAGCCCTCAAATTGCTCCCGAGAAAGTCCATGAGGGGATCATGTACCACCACTGGCAGAACACAGCTGTTGCAGTATACTGTGGCATTTAGCAGGGTGAAGTCCTTTAGTAGATAATATACTGCCTCAAAGTAATTACACTGCCTGAAGAGATGATTCACTTTTACGACCTTGAAAGGTCAAGGTCATAATCAAGGTGCAGCAGTAGCGGAGGAGGTAGAGCGGCTGCTTGGGAACCCGTTACCGGAAGGTTCCCAGTTCAATCCCGGGCTCCCCCTGAGTTACTGTCGAAGTGTCCTGGAGCAAGACACTGAACCCCTAATGGCTCCCGATGAGCAGGTTGGTGCCTTGCATGGTTTCCTCTGCCATCGCGGTGTGTGAATGTGTCACAGGGTGATGTAATGCACGATCATTGTCAGGTGCCTTCGTTAAAGGCGCTATATATATGCACCATTTACCATTTACCAAGGTCAAAGTCAAAATGATGACTTGGACTGGGGCTGGGGGTTTGTAACGGATGAGTTTGGGAAGTTGTGATGGGCACAAAGTTAATGGCTGGGTTTCCCCTTAGACT
Source organism: Protomyctophum parallelum (assembly GCF_964188405.1). NCBI lineage: Eukaryota > Metazoa > Chordata > Actinopteri > Myctophiformes > Myctophidae > Protomyctophum > Protomyctophum parallelum. The sequence continues at coordinate 15,885,815 of NC_139712.1, read as the reverse complement.
AGAGTATATATCATGAATAGAGAAGGAGGAAACTCTGAGGCGAAATGGACGAAGTGGCCGAATTTGGTATTGCAGCGCTGGATTAAGGTAGTGCAAGCAAATGTTTGGTGCTTGCAAGCAGTGCACGTTGAGGCGAGAGCACAGGGCACTGTGGCGCGAGGTGTGTGGAGGCTCTCTGTGTGCCGTGGCGTTGTGAGATGGGCCCCTAAGCGAGCAGCAGTAATAATTGTAATATGATGATGATGATGATGATGATGATGATGATGATGATGATGATGATGATGATGATGATGATGATGATGATGATGATGATGATGATGATGATGATGATGATGATGATGATGATGATGATGATGATGATGATAGGCAGGGTTTACTTGAACATCAGAATGGTTTTATATGTGGCTAGCACATGCAATTCCAAATCACACATTGTGAGTGTCACAGTCTTTGGTCAAAATGAGTTAAAACACCATCAAGAATGTTCATTTGAGGACCATGCAGTCCAAGTTCTGCATATAACCTGCATTTTAGCTCACCTTACTTAACCCTGTTGGTTAGAATGCGATACTTTAATAGTCAACTTGTTGTACGACAAATAGCAAAGGTTTGCCGATGTGCAAACAACACCACAATGCAACCTGCTGTGAGTTTGCTATTTTAAGAAATGTGATTTATACTAAGAAAACATTACCTAAAATGTGACCAAAAGATTTATGCCAGGGTTGTTGTTTATTTTATCAAACATAAATATCAAACTTATCAGACAGTCTACAAACGTCAGACCAGAAAAGCAGGGATAAAACATCCCCACAGGCCATGAATATGAATGACTAGAGGGGAAGCAGTACTGTAGCATGGATCCCCCCAGCAAATTGAACCATATGGTGATAGTCTCACTGTATGACACACACAGTTTCACACTGTAACCCCACCACCATCCCACCACCTTAGTCAGCACGCCATACCACAGTGTTGCTGTTGTATGGAGCCACCCAGCCATGAGATCTGACAGGGGCTTTCTGCCCGCATGGCATAATGATGTCATGGCCTGTCTACGGAGGGACTGAGTCTTTTAAACCCCAGGACAAAGAGATAAATGATGTAGGGACACAGGAGGTCACGTTTCACTATATTTTATATGAAGACTTAACCCCTCTATTCTTAGTGAAATGGACCTGAGTTCAGTGAGTTGCAAGTACTTGGTAGGCTTTTTTTTCACTCTAGACTACGCCAAATCTCTTGTCAGAAATATACAATCTACTTGTAGATCTGCTATCCTGCAGAATAGGGATGCTATTGGTTCAAGTGATTGAGACTATAGGCTCAAATCAGCAGTCTTGTGTGTTTGACTAATGAACAAACTTCCTCCTTATCCTGTACGTACAGTATACAGTATGCTGTGATCAGTGTGAAATAGCATTGGTTTATAATTGCACAAATTCAAAAGGCCTGGTGCAGGAAGGCTACATCAAACTTCTGTTCAGTCACCTGAGGACATATTCAACCTTTCAGGGAAAATAAAGTCAGAAAAGAGCCTGAACCATCTCAAAGATGTGAATTTATTTGGATACAGTAGTTTCCTACAACTTATTGGGTCATGTAGAATTTGTTAAACTAGCCTATACACTTAGTTCCAACACAAACTGGCTGACGCAAGGGTAAAGTTCCTGCCAACTACACTGTGGAGATTGATCCACCACGGTGCCTCATCCTTCTCCAGGCCTCCAATGAACACAATGTGCTAGCCTTGTTCATGGGCAGCTGGGGAGGGTCAGGGTGTCAGCTGTCGCTGCTCTGTAGCGACTCCTACAGGTTGATTAGATGATAGATCCCATGTTCAGTATTGACTTCACATAGACAGCCCATTCATCCAAACAGAAAAGTTCTATAAATTGTATTAAATAACGACAAACTCACCAACATTGCAGCTGTACGGAAAGGCAGGAAAGCTTGAATTAGGCTATCCTCTTTCTATCTGCAATGTGTTTGTTTAATAAAAATCCACTGTAGACAGTGTAGAGTGTAGACATGTTTTATGAGCTATACTCCCAGTCAAGAAATTCCTTGCAGATGATCTTTTTCTAAATGTTGGAGTTTGGAGGTGCTCGTTGACTATCACTCAACACAACAGCCCAATCAGCCCATGCGTACCACCTGTTTTGAATTTGCACATAATGCAGGAGGCAGCAGGAGGTTGCTTTACTGATAACGATAACCAAACTAATAAGATGATAATTCAAGCTTTTCGTACAGCTGCCATGTTGGTGAGTTTGACGTTATTCAATAGCCTACAATTAGATAGGACTTTTCTGTTTGGATGAATGGGCTGTCTATGGGAAGTTGCACCTACAGTAGTTAGCACCTTGCTGTCAAGATGGCAGCCGTGTGCATAATGCATATCGTCAATGGAGTGGAACTGGGAGAGGTACAGCATCCTCCACATGTCATCAATAGGTTCTTATTTTGATCATAAGACCCAATACTGAATGCCAAGTCTCCAGGTTTTCATCAGAATATGTATGAGCCTTATTTACTATCCAATCCAATCCAATCCACTTTATTTATAAAGCACATATTTATACAACAAGGTTGAAACAAAGTGCTGTACACAAAGAAATACTAGAATATCAAGAAAAAAGCAACAACAACAACAACAACAGTACATAAACAGGGCAACATAAGGACACAATGCAGTGGAAGCAGCCACTCTTAATCAGTAGGCTATGTTCAAATGACACTATGACACTATGGCCTACTACTGAACTAGTACTAGTGGTTATTTGCAAGGACCTCCGAGAGTGTACAAATAGAACCAAATCATGGACCCCGGACCATGGGTCCATTTGGTTCCACACCACACTCTGTTATTCAGGGCTAGCTCTTTATATGAGCACCATTTCAATCATGTGTTTCTGTTATTGTCCAGTGTCCACATTTTGACAAAAATGTACACCACAAGCCAGCATGTGTTATATATCCTCCCTGTAAAATCATTGTGGCTGGTGACTGCATGTGTATCTGAGACGGTCTACAGTCTACACCCTCCCCAAGACCGACAAGTACAGTAGGTGTTGGCACTTGGCAGAGGCAGGGACAAGTGGCATAGTGACAAAAGGGGATTCATCCACATTTATTTTTGTAATATAAATTTATGTTGAAACAAGTTGTTTTAATCGTTGCTTTTCGATCTATAAAACCTTGGACAAGTGGAGCGTCCTTGTGAAGTGGGCTTGTACGCCAGTTGGGATGACTGATGAAGGGAAATCCCTCATTGCTGTCCAGTGGTTACTGTGGTCAGTAACCTTTCCTCTGCTACCACCTGCTGTTCCTCATGTAGCAATGACTGTCCCAAACATTATTTTCCCTCTATCCAATCGGTTGTCTCGTTTCAAGATATGGAATTAATAATAATAATAATAATAATAATAAATAAATAGTAATAGGCCTAATTGCAAACGTAGGCCTGCATTTCCCGTTAGTCGGTCGGTCGGTCACGGCTCCAAATATGGTCACGTCTCGTGACATCACGCCTCCATATATGGTCACGGCTTGTGACATCATGCCTCCATATATGGTCACACCTCGTGACATCATGCCTCCATATAACGTTACGCCTCGTGACATCACGCCTCGTGACACGTCACACCACCATATATAGCCATCTCCATATATGAAGATCACGACACTGACCTCATCAAACCCTGGATAGCCATACATGGATACTGGATCATCACCTAGATCTGCATGCCGGCTAGCAACTCCAAACCTCAAACCCTTAGATCTCCATATATGGAGCTGACCTGTTCTGACATTCCATATGTTGATCCTACCCCACCAGCATGTCCTTCCTCATCGATGTCTCCCTTTTGACTGAAATACCTGTCCATTCAAACTCTAGACGGGCTCGTCCCAAAGTTATTAGTGCAGTCAGCGAAAACTAGAGTTCTCAACAGGCCCGAAGATTAAGGCTCGGCCCTACCTGGGCCCTCATCAAACCCAGTACACTCAAGACACTGGCCCCGCTGCCACCCTTAGATCTCCATATATGGAGCTGACCTGTTCTGACATTCCATATGTTGATGCTGACCTCATCAAACCCTGTACACTCAAGACACGCTTCATATATGAAAAGTACATAATTCATTCCATTATGTTGATCTGACCCCCCATGCCAAAGCGCCAGTGCTCGCCCAGCAGTCTGCCATCACCTAGGCGGATGCATGCATGCGACGAGGTCGCTTCTTGCCCTCAGGGCGTTTTACTGGTAATAATAAAGTTATATAAAGCATATGGCATATGCACATCGAGTTATTGCTTTGAGACTTTTACTTGTCAGGAGGCTTATTCTCCTTAAATGGATACATCTATCTCTCCTCCTATGAATGAATAATATATGGATTCACAAGATTCTAGGGAGACAGGCATGAAAGCCAGATCAGACCCATGTGGATTAAACATCATATACAGACTGACATGACATTTGCATTTGCATGACATTTGCGAGAGAGAGCGAGAGAGAGAGAGAGAGAGAGAGAGAGAGAGAGAGAGAGAGAGAGAGAGAGAGAGAGAGAGAGATAGACTAGGATTCAGAGAAAGATGAAATGAGAACACGGACAGAATGAGATTATCTCACAGAAAGAGGGAAGGAGCTGAGGGAGATGGGATAAAAAGAAATGAAATGAAAGAACTTGGACAGAATAATAGAGAAAGGGAAAGAAATGAAGCAAGAGGGGCACAAAGGATGGTTAGACAAGAATGATGAAGAGAGAGAGAGAGCGAAAAAGGAAGATAATAAATAAATGAGCAGCACATGGGCTGAGTGAACTTAGACTTAGACTTTAATTACAGTACCTAATACTGCTGAATGGACACTTTGATTACACAACAGCACTGACTGGAAAATCAATTACTGCAAGGCGTGGTTAAGTAACCGTGTGTGTGTGTGTGTGTGTGTGTGTCTGAGAAATACCAGTCTATGTGTTCCAGTCAGTGGGTCTTCAAATCTGCTTTGCAGCATTTGAAATTTGTGCCCCACCGCCCCAGTGTCTATGAGGAGCACCTGGCTGTCTCTGTGGGAGAAACCTCCAGCTAGAGGGGAGGTCATATACATTCATTTAGAAATATAAACTAAAGGTTTATTCACATTATTATGTTCTGTAGTGTAAATGCTTAGCACATGCACACTGTCACGTGTATCACAGCTGCTGTACTGAAGATATCAACGTCAAGATCATTAGCTAGTGTTAACTTGTTGGGCGGGCAGCTACATGACAGAATAGTGCAGACCTGTGTTGCATTTCTTTCCCCATCTCTGCACTCAGTTTCCTGTCTCTCTACTGTCTTATCCTATAGCAACTATGAATGCTATGTGATCATCATGTACCCATGGCAATAATAATGAACATATTTACTATACTCTGAATAAGGAACTATTAGCAACTGCTTACTAGGGAAATTATAAGAATACAAAACAAATAAGTGTACGCTTTTCACCCTGTCCCTGTCGTTTTATCACCCTCATCCTGGGGGTAGCATATAAAAAACTAGCCCCATATGTGCCCTCAGTCCCAATGCTCAGTCTGTGACTGAGGCCCCCTAAGGGCACATACGGGGCTCTGCACCTTGTGGGCGTGGGGCATGCATCTCTCTGGGGCAGCTCGCCAGAACTGGCCCGGCCCGTGGGTGCTCTCCTGGGGGTCTGGATGTTCCGGGGACCCCCACCCGGAGTTGCAACACTCACAGTACAGTCCCTGCTTTATCCTGCATGACCCAGGTAGGAGTATAGGAGCTATTAATTGTGGATAATAAAATGCATTGTATTGTTTAAGCTGTTAATAAATGAGTGACAAGAGTGGTCCTGACTGAAATCAGTTAACAGTATTTATTTACATGACCATTTCAATAGCCAGAGCATTGATTGACTTAATGTAGTGTTAGTGTGTATGTGGTGTGGTTCTCAAAAGGGTCCTTGATGGATATATTTCCACCATATGTTTTACTGAGGACTGTATTAAAATAGTTACTATAAATAGCTTCGACAGCAGAGCTGAGAGCTGAGAGCACCGAAACACCGGAACTCTCAAAATACTTTTAGAAGTAATCGAATTACAATATATACTTAACTTTAGCTTTTACCAGGATACTTTAAGTAAATAGCCAATATAAACAATGTTACTCTAGGAGAATTACCTTTTAAATACCGAAATGTTACCTGAGTTCACCACAGACGAGAGATCCATTCAGAGTGAGGGTTTTGGTCATCCAACGCGGTCTCTCAAAGCCGTACCAAAATGGCATTGGGTATTTATACGGTTTCAATACAAAATGGAGAATGGTACAAAATAGACGTGGCAATACAGAAGATCATCCTAATTCATGTATGGGATATGTAGTTTTGGGAATGACCTGTAGTTCATAATTCAATCACTGGCCAACCAACAGACCCTAAACCGGAAGAGCACAGAGGTTGGCAATGCATGGCACCCGGCTTTTAAGGATAAATTGTCATGCAGTCTCGGCTATGGCAACGAGATGATAAGGGAGCGCCTGGCCTTCAAGGTCAGTTACATGCAGGGCAGGCTCGCAGAGCTAGCCAGACAGTGCAATAATAATTCTTACTAACTAAACGCCATAAGACAGCGTGAAGTGTGGAGAGTGGAGCACAGGGCAACCAGATTAAAAGGTCAAAGGAGTCAATGACCCATCACCCACAAAATACAAAATGCATAGAAAATACCTATCAGTCCTTATAGGAGGGGTTCTAGCATAATCTGTTATACCACTTTTTAAACCATATATCTTTGAAAATAGCTGATCCATAAGATCTAAACATGCATTGTGTGACCTTGTGCTATTTTCAAAATTCTCCAGGGTGTTTTTTGATTGATTTATTTATTAACAGTTTGCAGAATTACAGTACAACTCAATACAACTGTTTACAATAGGGCCCACCATTTTCAATTCATCAACATGTTTTGATGAATTGAAAATGGTGGGCCCTATTGTAGAGACGTACAAAGCTTTTAGAAGCAAAGCGTTTAGAAGCTTCCAGAGCTCCCGAGGATTGTTTTTATTTTCCTCTGCCTTATCATTGATAAAGTTACTTTTAGCAGATTTGGTCATGGTAATTACAATGTTTCTTAGCTTGTTGTTTCGTTGGGTTTTTAGGATGCCCATGCCCCATGGTTTGGAGATCACTGTCGCTTGGATAGCTTGGACTTGCATTTGAGAAGTTCAGAGCATTTTTTTGTCTCTGGCTTTCATTGCAGTCAGTCAGTAATATGTCCGAATTCATCCATGGACGTGTGTGTGCAGCATGCATGATCAACGTGTGTAGGTAATGATGACGTATCTAACGGGGAAGTGATGAGGACGGCGACGCGGAGCCGAAAATAGCAAGATCTACAAACTCACAGCGGGTCGCGGAAACGACACGTTGTGAGCTTGTTGATCCGGCTATTTTCGGAAGCGTTCAGCAAGCAATACACCACGTGACCACGCCTCTCGATCTCTCTCTCTCTCTCTCGATCTCTCTCTCTCTCTCAATTTCAATTCCATTCAAAGGAGCTTTATTGCCATGAGAAAACATACGTTTACATTGCCAATTAAAGCAAAAGTGGAACACTTCATGCTATCTTGTTTAACTATAAAAAGATTGTGCACGTATTTTCTGTCTTCTTCTTCAGATAGTAGTTGTATGTCCAGTCCATAGACTTGAAAGTTGACAGCTAGTATTTCAATGTTTTTGCATTCTCTCTCTCTCTCTCTCTCTCTCTCTCTCTCTCTCTCTCTCTCGCTCTGTGTGTGTGACGTAATGACGTGCACCACGCCTCACCCAGCGTGTGAGAGGTGGGGGGGAGGAGGACAGGAGGAATGTGTCAGTGAAGGAACAGTACAGAAGCAGTACTGTGGCAGCTGTAAGATTGAAGCCGCTTAGAACAAATACTTCTCATTTAATTTATCTTGACAGACAAGAAGAAGAAGCCTTTTTTTTTAAGATGGCATATCACAGCCCGTACAGAGGCCAGCCGCATGTCAACCAACAACAACAGCAGCAGCAGCAGCAGCAGCAACAACCGTCGCCCGACCAGGCTTTTTTGTGGAATATCTTCCAGAGGTGAGCGCAGGGATCATAAAATATACACATTCCATATGTGCTTTCTCTCTTGTCTTACATTAAAGTCACGACTTAGCATTACCAAACTGCTGTTGCGCCAAATATGGTATTTTTGGGCGGTTATTTCAGTCCGTTAACCGCGCATTGAACGTCATGTCTCTCGTCCTTGCTTTACGCAGCTAAGCATTCAACTTTCCATTCACGAAAGCAAAAGAGGTTAATTGAGATTTGAGTGGTGGTGGTGGTGGTGTGTGCGTGTGTCCTGCAGCAGTGTGTATAGCTAAATGTTATAATTACACTCCGAACTTCAGTTGAGTAACATCATTGCACACAACACATAAGCAGGTTTATGTGGGTTACTTAACTGGATCTTATCAGTTATCACTCACCACTCACAGACAGGAATGCACCAGTTACCAGTTCTCACAGTGAAGACATGTCTGACTCTGATTCAATCTGTCCCGTGGTATTCAGTCATATTAAACTGGTCTGGTCCGAGCCTCTATAGTAGACTCTTCGTATAGAAGCTTTACTAACCCTTTACTTTAGTAACCACTGACTCAGTCTCAGGATTAATTTGTACAGTGTTATTATAGCCTAGTTATAGACAGGCAAGCCAATTGTGCTTTTCCACCGTGACTCAGAACTCAGAAGTTAGATTAGAAGTGTGTCAAGAATAGCTGCCTGCCAGGAAGAATTTAAGAAGGTCGTTCCAGGCAAGAGTGTGTGTGTGTATGTGTGTGTTGGGTGGGTAGGCTGGTTAAATTGCTTTGCCACGCTGATGGGATTAAGCTATAGAGTTTAGTTATGTAATACTGCAGAGGATCATTAGACCATGCTCCTTTGCTTTTTCTCACACAACTGAGATATGCTACAGCCAGGCCTTCATTGCAAGACTTGAAAAACAGTTTGTTAAAAATATTTATGAATGGCACAACAAGCAGCCCTCCACCACCTCCTCTACTCCCTCACACCCCCAAAACGGTCCCAGGATTTATTCCTCCAAGTGGAGAGTCTCCGGTTCTCCTCTCTCTCCCCCGTCTCTAGAGCATATACCCAACCTTGATCTCTCATAACTGTCCCACACAAACTCCTCTCTCTCTCTCTTGAGAATCACACACACACACACACACACACACACACACACACACACACACACACACACACACACACACACACACACACACACACACACACACACACACACACACACACACACACACACACACACAGGTAGTGCTGCGGACGGCCTCATTATTCCTCATCTGCATCCCCTTTAGTGTTTGGCAGAACGGTGCTGGAATTCCCTCTGTCACGTGATCAGAAGAATCACTAGAGCATACTGTATGTATGTAGCGTGTACAAAGAACTCTCTCTCTCTCTCACACACACACACACACACACACACACACACACACACACACACCTTCCTTTCTATGACTCACCACACCAGTCCACATGTTAATGATTTTATTGGTTTTATTGCCTGAGTCATGCTTTGGAATTTCCCCTTTTCTCTCTCTGCACCTATCCTCCTTCATTCATGACCGTCATCTCCATGACTACACATCATATGACAATCAACAAACCAGAAATAGAAGTTACCCTCACAGTGCCTCACTCACCGTTCTGGGTCAATAGCCATGTAGTTAGTAGCAGCAGTACAATAGCAATACTAGTCATTGGGTCAACAATGGAGTCGGACCCTTAAGTCTGATTTGTTTCCATGACATGGCATTATTTGACAGTCAGTCGACCAGATCAGAAAGATCTTTTGATCATTTTAACCGATAATAATTTCAATTTCCAATAATAAATTCCCACTATAATTATTTTAATGTATTTTTGCATATCATTGCTAATTAAATGTTAACAATTTCGTATAGCCATTGCATCCAACAGGACAAGCCATTGGTCTTTCCCTGTAAGGACTGAACTGAGCACAGATTTAATATTGTCTGTTTAAATGCTGTGTACAGTTGTTACAGTTATTACATCTGCCTGATGATCAACCAGCCTCCAAATATCTCTTTCTGCACTGCTTTTGAATGGCTGTGTAATGATTAATACTCAACGATGCTGTTTGTTTTCTTAGTTTTAACATGACTTATGGTCATTCTCATTCTTCATGCATGTGTTATGACATTGTTGAAGTTGAGAGCACTGAGCATAAGTCAAAAACAACAGCAGACATTGTTTGTTAGATTTAGGTCTAGAATAGATGGACACAGATAATGTGTGCAAACATCACATTGTACAGCAGGACTGTTTGACTGCTACTGTACTTAGGTTTGACTACACTGTTGTAAGGAACCCACGCTCACACTGGATTGAAAACGGTGTTGTGTTTCATAACAAAACTATGGAACGTACCACTCATTAATTCTAGTCTGTCAACAGTAATGAGTGGGATTTTACAGACAAGGGATTCTCTTATTGTGTTATCAGTCAAAATAGAGTGAATCATTCTGTGTTGATTACAGATACAGAGAACGGGCATGTAACTTGTTTTGTGTCATAGCAGAGCATGTATTATGCACATACGTGATGATTGAGAGGGATTATTTTTGTATGAGTTGTATGAGACATTGTTTTTTTATTTTAGGTATGGGGAGCCAGGCTTAGAACCTCTCAACTTTAGATTCTTGGTGAAACCAGACACAGCCAAAAAGTGTCTTTATTTTTCCAAGCATAGCAGCCTTGCTTTCTTTCACAGCTTTATGTGGAAAAGTGGAGTGGGGGGTGGGGTTATGTTCCATTAAACATGTTCCAACCACTTTGCCGCATAGGAAAAAGTGAAACATAGAGATGTTTGACTGAAACAATGGACTCTGTGAATAGGATGTATGCTGTGAGCTCATTTTGTGGGGAAGTGTGTTTACAGCATCATTGTTGATGCACAACAAGCAGATGGTTGGCTTACCTACACTCCAGGCAAAAGAGAAGTTTAATGATGCGCTTACTTTCAATCTCCACTAGCTTTTTATGTAAAACCAAAAATAAAATGGTGTGTTGAATTTTTACCTGAGCGAGGAAGGGGGCAGGGAAGTGAGAAAAATACACACAAACAAAGCTCTGAGTCTTATCCAACAGTATTTGGTGAAGGTTGGGTAGCCCCACACTTGTGACGGCATTAACTTAACCACTTCTCAACGTCAATGTGACAAAGCTGCCCTTTATGGAGGCATACATTACTGCTGGGGACCCATTTATTTTCCCAAGGAGACCACGGGCTGGTCGCTAGGGCTCCTTGTACTTTTTTTCCCTCCTTCTCTTTGAATCTTTATTCATACAGGAAAAAGTTACAGGCAGGGCAACCGGCACTGAGTCGGTTGCACACATAAAAGAGTAACAGTACAGAAAAGCAGAAACATAGTCGAGAGAGAGAGATGACGTCACGGCACACAAACTCCCACTGCTGAGATTCAAACCCACAGCCTACGCACGCACTCAACAGCGGTGGTCACGGCCATGTGTTTTCCTTTGGGAATTCCCCCGTCTGCGTCTCCTCCTGCCCTGCCCATTTTCTTCTCTCCACCCTTTCCGCGTCTTGGTATTCAAACACTGTTTGTTAAACGTTCCCTCATAGCCGGTCGGACGGTTGGACTGGGGCGGTTGCTAAGGAACAAATGAGTCACTGGTGGATTGACTAAGACATTTCATAACTGTGAGGCCTGTTATTTCAGCGTCCACGCTTCTAGGTCTGAGATAGAGATGTTACAATTGAGGGAGGGACATTGTTTTCCCTGAAATGTCTGACAAGACAGAACACATTGTGTGTTCAAGACAGAACACACAGTGACAAACAAACCATTCGGTTTGTTTGTCATTGTATGCATTGCCATCTCAGGACATCACATGCACACTCAAAACATGTCATTGATAATGAATGGCAATGGACAAAAGTGAGGACGCAAATTGTGATTGGCCGGAATGAGATGATGTATGATGATAAGAGCGCCCCTCACTTCACACACTAAAATGCAGGCGCCCCCAGCTTGATAGGTATAAGAACATATAGGTGTAACAGTTCTGAATGGGTTATGTTATTGTCTCCACCAGGCCGAAGAGTATGTTCTGCAGTTGCACTCGTGTGTGTCCGTCTGTGGACACCTAATCTCCGGCACCGTTGGCTTGATGGCAGCCATACTCTGCACACACACTCCCTGAATGCCACAGCTAAACCTCTGCCCCACGGCTTTCACATTGGCCTCTTATAGCGCCACCAGGAGGCCGCTTTGTGCAAAAAAGAAATTTGGACAGTACACCTACAGATTTTGCCAAACATCACGCAAATCGGTACACAGTCTTTCTAGAGCCATTCAACGAAACGGGTCTTTCAGATTTTTCAGACTCCATCCTGATTGGCTAAGATTGGCTTCCAAAGTTCGCAGGAGTGCTTGCAACAAAATGCTGCAAATCATGAACACATCGTGTGATTTCTGTGAAATTGTGCATGCACATTCCCACTAGGCCGAGGAAGAAATGCCACTTGAACATTTTCAACTCAGCCTCATGGTGGCGCTATAACTGGCCGATTAGTGTTTTTACCTCTAACTGCACGGATCTGTGTATAACTTTGTATGCCAACTCCCTAGAGGCCAAGGAAAAACCTTTGCCTGGAATCTTTCACATCTGCTCTTTATAGTGCCACCAGGAGGCCGACATATTTAAACACATTTTCTAATATTACTCCTTCAGATTTTATACAAATTTCACACAAATCGGTACGCATGCTCTCCATAGTCATGTGATCAAGACGGGTTTGTTTGATTTCTCATAATCCACCCTGATTGGCTACGTTTAGCTTCTAAACCTGTCAGGAATAGCCCGCTTTGTACCTGTTTTGTACAAATCGCCACAACTACTCAACGCAATCTCCGATTGCGGTGAAACTGTGCATGCATATTCCCACTAGGCTGAGGGAGAAATGCCACTTGACAGTTTTCAAATCAGCCTCATGGTGGCACTACAACAGGCCAAGCCACGTCTCTCTCTCTCACACACACAAACACACACAGTCACACACACACACACACACACACACACACACACACACACACACACACACACACACACACACACACACAAACATGTTTATATTACTCCTAAACATTTTGCCAAACATCACACACACTGCTATCCTCCTGGTGGAGACCTTTTTCTAGTTTTAGACTATTTTTCTGGTTCATAATAACCGATTCTCTCTTAAGTATGCTCTTTCAACAAAATCAACGCTTTCAAGTTTGCGTTCATTTATTCACTCATGTTTATACATGAGCGATACGAACAAGAACACATGATGGAAAGGAAAATTCAGATCATGCAGGTGAGATGAAAACCCAAAGGGCCTAATTAAAACGGCTCACCTTAAAACACCATGCCAACAATAACAGGAACATGCTTTAGTAAACCAGCTGATACAGTACATAGGAACATACTGTATCCGATTTATTTTATCATATTGTAGGACAAAATAGGGGGGCGTTACGTGACTAGTCAGATTAAACAATTTAGTTGATATATTTTAGAAGTGTAAAGTTGATTGGCCAAGGCTCCAAAAACGTGACAAGTCCAGAAGATGCAAGTTAGGGGCTTTTATTTTACCCCCTTCCATCAACAGTCAAGTGCAGCTTACCGTAATTGACAGTGAAGGCCTTGAATAACAAAAAATCTAAATAAGACTTTCCAAAATATAGAAAATGAAAATAACACTTGAAGATAAACTAAAGAACAACAACAAGAACTTAAGATAGAAACAGTTTAAACAGGGCGGCGACCGACCCCCTTACACGAGGGCCCATGGCAGCTGTCCCCTTGGTGTTTACAGCTTTCCACTTCAAGGCCAACTGATTCACTGCCCATGCTACTGCCCCTGCAGCCTCCTCCTTCTTTATGGGGAGTGGGTCCACGTTACCACGTGGCAAGGAATCAATTAACAGTCTTACACAGCTACATTTTCCCTGATATAACCATTTGAATGGATGTTGAGCAACATGCATAATAATGCTCTCGAATACAGACGGACAAACACTCCTCCTCCTCCTCTACAGTACTTGGCAGGCTGTATTTTCTACAGAGGAGTGCCAGGCTGCCAGCACTGCAGAGAGGAGAGACGGGTGACCAACAATCAATTGACTTTTGCACTGTTCCAATAAATAAACATTTAAAACCAATATTGCAGTCGAACTTCCAAAGAGTCACTTCCACCAAGTCACCGGTGGTGTAATAATTGGACGCAACTGGGTGGTGGTGTCACTGGTGTGTGCATGCAATGTCCTCAATTAGTGAGTGTGTGTATAGGGCATGCATGGGCTGGCCCGTGACAAGATGTTTATCGCTTTTGTTTGTTGGTATAGGAAAATATCCCCCCAAAAAACGCACTTCTCAAGGATTCAATGAATCGGAAAAAATATATAGAGAATTGTAGAATAGATTCTACAATAATTGTTAAGAAGTTGATCGATAATTGCAACACTACCCTGATCATCTGGCAGAAATCTCAGACGTAACACTGAATAATGTGAAATGATCTGATGCTAAAGATTTTGGTTAAGATTTGCCTCAATTGGTTTAGAGACCATTGTTCTGGCAGCTTTTGATATTACTATTAGTAAGTAAACGACATCAGGAAGAAGCAGGACTCAACCATCAGGATTCGAACTCCATTATTTTATTGTCATCACACCGGAGAGAGACTAGTGTCTCCCTCCAAAGCTTCCCCCAGCACTCCCCACACACATCTCCCACACATATGTTATACTTTCAGCAGTGTACAGAGTTTCAGGAGTAACAAGAGATGGTCATTCCTGTAAAGGGCCATCATGGTGTTGTTTATAGCTTCACTCTCACTTTTCTCTACTCAAGATGCTGCAATGAGATTACAATTCCACTGGACTGACATTACTTACAGTAAGACTCACCATGTGTGGTTCTCAACTTTCACTGGGCCTTAGAAGAATGCGCGTGCCGGGCACACACACCACACATTCTCATCTGACTGGTTGGTCTCAGGGGAGTGCTGACGGTACAAGCTGCCTTAGTGTTTCCCGGACCTCCATTCATTCTCAATGGGCTGTTAAAAGCCTAACAACAGCTCAGAAGGATGAGGTTTCAGTGGCGAGTGTAATCTGCTGGCTCCATTCATGTAAGATGATCAGATATCTGCTTACTGTGCCATCAGTGTGTGTCTGTGTGTGTGTGTGTGGGGGCATAATTAGGCAAATGTTAGATTATTATATATTGTGTGTGCGTGCGTGTGCGAGAGAAAGATTAGCGTTAGCTTGTATCTCATCTATCTGTCTATCTGTTTTTCACTCCAGGGTTGACAAGGACAGGAGTGGTGTGATATCGGACTCAGAACTTCAACAGGCCTTATCAAACGGTATGTATCCTCCTCCACTATGTCTGTCTGTCTGTCCTAAACTCCCTTGCTCTTTCTCTGTTACTGTTCCCGTCTTCCTGTCTCTCTCTCTCTCACTAATTCGAGCTGTCTGTCTGACTGTACTGTCTGTCTCTCCCCTTCTCTGTCTCCTTTTCATCCCCCCCCCCCCCCCCCCCCCCTTATCTGCCCGTCGGTTTGCCTGTCTCATGCAACGATGGCGTTAGACACAATCTTTTCTTCCCTCTCTTTCTTCTCCTCGTTCCCTCTGTGTCTCTGTCTTCTATCTCCAAGTCCACACATCTTTATTCCCTCTGTGACTCTCCTCTTTCAATCCTCTTTGTCTGCCGAAACCCCAGAAGAAAATGGATTTTCTGGGCATTTATTTTTATCCCAGCGCATGGCCCAGTGATCAGAACAAGGAGAGGAGTTTTATTTTTATCGCACTTACAGGCAGGTGAATAGTGACGGCTTCAAAAGGAGACCTTTCCTGCTCTCCGAACGAGACAGGAAATAGGTCTCACTCACTATCGCTGCCACAGACAGGATGCATGCAAACTAGGGACAGTTTTTAAAGCTGTCTGCTAAAGCAGCTAACTCCACCACCTCTCCCCCTCTCATGCAAGTCATTGACAATATATAAAGTCACGACTCACAATACCGACTTTGATGGGGCAGTATTGCATTGTTTTAAAAATACAGCAGAGATATAATAGGTCCTGGCTAATGCTCATTATAAGATGACATGTCTGTCTACTACCATGTCTGTCTACGCACTCTGTGTCTCATTGTGTTGTAGGACTTCAGAAACCTGCCTAGCAGTGACGTCATCGGTAGGCAGGTTTGGTCATATATCAAACAGAAACAAGATTTAAAACTTTATATCTTATTTGTTATTAACGCAAGAACAATGCAAGGCTTGACATCATCAACTAAATGTAAGTTGGTTTTGGTGAATACATGTTTGAATATTGGATCAATATTCTTGGTTTACAATAAAGACACCAATCATCGTGCCACATGCCATTGCCTTTAAGAGATCTCTTATCCGTTGCCCAGTTTTATGCCCAGTTCTATATTGCTTCATAGCCTTGTGGTCTATAGCCCATGACATGGAAGAGTGATGCGTTGCTGCCTTGAAGTCTCACTTGTGCTGCCCCTCCCCCCCACCCCCACTGCTGTTTGTCTTATTTTTTTTCTTCTCCAGCACACAGAGCCAAGAACACATCTTTTCATTGAGTCACAACTCGCTCAGATCTTGCTCATTTTTAACATTTCCAAAGTGCTTTGTGATCTACGGATCAAGCTTTCATTTGGTGTTATAGATTGTGCGTGTAGGCAGTCTCTACGAAATGGTATCAAGCGAAAATGAAATGTCTGGAAATTGGATTGAACCACATTTGCTGCGTGTGATGAAACTGAACGAGCAAATGGAATCGCACACAATGGCTGACACAACAAGTCAAATAACAAGTCAAATAACACAATAGACACAAGGAAGTGACAGGTCACAGCAGGCACTCACTTCTGCTGATTATAGGAAAATTACAAAGAGATGCAATAGGAGAATCGAGGGTATGCGCATGCTTAAAGTGAATGGCACATCGAGTGGCAAATTGAGCGGCAAAGCAACAGGCAAAGTCAGTTTAACATTGTTTAATGTTGTTTAGATAGGACTTTTCTGTTTGGACGCATAGGCTGTCAAGGCCAGAAAGTAGTTTTTTGCCACTCAGTAGGCATTCCTACATAACTTCCGGGTTTGATGATGATGTCACGCGTAACAGTGGTGAAGAAAATCGAGCCCTTAGGGCCCTATTTTTGCCAGTGCTATACCCCTTATCCCTAAACTTCTTTGCCTTTTTTACTATTTTGAATTTTTGAATAGTTCAAATAGCCAATCTACAAGCTCACAACGTGTCGATGTAGATCAGCTAGTTGAACAATTTTTAAAATAGTAAAAAAAAGGCAAAGAAGTTTAGGATTAGGGGTATAGCATGGCGAAAATAGGGCCATTGAAGTCGGATATTAGTTTCATATCCATTTGAAAAGTTCTGGCAGAAAACGTGTGTTAAAGGTATATTCAGTGATTTCACTTAATTCAAATATCACTTATTTTTTTGTTTTGTTGTGATAATCCTCCCTACTATAGAGTGTGCTGGCCATATAAGGAGTTCCTCCCTGTCCCCAGTTAACCCCTGGGGGTCAAAAAACCTTAGGTTTCGTTTTTGACTCTCTATCCTGATTGGACGAAAGGCTGGGTCCCACAGCCAAAAACGAAACCTAAGGTTTTTTGAGTGAAATCACTGAATATACCTTTAAGTAAAATAATGCCACTTTTCCGCAAGATTTACACAGACAACATTCTCTGTCAGCGATGAGGCCGGGACAGGAGCTAGGCGCATCACAGAAAAGTTGAAACCAAGAGTCACTTGTCCAACGGACAAGTACAATTTTAATGCACTAACAAGATTTATTATTTGTCCCGGGCAACAGGGACAAGCCTTAATGTCAATGTCAAATTTACAAGACTTTACAAGAAGAGAAAGGCTGTAGTTTCGATTACCTTGGAATCCTCGTCGATAATGTCACTGGAAGGCAGGTTTTTCAGAACTGTACACAGCAGACAGCCGCCGATATTCAGCGAGTATTTCACATTTTCCTATCATTTATTTGTCATGCCGTGGTCGTGTGTGAAAGTATTTAATATGTGTAGTATTAAAGACATGATGTAAAGATAATGGAGGTACGTACGTTGTTGCACCACCAGTGTGACAAGATCCAGATGGATGGAATATCAACAACATTTGTTTGCCCGCCCTCCTTGTCGTGAATGGCGGTGGTGCAGTGCTTCAGAGTGCACTGCCCCTCAGAGCCGTCTCTCCTGTGACTGCCCCCCCTATACACTCTCCCTCTCAGCATTGCTGTACTCTTTGTCAGTACAAAATACGAAAGGAATTGGACTGTGCTGTTCTGTGTTGTGGTTTCTATATCTTGCCCCAGGATGTGTCTCAACTAGGAAACACTCCTTATTATCCATTTAGACCTCGAAATTTAAACAAAATCTTCTAAATCCTCCAGTTTTCTGAAATAAATATTTTCACAATTTTTCAAAAATAGCAGACCTACAAGCTTGTAGATCTTCTATTTTTCAATAGCTAAAGCATAACATAATGCTAACACCAAAAGGGGTTCCCGCCCAAAATGCGTTAATTCTAGTGAGGACATTGCAAGTCTGATCCAAGACCAGTGTATAATAACAACATCAGCAGCTATTTTTGAATAAAATCACTAAAGTTACAACCTGAATTGTAGAGGGTGTTGAGTTGACTGCATTGTGGAATTGGATTTTATCTGAGACATGGAACAGCTGGGAAATTAGGCTGTAGTACAAAAAGTGTGATGGAATTGGATGATTGGTGCTGATGGGAACTGTGATCCCTCAGCAATAACACTGCTACTGTGAGAGGATGTGGCAATATTACTGTCAGCCAGTGATGGAAGAGACTTAACCCATTCTGACCTGAGATCAGATTCATACGAGGTTTCCGCCGGACACACACTGGTCTGATGAACCCATTCTGACCTGAGATCAGATTCTAAAAATGTCAGTCGCTCTTCGATTTTTCAAAAATAGCAGACCTACAAGCTCGTATCGCGCCACTCGGTGGCGCGATATGAGCTTGTAGATCTGCTATTTTTAAATAGCTAAAGCATAACATGATGCTGACACCAAAATGGGTGCCCGTTCAGAATGGGTTAAGTATCAATAATGCAATCATTGCAATGTAGATATACTCTGTTACAAGTAGAAGTCCTGTATTCAAAATGTGTAACATTATTGGCATCAAAATATACTTCCAAGTACCAATCATTGTGCAGAATGTCCCATTTCACAAGTTCAAAATGTATAAACAATATTTTGAAAATAGCCGATCTACAAGTAGATCTTCTATTTTGAAATGGCCAGAATATATATGGCTGAAGTGGTTAGTTTGTTTTGTAATTAAAATCTAAATCTACAAAGTAACTAGTAACTCAAGTTTTCATGTAGTGTAGTAAAAGTGAAATATTTCCCACTGAGTTTTACATTTTTAAATACTGAATGAAGTAAAAAGAAAAACATACTTTAATTGTACAGTACTTGAGTACTTAGTTACTTTAAAGTTTACGCCACTGCTGTCAGCAGCAATAGGGGTTTTCCTGCTCTGCCCAGTTAAAACTTCAGCATTCATAGCTCATTAGCTCTGCATCGTGTCAATTGGTTGAATTAATGGCGCATGCCATGTTCTCCATCCAGAGTCTGTCCATGTAAAAGTACATTTACACTGGCTAACAGGCCATGTCCTCTACCCAGAGTCTGGCCATGTAAAGGTACATTTACACTGGCTAACAGGCCATGTCCTCCATCCATAGTCTGGCCATGTAAAGGTACATTTACACTGGCTAACAGGCCATGTCCTCCATCCAGAGTCTGGCCATGTAAAGGTACATTTACACTGGCTAACAGGCCATGTCCTCCATCCAGAGTCTGGCCATGTAAAGGTACATTTACACTGGCTAACAGGCCATGTCCTCCATCCAGAGTCTGGCCATGTAAAGGTACATTTACACTGGCTAACAGGCCATGTCCTCCATCCAGAGTCTGGCCATGTAAAGGTACATTTACACTGGCTAACAGGCCATGTCCTCCATCCAGAGTCTGGCCATGTATAGGTACATTTACACTGGCTAACGGGCTTGTACAAGTATTTTGTGCCTAGTACAGCCACAACCAACTTGACACCTTGACTACATGACCTTGTTGTCATCAATTCAATTCAATTTAATGGAGCTTTATTGGCATAAAGATTTAATAAAAACTGTTGGGAATTGGGAAAGTATATACAGTTGGAGGGGGTAAATGTTTCTAGCCAGGGTATAAAGCTTTTTGAAACAAATAGCACCAATCTTTCATAGTCATTTTGGGACAAATAGCAGCATTTTCACAAAACTATTTCAATAGTAAGTAGCAGCACAGTAGGACTCGGGTCTACGTGATAGTAATACAGAGTAGTCTTTAGGGTGGTTGTATTCCATTGGCGTTATTTTGTCGTTTGTCATTCAAACTCACTTTGGGTGTCAAGGCAACGCTGTGGTAATTAATGGGACATTAATCTTCGCTAAGCCCGGCAGCCACACAAAAAAAGTGCAGAATACGGTTGAGTTTGTGTCCGCGTCGATCGAATTGCTCTTCGAGGCTCTGTGACTGCTTCTCAAAGGGTTTCAGACAGATTTTTGTCCAGTACACTCAGAAGAAAAAAGTGTTGAAGGCAGCGAGAGTGAAAGATGCTGTTATCAGGCTGTGCAGTACGTGTCTCACACTCTGCATACTGATGTCTGTCTGTGTGTGTGTGTGTGTGTGTGTGTGTGTGTGTGTTCTGTGATAATCGTAACCGTGGCGTGTGTGTGTGTGTGTGTTATGTCATATTCATAACCATATTTATGATGTCATATACCTGCCACTGCCTGCTTGTGGTTTAATCCGAGTACAGTACAAAGCACAGTACACTACAATACAGTACAGAGCACAGTACAGTATAGTAACTATAACAATAAATGTATAGTTGCACCGCTCAGTTCACACAGGTGTGATTATTTACCTCTTTGCTACTATCATTCCTCTCCTCTGTCTCATTTCATTTCTCTATTCCTCGGGTGGGGGGGGGGGGGGGGGGGGGGGATGGCGGCACCAGTTCAGAGCCTGCTGGGTCTTGTCCTGCACTCAGCGTGTGTGTCCTATCTAATCGTCTCTCTGTCTCTCTCTTTCCCAGCCTCTTTCCTCCCCCTCTCTTCCCCTCCCTCCCTCTCTCTCCCTCCCTCCCTCCCTCCCTCACTCTCTCTCTCTCTCCCTCCCTCTCTCTTTCCCTCCCTCTCTCCCTCTCTCTCTCTCCCTCTCTCTCTCCTTCCCTCCCTCCCTTTCTCAATTTCAATTCAAAGGAGCTTTATTGACATGATAATACATAATGATTACATTGCCAACACACAGGTGGAAGTGGAACAAAACAATGTATATGTAATTAAACGGGAATAAGGACATGTGTACACAGAGCTGTGTTACTTTGCAACTGAGAGGGAAGACTATCTTACGAAACCGTAAAAGCTGAAACCATTATAAATCCATATATAACATAATACATTCCTCTCTCTCTCTCTCTCTCTCTCTCTCTCTCTCTCTCTCTATTCACTCCTCTATGACAGCATCCTGTCCCTGATGAGAAAGCGATTGGCTCTGCGGCATAATTCACAATCTGCTTCATTACACAGAATGTGTGTGCGCGTGCGTGTGTTCATGTGCATCCTCTGCCGTTCACCTCGGCCATTCTCCATAAAACATGGAACTTATTAGATTTTTTTTAGGCCTGACTCCTCCGTGAGTATCCGTCAGTCGCCCACTCGTCTCCCACTCGTAGATTTATTTTGCCTGCAGTTATTTATTTTAGTGTAGTGTAGAAGAGGTAATGGCCACTGAAATTGCTGACGAGAGAGTGTGTGTGTGAGAGAGAGAGAGAGAGAGAGAGAGAGAGAGAGGGCAAGCACTTACTGTGCAGATTTCATACTTGGCTTCAAGGAGCAAGACCAGCCTCAATGCTTTTACGTTTATGGCAGTTTTGTCTATAAGATACGCGGGATTGTGATCTAGCAGGACAGCAGCGGGAACCGTATTTCTTTTTGGATGTTTGACGGCGTTTCATTATACGCCTCCTACTTATCTTTATAAGCTGCTATCTTTTTTTTAAATGTAAAGAATGAATTAATATATGATTATAATAATGCAATACACAAGACTCATACAGTAGCCTATTAAAAGAACACCAGGATATCACTAGACTTACAGTATCTCCATTAAGGTACATACATCCATGATAAAACGTAGACATCCATTAAGGTACATCCATGATAAAACGTAGACAACCCCATCAATCACTTCACCCAGTCAGACATTGGCCCAGAGGAACAGAGAGCCGCAGACGTCTGTTAGACTTCAATGAGAGCCTGAGTTGTCCACAAGCATCTTGGTTCAAACTCTGCACATTGATTGTTTCATACCTTTTTTCCCTTAAAAACATTTATCCCACAAGTTTTGTAGCCCATTTTTCCACCCGGTGTCAATTGCCTAAACTGTAATCCTGGACGCTACTTTGCCTCTGCCAACCTGGGGAGAACTCACCAACTGGGCTCATGCTTCCTTCAATGCATCAGGAGTGAGCAGGCAGCTTCTCATCACCTGATGGGACATATCGTACCACTTATTCCTTTCCCCTCCATGAGGCGCCCCGGCCAGCCTTGGGGAGGCAGTATATAGAGACCAGTATTATTGCATCTTTTTTGTGAGGGTACCCGCCTAGGCCTAGGAGACACGGGGAGAACATGCAAACTCCACACAGAAAGGCCCTTTCACCAACCCCACCAAACGTATGGGCGCTGATGACACGGAGGAGAGAACACACCGCCAGCGCCCACAGCATGAGCTGCTATCTTATAAACCTGCTGTGCTTCTTCTGTTTGCTAAGTGGTTGGGATAGCCTCTGGTGTTGTGTGTGTGTGTTTAAGGCCACCTTTACATGGCAACGGTGGGTAGAGAAAACATACTGTACAGTGGTTCCCATTTCCCAAACCTTTTAGCTCATGATCCAAAAAATAAATTAGATGTTTTGCCTGGGACCCAAACTAGTGTAAATAGCAGATATATGAGCACACAACGCGTCATTTTGCGCCGTGTTGTGAGCTTGCAGATCGGCTATTTCCACTACTTCTTAAACACTTGTTTTCTATTTTATGTAATGTCTTAGATTTGTCTTTTATTTCTTCATGGAATTCATGAAACAAAGCTTTTTCGAAAATGTTTTGAAGTAATAATTTAAAGAACAAAATGTAGGAAAAAATGTGTCCCATGCGACCCAGTGTTTGGGAACCAGTGCTTTGCATGGTGTGGTTTAACGAACGTAATGATGATGAAGGCAGTGATGATGATGGTGATAAGCGTAATGTTCACCAGCGTACACTGCCTTGACTTTACAGAGACTGTTTTCTTTTCCATGATGCCAAGGTCAAAGTGTTACACTGAGCGTTAGGAGCTTGTGTGTGTGTGTGTGTGTGTTTGTTTTAATGAAAATATGTGTTTGCTTTGTGAGGTGTGTGTGTGTGTGTGTGTGTGTGTGCGCGCGCGCGTGCACATGCACATGCACATGCACATGGTTTACCTCAAATTTGTGATAGACTTGTCAGGTGTGTGAGTGCTTGCATCCATTTAATAAATGTGCATGTGTCCAGTTTCTATCCACATGGAGAGAGAGTGGAGCACACTGAGCGTGTGTGTGTGTGTGTGTATATATATATAATATACACACTTAGTTTTTTATAAAAAACATATGTTTTTATAAAAGTGTGTGCATGCGTGTGTGTCTCAGTGAGCCCTTCCAGTGAGCTGGTGGTGTGTGCATACTGCGCGGTCAGTCACCCTGCTTTTCCACATGACTACCTCGCTTCTCACCTCCTTTCCTCGGCCCTTCCCCTCCATCCCTCCCTCCTTCAATCACTCAGCTTCACCGATGGGAGTTGGGCTCTGCACTGAGAGAGCCCAGTGTACCGCTGGACAGTGGTGCCTTGTCACACTCGGTGGTCACTGGTCACACACACACACACACACACACACACACACACACACACACACACACACACACACACACACACACACACACACACACACAGCCTGACTTATCACCTCTGGGTACTGGGTAGCCTCATTCAGTCTGGTATACATTGTTGACCTTGCAACTATTTGCTGTGTGTGTGTGTGTGTGTGTGTGTGTGTGTGTGTGTGTGTGTGTGTGTGTGTGTGTGTGTGTGTGTGTGTTTTGACAGGATCTACCACGTTACCGCTGCATTGGTGTGAAAATACAATTTCCCTGTTATTATCAGTCACGGTTTATTCTGGTTTATTTACACAAGATTGTCGATGGACAGGAAAGACAGCGGGCCTGGGGGCGATTCAACACCAGAATGCTGCAGTTGCATGTACTGTATTTCAAAACAACTCTTTCACATGGAAGGTTCATACGGTCTAAATTAGGTATACATTTTATGCCTTTACGAATATAGATTAGGACTATGATATGATCTAGGCCTGAAGACTAACCAGGGTAACCGAATATAATACATTATTTATTCCACTGTGGATCAAATGAATGCTATAATATTTTCTGTGTTCTTACTTGGCCACTATCAAAAAGAAAACATGGCGTAACTGGGCGTTTTTCCTTGTTTCTGTTCTGCGTACCATCATGGCAGCACATCAAGAAGTGTTGTTGCTCTTTATAATACAGCCAAGAATCAAACACTTGGCACATCCATGGCTACCATTGATGTAGCTTGAAGCGATGGTGACCGCCCGACAGGGGACAAGAAGAGAAACTGGCTCCACATTACAATAACAAAGAGAGGTTTGAAACATCCTTGCAGAAAGAAACACTTTTATGGTCTACCGATGCAGTAGTGGCAGTGTCTTAGGTCAGTGAAAGTAGAGTAGATAGTTCAAGTTACTGCAGCAAAAACTGCACTTCCTCCTACCTCCCTCCATCCCTTCTATTTCTCTCTGTCTCCCTGACTCTGTCTGTCTGTCTGTCTGTCTGTCTGATAATGTGGTATGGTGAGTCAGCAGGGTTTTGGGTGCCTGGGTTAATCTTAACATCCTGCAGTGCGAGAGCGCGGCATGCCGTGAAAAGGTACGACCGTTAATGCTTCCAGATAAGAGGGTTCAATTGGCCACGACTGCTTCTAATTCTCCTTTTTCACTTTCACTTCGCTTTTCTTCCCTTAACCCATTCTAGTCAGATATCACAATAGCCAAATTGAAGTTAAATAAATACATTCTTCTCTCCCACAGGTACATGGACGCCTTTCAACCCGGTGACTGTCCGCTCCATCATATGTGAGTATCTATCTACTGACCTTCCAAACTAATCGCAACACAACAAGACATTTGTTCCCATTTGTTTATTGTTGTCCTCCCCATGGCGACCGGCTAATTTCGTTTTGTGTTTTGGGTAAACAAGTGGCGGACACAAAGTTCTTGTAGACTCAGTCAGCTCTCAGTTAAGTGGAAACTTGCAGCCATCAATCAAACAAGGGAAATAAACACTGGGAAGAAAATGGGAGCGCTAGTCTTGAAAGGCAGCTGGCGATTACTAATCGACGTTAAATATTGATCGGTTTACAATTAAGCCGGCTGTGGAAGACGCTTCAAGGCTACTGTCTGGATACTTTCAGTCGCCCATTTTTATTAGGCCTGTGTGAGTGTGTTCAAAACTGCTAAACGAATGTGCACTGTAGCCATGCAAATCAACTAAAACCATTTCTGTTACATATTTAAATTAATTTCCCATTCGGAACATGAAAAGAATCCTTTTGATCTACAGTAGTTTGTTTGCTCTGCTCGCCGGTGAGGCATTTCAATGCCTCTATAACAAGCCGTCGGCCTCCACACTTTCCTGTTATACAAACAGCAGAATAGGCCTAATATCTTTTCTCCCCTGGTCGTGTGCTTTAATCCTCTTTTCTGGTTATTATTTGTGGAAACATAATCTTTGCACTTCTGTTCCTCGCTGTACCTTGCGGGGCGTCTAAATCTTATTGTTCAACGGTCCCGCAGCACCGCAGCGAATTTCCGGCGATGGCTACACCCCCTTTGTTAGGAGGTAATTGGACTGAATAGCAGGGGGAGAGAGATCAAGCGTCTGCCTCTAGTCCATTCTGACCTGAGATCAGATTCTAAAAAATGTCTTCTACATCCATGACAGTTTTCTGAAAAAGCTATGTTACTATGTCAGTCGTTCTTCGATTTAAAAAAAAATAGCAGACCTACAAGCTCGTAGCGCGCCACTCGGTGGCGCACTATGAGCTTGTAGATCTGCTATTTTTCAATAGCTTAAAGCATAACGTAATGCTAACACCAAAAGGGGTTTCCCGCCCAAAATGGGCTAGTCATAACACAGTGTCATCATGTGGGAGCGTACGGCGGTGCGAGGATGGAGTGTCACAACAAAGACGTGTCGTTAGACCCCTCACTTTTTACTGTGCGCTCCTCAAATTGGTAGAGGAAAACGAGGGAAGGAGGGAACTAATTAGATAATTAAAAACAAAGTGTGTGTGTGACCCAGTGGTGGAAAGTAACTAAGCACATTTTAGGTTACTTTACTTGAGTATTTCCAATTTCCAATACTTTTTTACTTCTACTCCACTACATCTCGGATCCAGATATTGTACTTTTACTCCTGGCCATTTATTTGAAAACTTTAGTTACTAGTTACTTTGTAGATTTGCATTATTATTACAAATCATGCATGATCCACTCCAGCCCTATATACTGTAGATTGTGGTCATTTGAAAATGGCCAAGCTGGTGCTGGAGCTTGTAGATTTGTTATTTTTCAAAGGAGTTTACATTTTAACACTTGAAATGGGACATTCCGCATAATGAATACCGGTACTCTTACTTTTGATACTTTAAATACATTCTTATACCAATGCTTTTGTAGGAGAATTCCATGCTAGAAGGCTTTCCTACTTAGTATTTGCTACGTCCCCACCAAAGAGGTCCAGGTGTTATTTTGTGCAAAAACTCCTTATTGGCTATTTCCCTCACCATAAGCCCTAAATGAATTGCATTGAATTGAATGGGGCTATGGGGTGTAATTCGCTTATTTCCATCACTCAAAATTATAATTATTTTGTATATATCCATGTAAATAATATCCCAAGCGGCACAGTTCACTACTTATTTCGATGGAAATAAGCGAATTAGCACAACACCCCATAGCACCATTCAATTCCCATTCAATTCAATGCAATTCATTGAGCGCTTAAGGTAGGTGAAATAGCCAATAAGGAGCTTTTGCACAAAAAAAACACCTGGACCTCTTTGGTGGGGACGTAACGACTACAAAGAACGGTAAGAAAGCCTTCTAGCATGGAATTCTCCTTTTAAGTACATTTTTAATTCTGGACTATTAGTTGTAACAGAGTATTTCTACATTGCCGTATTGATACTTTTACTTAAGTAAAAAAATGTGAGAACCTTTTCCACCACTGCAAATTGTTAAGAGGAAAAAGAGGAAAGGGCGAACGAAAGAGATAAAAATATGTGTGTGACCTCTGTTGCAACCTCCCTCTCTCTCTCTCTTTCTCCCTTTTGTTCCCTTGACTTTTTCGTTCCAGCCATGTTCGACAGGGAGAACAAGGGCGGGGTGAATTTCAACGAGTTTGCCGGTGTGTGGAAGTACATCACAGACTGGCAGAATATCTTCAGGACATACGACCGGGACAACTCGGGCTTCATCGACAAGAGTGAGCTCAAACAGGCGTTGACCGGATTCGGTGAGCAGCAATGTATGATGGGTCTTTTAGCTTCGACGTTTGATGGTGGAGGGCCCCCGTGTGTGTGTGTGTGTGTGTTTGTGTGTGTGTGTGTGTGTGTGTGTGTGTGTGTGTGTGTGTGTGTGTGTATGTGTGTGTGTGTGTGTGTGTGTGTGTGTGTGTGTGTGTGTGTGTGTGTGTGTGTGTGTGAACATGGTTGCCCTCTGCTGTGTGCTACCATTGGAGCAGTGTTCTTTAAACGGTTGAAATTGTCCGTGTTTGAACCTTTCACGTGTTGTCCACTTCCCCCTTTTTGCACGTTGGATGACACTTTGTGAGTTCTCTCTGTGAAAAGTACGATACAAACAAAATGTACTTTCTTTAAGTTACTTACTTACAGACAGTGGCCCAGGAGGTAGACTTGGCTGTCTGGGAACTGGAAGGTTCCTGGTGTGGCTCCCGGCTCCTCCATGCTTCATGTCAAAGTGTCTTTGAGCAAGACACTGAACCCCTAACCTAAAGGCCTATTCATAGTCTGGATTTTCGGTGGTGAGCTGACCACCGCGACCACCGCTGACCACCGCAAAATAACGTTGATCGGTGGTGAGTAAAAACAGAGAGAAGGGCTGGAGCGGTGGTTTGCTCTTCACCGCGGCTTGTGACGTCATGTTGTAGTTCGGTGGTCACCTAACCACCGAAAATCCAGACTATGTATGAGCCTTAACTGCTCCAAATGAGCAGGTTGGTGCCTCCCATGGGAGCCTCCATCATCAGTGTGTGAATGTATGTGTGGATGTGTTCCTGGCTATAACGCACATTGCAAAGTGCTTTGGATAAAGGGCAGGCGCTATAAAAATCTAGACTAGTATTAAATGCAAATCATCTCTTTGTGTCTCTGTGTGTGATCACCAAATGCAGCTTCATCAATCATGTACAATCTCTAAGCAGGGCTCAGGTGAAAATGCTCATTAAATGGGTGAGAATAGCTATTAAAAAATAAAATACTAATGCCCTTATTATGAGATTCTTTTAAGCCTGTGGAAATAGGCCAGTGAAATGGATACACATGGTGCTTGTGGTTTTAAATGAGGTTGTCATAGCTGCCTCTTGTCTGACCGTGGTCCTAATGTCCTACAGAACAGGGAGAAATGTATCCTTTGTTGCCGATCGGTTGTTCATCACCTGTCATTATGATTGATTGAGTTTACGGCCATGTGAAAAAAACACAAAAACACTTCCAAAACAATACAAAACATTACATTATTTATTAAAACATTAAACCCAATTAAAATATATATATCTTGAAAACATAAGAAAATAAAGACAAAACTAAATTGTACACCTCATTTAATGATCAGATGATTGATATGATTGCTTGTAGTTTTACACTGGTAAAAAATTAACATTGTCTTACACTGGTGTTTTTCTCTATATGGAGAATAACATTGTGTTTCTTAAAATCGTCTTATATAAGCATTGTGCAAAAATAAACAAACAATATTATTTGATATACATATTTGTCTGTTTCTAGTGAAAATTTTACTAATTTGGCGGCAGTAACATTAGCATTTTCTTGCCATCAGTTGATTCTTCATATCTGGAGTCAAACCGCAGAGATTAAAATCATCATTTGTTCATTTTTGGAATACAGTGGAATTCAGAATTCAGTTTACCAACTCGCCGCGATTTAGTGCATTTTAGTTTTACTTCAACTTCATTTTAAATTGAAATGAATTGAGAGAGAGAGGATAGTTGTTTAGAGTTTATACTAGAGAAAGTAGGAATGCTAAAAGTTTAAACACTAAAGTACCGAAACAATGTAATTCATTAGTAAACAATTCCTGAAATGGTAGGCCTATTTATCATCATTGGTATTCACATACTCACCTTTTTATCATCTAGCTGACCATTTAATTGCATAAAATAAATGGATCACTTTGGAAATGAACTAACATGTGTGAGTTTGACATACTACACATGAATAATTTTCGCGTGGCGACTTGGTAACCTGGCGAGTTCTCTGGTATCCCAAAAAAACCCTGTACATTACTTCAGACTTCGGTGCTCTATAGGTTCTAACGTTGTATTGTTTTCGTCCTATCCAGGGTACCGTCTGTCAGACCAGTTCTATGGGACACTGATAGAGAAGTTTGACCGCCAGAGAAAGCAACAAGTAGCTTTTGATGACTTCATCCAGTGTTGTATTGTACTACAGGTAACATAGATATACTGAATTATTTTTGCCTGCATGTGATTTTGTAACGACGGCCTTGGTATAATGCTGTTATGGTGTGTTTTTATTTTATTTTATTACACAGCCATCTAGTCTTTTAACATTTGTTTACCCAGGGAAGAACGATTTGAGCACAGCTGTCTTCTCTGAGCAACTTCAATACAACATTTCAATTCCATTATAATTTTTATTTTTTAAGTACATTTTATTCAAAGAGTATGACATCATATGCAATTTTCACAGAAAGAGAATACGACTCTTTGTTTTTTACATTTTCTCCCACAACTCCTTTCCCAGTCCTCCCCACCCACCCACCATCTTTCCCCACAAGGCCAGACATACAAGCACAGGTATAAAACCAATAGGTTGAGTACAAAACAATACATACAACATACCGTATATACAGGTATAAAACCAATAGGTTGAGTACAAAACAATACATACAACATACAGTATATACAGGTATAAAACCAATAGGTTGAGTACAAAACAATACATACAACATACAGTATATACAGGTATAAAACCAATAGGTAATTCCATTCATTTTATTATAGTGCCAAATCTAAGTTAACTCGAGACACTTTACATAATTGAGCAGATCGAGGCCCAGCGTTTTCCCTCGGAGGCCGAGCAAGCATTTGTGGCAGTGGCAAGGAAAAAACACTTGCCCTGAATCTTAATTTATACTTCATTGCACAACGTTGTCGCTTACGGACAAGAACCGGTCTACAAGCTAGTATTTTTATGTACGAGAAAGAACAAAATGGGGGCCGAGTAGTTGAATGTGAGAATATCCATATTTGTTTTAGGAAAGCATGCATTTTCATAGTAAATTGCTCATTATTTTTTCCAACTTTTCTCTTGCTACAGAGGTTGACTGACGTGTTCAGGAGGTACGATACGGACCAGGACGGTTGGATCCAGGTGTCATATGAACAGTATCTATCCATGGTCTTCAACGTCGTATAACACACACACTTTCTCTCACACATGCAAATGCACACACACACACATACACACACACACACACACACACACACTCGTACACGTACACGTACGTAAATGCACATACAGGCCAACATAGAAGAGCACAACTGGACACAACGGTGCCAAATCCACTGATGCCTCCCCCCAGACGCTCCCTCATGGTGGACACGCTACTACAAGGTTCTTCTAAACGTGTGTCTGGGGAAATGTCGCAGCGTTCATACGACGACCACGTGTGGGCGACCTCAGTGGCGGGGACTCTGGGATGGGGATGTACTGTGTGGGATACATGGACTTTATCCCTCCGTGTGTGTGTCTGTCTGTCAGTTGAGTCAAATTTATGCTCCCTCGCGTGATGGGTGATTCCACACATGTGCGTCAAGTCCCATCCACTCCCAGGGGAAAACCGGAAACCACGGTCCCCACACTAGAAGTTGAAGCAGCTACTACTACTGCTTAAAGCCTGGGCTTGCGCTTTCCTCGCGCCGAAAATAATCGTATGTGTGGTATCACCCAAAGGCCGATAATAGCTAACTTACAAGCTCACAATGCATCGTATCCATGGTGCGTTGTGTGAGCTTGTAGTTAGGCTGTTCTCGGCGGGCAACACTGTCGTGTGCCGAAGCATAGATTAGGATTTAGTTTGTCTGTTAGTTAATGTTCATGCAGTTTGTTTGATGTCTTAATGATAATTATAATTATACTAATAACAAAAAAAAGGCCTGAGCATGTGCGCTAGGGGTAAACTGTATGCATTGTAAATACCATTGAGGACCAGGACATTGTTGCATGCTTTTCGGGGGAAATTCAGCCCACACGTCTTCCATGTTGAAGCATGCTTTATATTTCTGTCTTCTGTCTTTTCCTCAGACCTGTTTTGCTCAAAGCCATGTTTACAAAATACTGTGAAAGCAGGAGATGACCTGCTTTGAGATTCACTGACATGCCAGCTTACATGCCATATTTGTACAAAATTATTTTTAACTTTCAATGCCAATCTTAAATGTTAGAGCTTATTATTTTATGTAGAAGATAAGCGTACAGCCTTTGTATGGCTTATTTTTTGTGCATGATGCCTTAAAATCTGTATAAAAAAAAAAGACCGGCAAGAGGAATCTCTTTTATTAAAAAAAGAAATCATGAAAACAGTTTGCTGTGATGACTTTATCATGTGTAAAATGAATTACAATTGACTCAGTGTTGCCCCCTGCTGTGTGCATTGAACCCTACAGGCCTACAACACCAGAACAGTTCCATACCACGCTTTCCAAGTTCCTTTGATTCAATTCATTAGAACCAAACACATTAACCTGGGTGGTGGATGTTGGGAAACTAAATTGTCTTTGTAGAATTTGAAAGAAACCGTCATCGAATTTACTCAGCCAACTTAAGGTAGGCCTACTGTAGTTTATAGTTCAATTATATCAATTCTGTCATAGTTTATGAAACGGGTGACACGGATACTGTAGTGTAGTCTCGATAGTGTTTGTGTGTTGTTGAGTCTTGTCCACCATGGCGCTTAAAGTGTGTCAGACTACAGTCAAACATGGTGGCTATACGCTCCGTGGCTGTAGAATATCACAGAGTAATGCATGGAGAACAAGATTGCGGTGGCACTTTGGTCGGCCCAAGGTAAAGGTTTTTCACTTTGTTTACAATGTGCATTTATTAAATTGTAGGTCTCTGTTGCAGAGTCATAGGAAGACTTATTAGACCTAGAATGTCTGTGATCATTTATATACTAAATATAAAGTAAGTACATTCTGTATACATGCACAGACATAGATCGATCGGTTGCACTTGCACCCGCTCCTGGTAAAAATGAAACATAGGCTACGCTGCATAAATGTGATAAATGGTTTGTATTCAACCCATTAAATAATTCCAAAGACGTGGAGTGAGATATTGTCCTCTAGTTTCACATCCACGTGAAAGTTCTGGCACAAAACGTGTATTTAGTCAAATATCTCCACTTTTTCACGAGATGCACACGGACGGTTTTCTCTCCAGGCCAGAGGCCCGGAATGATCCATGGACTGCAATCCTGTTGATTACCACAAACTTCATCACTGGCCAATTGTGTGCCCCAAACATGTGCGCTTCCCTGGTCAATTGGTGATGACGTTTGTGGTGATCAGAGGAAGTTTTGATTAATTCAGTCCATCATCATTCCGGGAGAACTTACGTGAGGTGCCCGTGTTTTATTTAATTGTATTACTTTTTTCGTATTGGGAGGGCAGTATGAATACTGGACAACTCACCCCGGTGAGTTGTCTTCACTTTATGACATGGCGGGGTGAGTTGTCTGTACTTTCCGCTGGGGCTGGAGTTGGTAAAGGGAAAGGACGGACAGCTCACCCCGAAAGTCCAGACAACTCACCCTGGTGAGTTGTCTTCACTTATATTAAGGATAAATGGGAAATATTCAGTATATAAAAGCGCTCAAAGGGTATACATATTCAGACAACTCACCCAGAAAGTGAAGACAACTCACCACAAAAGTGAAGCCTGCTCAACCCAAAGTGAAGACATCTCACCAGGGTGAGATGTCTGTTGAGTTATCCGGACTTTCGGGGTGAGATGTCCGGACAACTCACTTGGAGGTGCAAAAAGGGTGAATTGTCTTGTTACCCTGTGGGCCCCCCACCACACGTATAAACTGTACTTTTTGGCCAAAAAGGGATTTTGTTTCCACTGGGAAAAAATACTTTTAGTAACTCCAATGCGCCCTCTACCGATATTGCCCAGAGAACTGCCTCATAGAGAATATTTTTTCTCTGGTGAAAAAAAATCCCTTTCTGGCCAAAAAGTACCGTTTATACGTGTGGTGGGGGGCTCAGAGTGCGTCCACTAAGGAAAGTAGGCTTTCTAATTACACAACTCGCCTTTGTTTGGGTGAGTAGCAAAAACGTTATTTTTAAATATGCTAAAGAGGAGAGGCTGGTCTAAGTTCCATGTGAGATTTAAAAGCGAAAGTAGCATAGCCAATGCAGGGCAGAATCGTAGAAGCATTGGCTATGGACCAGAGCTAGGTTAAAATGGAGTCTTGGATAGCTCTAAGTTAATTTGTCTATATTTATTATATAATATATATATATATATATTAATTATTTATCCCCCTGTGAAAAAAATGCGCTTCAAGTCATTGGCTGTATTAACACGCATGTCTTGTTTCTCTTACTCTCTCTCTCTTGAAGCGACTTCTCAGGCCGGTGAAAACGAGCCCAACGCCACCGACGCCAGCATCGTGACGGAGGTGAGTGTCGGGCACAACGCCACCGACGCCAGCATCGTGACGGACATCGTGGCTCGCACATGCAGGGACCTGCAGCTCTACCGGCCCAAGTCGGAGAGCGGTGAGTTAAGGTCCCCACACACCGCAATCCATGATGCTTTACAGGGCAGGAAAAAAATGGCATTGAAACTATAGATTAAATTAAAACAAGCAAAAACTGCAACATTAAAGGCTCATACATAGTCTGGATTTTCGGTGGTGGGGTGACCACCGAACTACAACATGACGTCACAAGCCGCGGTGAAGCGCAAACCACCGCCACCGCTCCAGCCCTTCTCTCTGTTTTTACTCACCACCACCACTCAGCTCCGGTGGTCAGCTCACCACCGGAAATCCAGACTATGAATAGGCCTTTAGACAATTAAACAATGGCAACGAGTAAGACTATTTAAAACAAAACTGCAGTAAATCCAGCAGAACAGTGAATACATGAATAAGAAGTAAGAACACAGAGGTTTTAAAAGCAAGAGTGTAGAAGTAGGTCTGCTATGTGCTTTAAAAATGTCTACAGAGGCTGCCTGTCGAAGGTACAGTGGGAGTTTGTTAAACTACAGAGGCTGCCTGTCGAAGGTACAGTGGGAGTTTGTTAAACTACAGAGGCTGCCTGTCGAAGGTACAGTGGGAGTTTGTTAAACTACAGAGGCTGCCTGTCGAAGGTACAGTGGGAGTTTGTTAAACTACAGAGGCTGCCTGTCGAAGGTACAGTGGGAGTTTGTTAAACTACAGAGGCTGCCTGTCGAAGGTACAGTGGGAGTTTGTTAAACTACAGAGGCTGCCTGTCGAAGGTACAGTGGGAGTTTGTTAAACTACAGAGGCTGCCTGTCGAAGGTACAGTGGGAGTTTGTTAAACTACAGAGGCTGCCTGTCGAAGGTACAGTGGGAAATGTCTATTACACACTGTATATCTCTGCTGTCGGGAGGAAACCTCATAACTCCAAAATGTTCATTTTTCAGGAAATATAAAGAAAACCATATATTTAAAAAAAAGAAGCAACGCTGCCTCATCAAAGTGTTGTAACTTTATATACAGTATTGTCAATTACTTCCATGCGAGGGGGAGAGCTGGTGGAGTTAGTTGCTTTAGCAGACAGGGCCAATGGAGTTAAGAGGTTTTGTCCAAAGCACTTTTTACCACT
Organism: Protomyctophum parallelum; assembly: GCF_964188405.1. Taxonomy (NCBI): domain Eukaryota; kingdom Metazoa; phylum Chordata; class Actinopteri; order Myctophiformes; family Myctophidae; genus Protomyctophum; species Protomyctophum parallelum. The sequence goes on along the minus strand of NC_139712.1, from coordinate 15,850,272 downwards.
TTCCATTGGTTCAATATTTTCGAAACAACACAGATGTAAAGGGTGTTCAATAGCACTGATTTATGCTATACAAAAATCAAAAAAATTGAGTAATGAGGTTTCCTCCTGACAGCAACGAAAATGGACCCTTTCATAAAGGTCTAGTCACCTGCAGAGTCACGCTGTGAAAAGGTGTAATCCCCCCTAAATCTGATCCCATGTGCTTCTTGCTCTGCCTCCGTCCGTAGGATGGTATTGGATCGACCCTAACCTGGGTTGCACCAGAGACGCCATCAGGGTGTTCTGTAACATGACGACTGGAGAGTCGTGTGTCTACGCCCGAAAACATGTCCCCCTCCCAAACCATGTCCTGGATCAGGCCAAATGATCACAAACCCATCTGGGTTTCCTCAATATACGATGGATTCCTCGTGAGTCAGGACACACCTTTCACCTTCGGTCTTGTGAGTATTAAGATTCCCATGTGAACTAAATTGACATTAAAAGGATCCCTGGCTAATAAGACTAATATGACTTAAAACATTATACTTGCCCTCTACAACTAAAATAAAAACACCTTAAATATTGTATTTCTTTTCATATATAGAGAATCTTTCACTCAATGGGAGCTGATCCTGTCGCAAGTTGATGATGTCATATGTCCATGTGGTCTAGCCCTATGGAATGTATGGAGTGCATATGCTAATAAAAACTACTTTATGCTTCCTAAGGATAATATGAGCAGCAAAGCAATAAAAGGACCTATAACATAACATTCTACTTTTTCAATTTATTTTGTGTTTTTGGGGCTCTGATATGTGTTTTCTATCCTCACAAATAACCAATTTTGAAAATCAGGCTTTCATATCATAATATGATATGAAAGCCTGATTTTCAAAATTGGTATATGGGTGTTTTAATGGAAATCACCATTATATTATATTCCATAGGCCTGGCCCACACATGGACATATGACATCAACTTGCGACAGGAGCAGTTCCTATTGAGTGAAAGATTCTCTATTTATGAAAGAAATAAAATATTTTACCACTCCTCCCTTCTTATCAACCACTCCTCCCTAAATGGTAAATGGTGCATTTATATAGCGCCTTTATCCAAGGCGCTTTACAGAGATTGTGCATTACATTCACCCATTCACACACACATTCATACACCGATGGCAGCGGAAACCATGCAAGGCACCAACTAGCACATCGGGAGCAATTAGAGGTTCAGTGTCTTGCTCAAGGACACTTCGACAGTAACTCTGGGGGAGCCCGGGTTCGAACTGGCAACCTCACGGTTACCATCCAGGCACTCTACCCCTGAGCCACCGCCTCCCTCCTTATCAAACCCACCTGCCTTTCATTATCACCCGACCAATCCCCGGTGCAATCAATCACTACAGTATAAATACGCCTGCGATCTCTCAACCAAGTTGTTTGTTCTGCTCCACGACAGACCAAACATGGGTTGTGAGTACTGCACCTGTAAATCGGCTATTTTCACTATTCTTCAAATTTGCCATCCTCCTCCACCACAACCTCCTCCTTCCGCCTCGATTCTCTAGGAATCCAGGGGGGGGCAGTGACGGACTCATTCTGTTTCAATAAACTGTTAATCTTGAGCGAAGGTGTGGTCTCTTACTAGTGCATGACGGTGTAGTGTGACTTTCTTCTGATGTGTGTGTGTGTGTGTACAAAATAGTATACAGTCGTTCGTAAGCCATTTTTACAACTATGTATGGAGTGACAAAATGTAACGCACTTATTTATTTTCAAATTGTATCCCTTTTAATTTCAACTAAACCTGTACACAAAACACTTAGCATCACGTGTGTGTGTGTGTGTGTGTGTGTGTGTGTGTGTGTGTGTGTGTGTGTGTGAGACACATCATTATGTCGAAAGACTTTTCGACGGTCACTGTGTTTTCCTCCCTCCGTATAGTTCAGCTATGGAAGTGCTGGAGATCACCGTCTTTAATTAATGATATTGATAAAAAAAATCCAAAAATGTGACTGCTGGTGGAAGTTGCGTCACACACACACACACACACACACACACACACACACACACACACACACACACACACACACACACACACACACTAGAGGACACAACAACTGCAGCACCAGGAAGAAGGGACAAGGGCCCAGGAAAAGGTGACCTGGGCCATGTAGTAACGGGGTAATGAGGATAGAGGGCGGTATATACCCATGCCAGCATGGATGGTCTGAGACACACTGTTTACAAAATACTGTGAAAGCAGGAGATGAAGGGTAAAAACACCAAAACGGGTTCCCGTTCTGAAGGGTAAAAACACCAAAAGGGGTTCCCGTTCTGAAGGGTAAAAACACCAAAAGGGGTTCCCGATCTGAAGGGTAAAAAACCCCAAAAGGGGTTCCCGTTCTGAAGGGTAAAAACACCAAAAGGGGTTCCCGTTCTGAAGGGTAAAAAAACCCAAAAGGGGTTCCCGTTCTGAAGGGTAAAAACCCCAAAAGGGGTTCCCGTTCTGAAGGGTAAAAACACCAAAAGGGGTTCCCGTTCTGAAGGGTAAAAAAACCCAAAAGGGGTTCCCGTTCTGAAGGGTAAAAACCCCAAAAGGGGTTCCCGTTCTGAAGGGTAAAAACACCAAAAGGGGTTCTCGATCTGAAGGGTAAAAACACCAAAACGGGTTCCCGTTCTGAAGGGTAAAAACACCAAAAGGGGTTCCCGTTCTGAAGGGTAAAAACACCAAAAGGGGTTCCCGATCTGAAGGGTAAAAAACCCCAAAAGGGGTTCCCGTTCTGAAGGGTAAAAAACCCCAAAAGGGGTTCCCGTTCTGAAGGGTAAAAACACCAAAAGGGGTTCCCGTTCTGAAGGGTAAAAAAACCCAAAAGGGGTTCCCGTTCTGAAGGGTAAAAAAACCCAAAAGGGGTTCCCGTTCTGAAGGGTAAAAAAACCCAAAAGGGGTTCCCGTTCTGAAGGGTAAAAAAACCCAAAAGGGGTTCCCGTTCTGAAGGGTAAAAACCCCAAAAGGGGTTCCCGTTCTGAAGGGTAAAAACACCAAAAGGGGTTCCCGTTCTGAAGGGTAAAAAAACCCAAAAGGGGTTCCCGTTCTGAAGGGTAAAAACCCCAAAAGGGGTTCCCGTTCTGAAGGGTAAAAACCCCAAAAGGGGTTCCCGTTCTGAAGGGTAAAAAACCCCAAAAGGGGTTCCCGTTCTGAAGGGTAAAAACACCAAAAGGGGTTCCCGTTCTGAAGGGTAAAAAAACCCAAAAGGGGTTCCCGTTCTGAAGGGTAAAAAAACCCAAAAGGGGTTCCCGTTCTGAAGGGTAAAAAAACCCAAAAGGGGTTCCCGTTCTGAAGGGTAAAAACCCCAAAAGGGGTTCCCGTTCTGAAGGGTAAAAACACCAAAAGGGGTTCCCGTTCTGAAGGGTAAAAACCCCAAAAGGGGTTCCCGTTCTGAAGGGTAAAAACACCAAAAGGGGTTCCCGTTCTGAAGGGTAAAAACCCCAAAAGGGGTTCCCGTTCTGAAGGGTAAAAACCCCAAAAGGGGTTCCTGTTATGAAAGGTAAAAACCCCAAAAGGGGTTCCTGTTCTGAAGGGTAAAAACACCAAAAGGGGTTCCCGTCCTGAATGGGTTAGTGAGAATAGCCAATCTACATGCTCACAACACGTCGCAATGCACTGTACTGTAGATCGGCTATCTTCAATACTTTTGTGTGACACTGTATGATGATGCATACATTTATATAAAACAGAAAAAAACCTAAAACCTTTTTACTACCTTTCAACAGGGTTTCCGGTACAGTGTGGCGTTCAACAGCACCACGGTACACTCACTGCCGATGGCGGTCAATGTCCTCAGCAACGCTCTCCTGTGAGGCCTCAACGGCACCGGGAAGATCCGAACCTGGACCAAGCCTTTTGACTATGTGAGCATTCCCACACACAGTTTTAACTAAGACACATCATGATCTATCAAATGTCATTTTTACTTGTGTTACTTATGCAGACCTTGGTTCAACGCGTGATGTGTTATGGAAATGATTAATTCTCCAGCAAATCCCAGAAGCCACGTCCTACGCCCTGGTGTACATCGAGGCCATCATACTTGGCATGCTGGCGGCTGGAATGCCAGCCTACTTTGCCATGGAGCACACCCGGGACAGAGAGGTACGTTCATGATCAAGTTAAACACTTTGTTCCTTTCATTGGGGTGCTTTTCAACCAGTGGTCCTTGAGGGGGTTCCAGGTGGTCCCCAGCTAAATGATGGAGAGTTGTTAACCAAATGGACCCTTATGGATCTTTAAAGGGACATTTCACCGCTGGAAGAAACTGCAGTCACTCAATGTTAATAGTATTTGTACTAGTAGATAACAGTAGCATAATTTGAAATGTGTACCCTAAAACAATGGAAGTCTGTGACTGGATTGCTGAATTCCTACAATGCCCATAATGCTTTAGTGCACTTCCCCTCCTTGTGGAGAGGGGGGAGGCTGTATGGGGGTGTGACTGTAGTCCAGGCAGGAAGTGAGACCAAATTTTCATGACAGGTGTTTGGTCATGAACATGGCGTCATGACTAAAATATAAAAAAAATATAAATATTACACACATAAAAATCCCAGGAAAGTTTTTCTTGTGTCCTAAACATCATTAAAATAAGCTCTGATTGCAGTGGCCCTTAACTATTGAGAGCGTGAAATGAATCCAGATGGACCCTTAACCCGTCCACGGTGCCCTCAGCCTTCCGGCGTGGTCAGATTGAGTGACCTTAACCTTGTTGTGTTTGTAGATCAAGTGTCGCTCCACGCTGCGCATCTCTGGCATGGTGCCGTCAGCCTACTGGTGTGGCCAGGCAGCGGTGGACATCCCCTTCTATTACCTCATCCTGTCCGCCATGACCGTCATCCTCTTCTGCTTCCATACTGGCAGCCTGCTCACCTCCAGCAACCTCACCGCTGTGGTGAGTAGCAGCACCTAGTGGCGGGGGTAAAGTACTGACCAAACAATACTGCAATGTAGAAGGAACTCTGTTAACAGGATAAAGTCCGGAATGAGTAAAAGTGCCAAACCTATTGGTATAAGAAAAAGAAGCTACAGATGCAGAAATGTGTGCATTGTTTAGACATCAAGGGAGAATATAAACGATGGATTGAGCAGCCCCGAGGGTTATTATTAGACATCTTGACTGTGATGAATTACGTGTGTTAACAAAAAAAGTGAGGCTCATGCTCATGCCTGGTAACTTGCAGCCGCCAGTTAGGCAATGAGTAACTAAACTCGCCGAGCGAGACGCCAAGACTGACGTGAGACACTCATTGATGGGTGCATTGCCATGATATTGCCTCCTCCTCCTCCCCCAGGTGTTGTGCACGGTGGGCTTCGGCCCGGCTATGATCCTCTTCACCTACGTGGTCTCGTTTGGCTTCGCCCGCGTCCAGAGCAACAGGGACTTCTTCTCCGTGGTCTCCATGATGGTGAGACTGCAATTTATGACACGTTCAGAAATACCTACAGAATATTGTTAAAAAAAAACATACACTGGGGTGACAATCCACTGAATAATTTCCGATGTTTTAGGTGTGCGTAGTGTAGTGTCTGCTTCCCTGGTCCAGCTGTCATTAATTAATGTGTTGTCCGTCATGTTCTTTTAACCCATTTTGACCTGAGATCAGATTCTAAAAAATGTCTGTTTGAAAATGACAGTTTTCTAAAAAAGCTATGTTTCTATGTCAGTCGTTCTTCGATTCTTTTTAAAATAGCAGACCTACAAGCTCGTATAGTGCGCCATGAGCTTGTAGATCTGCTATTTTTCAATAGCTAAAGCATAACATAATGCTAACACCAAAAGGGGTTCCCGCCCCAAAATGGGTTAAAGGTGTGTGTATTGTCTGCTTCCCTGGTCCAGCTGTCATTAATGAATGTGTTGTCCGTCCTGTTCTTTTAAAGGTGTGTGTAGTGTCTGCTTCCCTGGTCCAGCTGTCATTAATTAATGTGTTGTCCGTCCTGTTCTTTTAAAGGTGTGTGTAGTGTCTGCTTCCCTGGTCCAGCTGTCGTTTGTCAACGACAACCCGAGCCTGACGCGGAACCTGCACAACGCGCTGTGTTTCTTCAACCCTCTGTATCCTCTCATGGGCTGCCTCAACTGCATCACCAAGGTAGGCCCGTTTCTCAGTCCCTCCTGCACCGTTTTACTGTGTATTCATCAAAATCGACACACTACACCTTATAGTCAGTACTTTGTTATACAAGGAGTATTGAAAATAGCTAGGGATGCACCGATTCTTGACCGATACCGATGTTTAAAATAACTATTTATCCGATAGCCGATACTGATATATTCAAATACATATTCAATACAAGAAACGAATGTTCAGCTTGGTAGGCTACAGATAAACAGCACTCCAACATAGCCAACGCAAAATGCATGCTTATAAACAACAGATAAATATCAGCTACTGCCATCGGTTAATGTCAGTTCCGATAATTCCGATAACGGCAAATATCGGCAGATATGTGGCCGATACATCGGTGCATCCCTGGCACCCCTGGCACACATACGCCTAATTTATGCCTCGTCGTATAGAGAGGAAAAAAACGGCCAAATATCGGCCAGTATTGTTGTTTTTTTGCCCAGATTTCCAATATCGGTGATATCGCCGCCGTTGATCGGCTGTTGCCGATAATCGGCCGATCCCTAGCATATGTGTTCAAAGCAAAGATACATCATTTATTTATAAGTATTTTCATACAACTGTTTTTCTTCATAGTAGAGTATTTGTTAACTAAAGCAAAATCAGTGTGGCCAAGTGCAAATCTGCCAAACGCATAATGTAGCGCTTAGAAATAAAGGACAGAGTCGATTTCCGGTGGTCCCCCAAACTGTTATTTGACACGTGTGTGTGTGTGTGTGTGTGTGTGTGTGTGTGTGTGTGTGTGTGTGTGTGTGGGAGTTAGAGAGATACATTCCCAGACTGTACTACAGACCCTCTGTGACGTCTGTCTTTCTCCTCCAGGCTACCTTCCTGCCGTCACTCTACGAAGAGAACTTCCTGTGGAAGAACCTGCTCATCGCTGTCGTGGCCGTACGTACAGTACTGGTACACTACATCAAAACATAGACAACACGTGCTGTAGACGGACACTGTGTGTGACTGTGTGTGTGTGCGTGTGCGTGTGCGTGTGCGTGTGCAGCCCTATCTTCAGTGCATCCTGCTGCTGTTCCTGCTTCGCTGGCTGGAGATCCGCTATGGAGGAAGGACCATGAAGAACGACCAGTTCTGCAGGTGATTCTGTACATGTCGTTTAGACAAATCTTAACACATTTATGAATGTACTTTTAAATGGCTGTTTATTTACCAATGATTATCACTTCACAGCCCGACAAAAGCAATTTATTAAGAATAAAATAACTATAAACCAAATTAGAGTGCTTATTTCCCTTTTTGAGGGGTGCTAACCCCCCAGATGCTTTGTCTGTGTGTGAACACAAACATTGGCTGATGATTGGCTGATCACCCCATAGCATGCCATTTGATTGGCTGAGAAAAGTACATAATGAGGATAAAGGTGAGGGCAGAAAAGAGAAGACGCCAAAAAGTGATTGGTCGAATGGCATTTGGGATGATTTGATTGGTTTAGCACGGAATGTGATGTATGATGATGTATGACAAGAGCGCCCACTCTCACTCACTTCACACACGTGTGATTGTTTTTGTAAGGATCTCATCGAAGGGGAAGACCAAAGTGGAGAGGAACCCAGAGGAGGGGCTGAAGGAGGATGAGGACGTACAGATGGAAAAGGCCAGGGTCAGGGAGGCCATCACCTGTCAGTGCTGTGAGGAGGTAAGGCGTGCTTGGCAAATGACAGTTTTCTGAAAGTCCTATGTTTCTACATCAGTGGTTCCCAAATAATATCTGTGTTTGGCCACCGACCCCCATCTCAACATATGTTGTTCCAGGGACCTCCCAGAATACATTTTAGAGTTAACCCATTCTGACCTGAGATCAGATTCATACGAGGTTTCCACTGGACACACACTGGTCTGATTAACCCATTCTGACCTGAGATCAGATTCTAAAAATGTCAGTCGTTCTTCGATTTTTCAAAAAATAGCAGACCTACAAGCTCGTATCGCGCCACTCGGTGGCGCGATATGAGCTTGTAGATCTGCTATTTTTCAATAGCTAAAGCATAACATGATGCTGACACCAAAATGGGTGCCCGTTCAGAATGGGTTAAACACGTTCGCTGTGGAAGAATATACATTCGAAGATTTGCACCACATTTTCACGATAAAATAACAAAAAGCAGATCTACAAGCTCATAGTGTGGCACTCGATGCAGTGCCATGAGCTTGTAGATCTGCTATCTTTCAATAGCTAAAGTATAAAATAATGGTTAATGTGGTTAAAGGAGCATTCAGTGATTTGGGTGATTTGGAAAACCACCCAGTCCGCCCCGGTAACAAAATGTGCACATGCACACGCTCTACAGTAGGGGGAAGTGCAACAGGCCAACAGCATGAGCACCAAGTCCCGCCCCCACTCGATCATTATTGGAGGAAGGCCCCTCTCATCCTGATTGGATGAAGGCTTTGCCACCCGCCACCAAAACTGAAACTAGGGCTTTTGACCCCAGGGGCTCACTGGGGACAGGTATGAACTCCTTTATAATGGTCAGCACACTCTATAGTAGGGAGGATTATCCAAAAAAAAGTGAAATCACTGAATATACCTTTAAACTCTAAAGTGACACAGCTGCGTTCCAGTGAGTTTCTCAATTTCATACGGCTTGTGCACTCAAGACAAGCAGTCAGTTACTGTGAGAAAGTGTACCGATCTTAATGTTTCTCACTACATGCCCATGCACTCGATTGATCCGACCACTTTTCTTTTTTTAGACTTTTTCACCTCTAAAGCGGCATTACAGTGTGTGCAGGCTGTGCTTTATCCTACAATCTAATCTAATTCATGTAATCTAATATATCTCCTTTTCTCAGAAACCCGTGGTGGTTGTGAGCAACTTGAGGAAGCAGTACAAGGGCAGGAGGGAAGGATTTTCTTTGAAAGTGGCCACGAAAAATATCTCTTTCTGTGTTCGCAAAGGTACGTTCAGAGGACCACACTGTCGTTAGCTGCCTGATAGACAGACATGTTGCGCATATTTCACAATTCCTGATTCACTAATGTTGTCCCTGATGTTCCTTCAGGTGAAGTTCTTGGTTTGCTGGGGCCAAACGGAGCGGGGAAGAGCACTGTTATGCACATGTTGGCTGGTGACACAGACCCTACGGCTGGTCAGGTATTGTCTTTTCAAAGATTTGCGCTCCATTTTCACGATTTTTCAAACAATAGCAGATCTACAAGCTCGATGAACCTCCCTCCCTCCCTCCCCACTAGGTGCAGATGGGTGACTAGTACAGTACAGAGTTGAAATGATGAACCCTCCCTCCCTCCCCACTAGGTGCAGATGGGTGACTAGTAGTACAGTAGAGTTGAAATGATGGACCCTCCCTCCCTCCCCACTAGGTGCAGATGGGTGACTAGTACAGTAGAGTTGAAATGATGGACCCTCCCTCCCTCCCCACTAGGTGCTGATGGGGGACTACAGCACAGAGTTCCGTCCCGTGGACAATCCCCTGGAGCACCCTGGAGGTCAACCCTCTGTGGCCCAGGATCACCTTACAGGAGCACCTTGAGATCTACGCTGCCATCAAGGGCATCCGGGCACAGGAGGTGCCAGGTATCATTGAGCGGTATGTTGTTAATGCCCCGCTCACTCACTGGCACTAATGGAACTATCCATTTTCCTCTGCAAAACTGTCTTCATCACAGGTCTGTCTGTGTCAGTGGTTCTTAACCAGTGGTCCGGGGACCACCGTTGGTCCTTGAGGGGGTTCCAGGTGGTCTCCAGTTAAACTTAAATGATGGAGAGTTGGTAACAAAATGGACCCTTATAGATCTTTAACTCTTGAGAGTGTAAAATGAAACAATTTTATGCTCTCAAGAGTCAAATGATTGTCAAACATCTGCATTACTTCATTTAAGTAATTAGAGAACGTAGAAGAATTGTTATTTTGATCAACATTTGCCTGTTGTCTCCTATGGCAACGACATCAATACAGCTTGGAAATGTGTACAAGATCTTATCCAACGACAACAAAATATTTTGTGTGTGAGAGGCTAAATCTCATCAAATGGTGGTCCGTGACATCTAATGTTGAATAAATAATGGTCCTTGATGTGAAAAGGGTTGAAATCCACTGGTCCATGTGGTTTGCACTTAGTGACAGGTGTTCTTTTCTCTCCAGTGTTGTCAATGCTCTAGAGCTGAAGGACCACCTGTACAAGCAAGCCAAGACACTGTCTGCAGGGATCAAGAGGAAGGTGAGAAGAGCTTCTTCCCGCTAGCTCTTCTGCATAGAGTGTTACTTCTTTTTTTGCTCATCAAGGTCCTTTTTTTAAGGTTTTTGCATTATACACAAAAAACGACAAAATGCCCTCAGACCTGTAAAACAAAACCCATCAAAAACAAGACGAGAACAAAACATGCGTGGTATAAATAAAATGTCCAAGTTGTGCGACATCTGTGGACATCTAATAAAACATTATTTTACTCCCACGGCCATCCAGACACCTTTCAGCTTTTGACCTCTAGAGAAGACAAAATAATTTATTTTATTTGTTCATTGTGTACAATTCATTGAGTTCTTTTGAAATTGTTTTTATTTCAGCTCATTTCCCATGTGCAAATTCACACATTCACAGATTAATCATTGCTGTATTTCTGTGGCTGACCCGCCTGTTGTCTTGTTTCCAGCTGTGCTTTGCTCTGAGCATGCTGGGTAACCCTCAGATTGTGTTACTGGACGAGCCCTCGACAGGCATGGATCCCAAGTCTAAACAGTGCATGTGGTGAGACCATAAAAGTTCTTTAAGGAAGGTGTCCAGATGTTGACCTCTGTTGTTACCAACTCTAAAAACGGCTGTATTATCTCTCCCTCTTGTGTGCAGGAGGGCAATTCGTGCTGCTTTCAAGAACAAACAGCGGGGAGCCATCCTGACCACCCACTACATGGAGGAGGCCGAGGCCGTGTGTGACCGCGTAGCCATTATGGTGTCTGGTCAGCTGAGGTTAGAGCATCATTGCATGTGTAACAGAGTGGCTCACAGGTCTAATATCTCCCCTATGGTGTCTGGTCAGCTGAGGTTAGTGCATGATGTGTAACAGAGTGGCACATAGCCTCAGCCTGATGTCTAATAATAACAAGTCTAATATCTCCCCTGAGCCATAATATGCAGGCAATTGCTTTTGGCTTAGTGGTTAAGACGTTGGCTTTCCGACGCAGGAGACCCGGGCACGATTCCCGGGTGTTACAGACGCACACAAGCGTGCCGAACACAGCCGATCGAGTATAGGTTAAAGTATCTGAATCGGGCTTAACAGTTGCAGGCATGCTTTTGTAAGATGGAATGAACTCCCCATTGCAATCAGAACTGCAGACATAGCGCTCTATAGTGTATACTCATAGCCTCACTGTACAGATATTCTACTGTTAGACAGATGTTAGGTTCTTAGCTTGTTTATGATTCTTGATGACTATGTATTTGATGTAATTACCATGTGTTGTTCTTGCTTACTGTAAATCGCTCTGGATTAAGAGCGTCTGCTAAATGCTTAAATTGTAACATACATGCTGTAGCTCTCGGTTGGTACGTAGTTAATTTGGCAGCATGTTAAACTTGTCGTGGTTTTAACAGAGATAACAACATGAGCATTTCTCTCTGTCAGGTGTATCGGCTCCATCCAACACCTGAAAGGGAAGTATGGCCGAGGCTACAGCCTGGAAGTGAAGCTCAGAGAGGAGCTGACAGGTCTGCAACAAGTGGCACTGCTGCACAAGGAGATCCTCCGAATCTTCCCTCATGCTGCCCGACAGGAGAGGTGAGACCAAGTCCTAATTTATGTCATTATATACTGTATATAAATTAAATATAACTTTGTATGTGTGTGTCTGTTTTCTAACCAAAATTGTCTTCACTTTTATTCGGCACCGTGTTGCAGCTTTGCCACGCTGATGGTTTACAAGATTCCCATGGAAGACGTTAAATCACTGTCCACGGCAGTCTCTCAGCTCGAGAGTGGTAAGTGATCTCTCTCTCTCACGCACACACACACACGCACGCACACAAACACGCACGCTCGCACTCACACAAATGTACACACATACACAAACACATTCATTCACTAGTCATCTGGCTTATGCGTACCGACTCAATTTAATGGATATTTTGATAGCTAAATCATGTGTGTCTTTTCTTTTCACCTCCAGCAAAGCAAAGCTTCAACTTTGAAGGGTACAACTTTTCACAGTCTACGTTAGAGCAGGTACGTTCCAGTTGTTCGGAGACGTCCGATGTGGCGTTGGTTGTGTTGTCCGACTATTACTAACCCTAAATCTAACCATAACTGTAACCCTAATCTCATTCTTAACCCGCCACGTAAGTCCCCTAACCTCACATCAGTCTTAACCGGCCACGCAAGTCAGTTTCACAATGTTTCCTAATCGCAGCTAGTATACATGCAGTAGCCTGCTGGCTCCATTGCATTCAAGTGATAATAACCTACTGGTGATTATCAGTTGTTAACAATAAAAGCGGGTGTTTCAATTAGGTCAACATCACCTGTTGCAACGCTCGCTAAACCTCCTCTCCCCCTTCCTTCCGCTCCTCCCTCCGTCCGTCCGTCCGTCCGTCCTCCAGGTGTTCATGGAGTTTGCCAAGGAGCAGGACAACGAGGAGGAGGAGGTGGGCTCTCAGAGCACCACCTTCCAGTGGCAGAGGCTGCGTCAGGACGGCCCCGCGCCCACCAACCACACGGACAGCATCGTACACCAGCTGTGATCCCCCGTCCACCCACCAGGGGGATGGCGGCGGCCATCAACTAATACTGACCAGCCGGGTGCAGCTGCCTGCCAGCGGGGCACGACCACATGCTAGCACTACTCGCCCCGCTCCACACGCGCCTAGCACCCACCACCCCCTCCGTGTGGACGAGACACACCTCTTCTTCTACGGGGCTGGACCCTGGCTGGAGGGGATGGTGACGGTATCACTACATGGGGCCGATCTGTGTGTGTGTGTGTGTGTGTGTGTGCGTGTGTTGGGGTGGTATTAAGGCTCCCTGTCTGCGGGGCTGAGGTGCTTGCGTCGTCTATAACCTGTGTATTTGTGTGTTTTCTGACTTGCACTGACCGTGGAGCCTACAGACGATTCACTAACTAACGCGATACCTACTTTTTTTATTATCTTCACGCGGAGTTGGGTAAAATATATCTTTGCTGTCGTGCGTGCAGAAACCTCATATCTACATATTTTAGGTTTTTGAGAGTTTTTCTTCCGTAAATTAATGCCCTACTACTTGATCATCCTAAGCATCACACAAAAGCTGCAAAAAACTGTTTTCCACCCGATCGAGAAAATAAATATATATATAAAGTGTACAGTACATGTGTGTATGTATATAAATACACACACGATAATTTATAATTTGTAAACCTTTCCATCCATTCTCCACATTACAGTAAGCGTGTCAGCCATTGTTTTTGTGAAACTCTATAGTGGTTTATTCGTAGGTGTTTATTAAAAAACTACCAGTAGTGGGAACCGTTCACTATGGAACCAAAGCAGCACATTTCTAAACTACACACTACAGACTCATACACTACACACTCATACTCTACACACTCATACTCTACACACTCATACACTACACACTCATACTCTACACACTCATACTCTACACACTCATACACTCCTGTGCACACTAGTGTGAGAGGCACTTTTCTTTGTCGTGTCGGTAGCATGTGGATAAAACTGCATAATATCTCTAATGCGTTCGCACGGGCAGATGCAAAGATACAGTCTACCAACTACCATTCATTGTCAATGGAAGCCAGCGACGTGAAGCTACCAAGCAAATCTGACGTTTGTAGCTGCTGCAAAAGATACAAAGCTAAGCTGAGCTGGGGTCAACTTCCAGATGCAAAGCTACAACTGTAGCTGCAATTTCATTTTTATAACCCCTCCCGCATTTTTTCACCCTGTTCCGGCTGACAAAAAACTTGACTTCTAGTCCGTTTCCATTGTTTCCAGTGCATATTAATAATGCCTAGGTCCAAAAGGGCTCGCAGTTGAGACTCCATGCTAGATTGTTGTCGCTGATTTTCAATCATTACGGACGCACGTTTGATGACCTCAAAGACCATCTGAGCAACAGATGTACAAAGCAACAAATATGCTGTGATATTTGCATCTTTGCATATGCCTCGTGTGAACGCCCCGCCAATGGGAGGAGGCAGAGTGCATATGCCCATTTGCTGCACAGATGCATGAAGCATACCGTTGTGGAGGAGAGATGCCATTTTATGTTGTACAGGCATAGGAGGCCTTAAGTATGTTTCACCAGTTTCAATTGAAACGGGCCTCAACAAAATAATGATGTCATAGGTATGTGGGGGCCTCATATTTGGTCTTGAAACGGGCCTCCAGATTCCTAAGGCCGCCCCTGAGAACACACAAACACACCAAGCTGGCCATAGGGGGCGCTAGCTCCCCTCAAAGAGCCAGAATACAAAATGCTTGTCATTCAGCCTCACTTTGAGTTGCTCAGTGGACTGTCTCTCACACAGCGATATGGAGAAAAATATCACACCCGCGTGACGTGAGCGGCACTGTTATCACCATACATCACATTCCGTGCTCAGCCAGTCAGCTTGAGCAGACACACGCTCGCGCGAACGCACATTATCGAACATGCGCGCGCCCGCGCGCGCGCACACACACACACACACACACAGCCTCAAAATACAACACAGCTCAGTGTTAGGGAACGCTGTAGCAATTTACAATTTAGGCATTTAGCAGACGCTCTTAATCCAGAGTGACTTACATTAAGCAAGAACAAAAAAGCATGACATGTAAGCATCACATAAAAAGCATTTATCATGAAACATGCGTAAGCTAAGAACGTAACAGTGGAATATCTATATAATGAAACTATATTATAAACTATACATATATACTATGCTATACGTGTGGAAGACCCATAGATCCATAGACCCCAAGGTAGCCGCAATTAAGTAATAAATATAGCAATAGAGTTCAAAGGTTGCACTAATTGGCGTCGTTAAGGCGTGCATGGCAACAGTTTGTGTCTCGTGTGATTTCACACCAGAAGATATAAGATGATGCACCATGTTGAAAATGACTGTAGACGTCGAGAGAGAGAAGAGAGACAGACAGACAGACAGACAGACAGACAGACAGCGTGATGTTGTCTTGGACCGTTTCCAAAGCACCAGGACCAAAGCGATTCTGGCATGGTGCTGTAGCAGTGAGAAACAAACTGTATTCCTTTGGAGGCTACGGTTATGGAAGGACCTTCAACAACATGCTACAGATGGGTGTCCATGTCTTCAACACAGTGTCTTTATGCTGGAAGAAGTTACCTCCAGTGGAACCAGGAAGAGGAGATGGTGACCTTGAGGTTCCATCCATGCACTGCGGCCACACAGCTGTGTTGGTTGAAGATACAGTCTACATCTGGGGAGGGGATCCTTACTGCAATGTTCTTTATGCATTTGATGTTGACTCCCACAGATGGTTCCAACCCAGGGTTTCTGGGACTGTTCCAGAGGCGAGGTGGGGCCACTCAGCCTGTGTGTTGGAGAAGGTCATGTTTATTCATGGAGGACACACCAAGCTGACTGGATACACTAATGACATGTACAAGTTGGACACCAGCACAATGGTCTGGACTTTAATTAACACCAGAGGAACTCCACCTCCTGTTTCACACAGTCACTCTGCCACCATCGTCGGAAAAAAGATGTTTGTATTTGGGGGCCGTGTGGACCAGGGGGTCTACAACAGCATCAGAGTGTTTGACACAGAGACAAACGCCTGGCTGGACACACCTTCTGCACAACTTCTACCAGAAGGACGCTGGTGTCATTCAGCATTTATCTACAATGGAGAGCTGTACATATTTGGTGGCTGGAACGGTAACCGCTGCCAGACCTTCAATCATGTGTGGAAAGTCAGTCCAGAGACCTTCTCCTGGAAGAAGGTTGAGCCCAAGTGGAAAGGACCATGTCCAATGCGTGGTATGCGCTGTTGCATTGTGGGAGATCATATCATCCTCTTTGGAGGAACAAAAGGAGCTCACACTATCTCTGATGAGCTGTTCATCTTAGACTTGAGTCCTAGTCTTAAGACGTTATGTAAGCTAGAAGTTATTCAGTACGCTCTGGACCAATCAGAACTCCCACACGACATCAGGTGGGAACTGGCAGCCATGGCAACAGACGACAACAGACGACAACAACAATAACAACCGAGACCACATTCCAGACGAAGGAACAGCAGAAAGATCAAGAAATGATGGATCAACATCTCATCCCACCTGATGGTGAGTCACCTCTCAGCATCACTTACTGAGAATCAAACCTCAGGAGACTCTCCAGACAGGCTCTCTAACCATTCAGCTAGGCATCAAACAATGACAATTGTTCCGTCCAACACAATGCGGTGGAACACAAACCTGTATGACAAACCAAACTGAACACGGTGGAACTCTCTTTATTGTATATTTATTTCTATGATCTTTTTTTTATTTAAAGGACCTGAAAGGTCTTGGTCCTTTATTGTTATTGTTAGGTTTTTTCCTTCTCCTTTTGCCAAAAAAATAATAATCGCGAAACTCGGCCTACAGAAAAAAAGACTATCTGGTACACATCAAGCTAAAAGGAATCAACACACCAGCACGCCAGAGACTAGAATACTTCAAACCCAAACAAATAGTTAAAAATAGAACTACAAAACGCATGTTCGAGATTAAACAACAGATAACAGCCAGCACCAGCAACTGTGTTTATTTAATCTTACAATATGTCGGAGAAACGAGTAAAACAATAGCTACAAGGCTGAGACAACACAAATACAATATTAACAATGCAAAAAAGACAACTAAAAGTATTGTTCAACATTACATGGCACATGGCATTGAAGCTCTAAAAGTATCTGGACTTCAACACAATCCCAACTGGACAGTATAGGACAAAGACGTTTTAATGGAAAACAGTGGATTAAGAACCTCAACACGGATTTTCCTGGAGGTTTAAACATGCCAAAATATTAGACAAGTTGTTTTGATTTTGTACCAAAACTTCACAGCCATATACATGCTAAACACAGCCAACAATCAATGGAAATCAGACTTTGAATATAGGGGACAAATTAGCACATTCCACACCAAGCCAACCTGGGACACGAAGCAAGAGTGTACAGTGCACTGAAGTCCCCTCAGTCAACCCCCGCCACTCTTGGCCCTCTCTCTCTCTCTCTCTCTCTCTCTCTCTCGCTCACTCACTGCCTTGCTCTCTCCCACAATGTTAATGTTAGTAAAGTTACACCTATTTTATGTAAATAACATGGTAAAATGTGCAGCATTGGGAGGTAAAGGGGAGACACTTTAATTGTGAAGGGACGACAGGATGAGGAAAGGTGTTGTTGCTAATTGTCGAGAGTAATGGCTGCATGTGATATTGAACAGTCAAACTATTTGTATCAATATACGGCTGTATCAACAAAATAATTATGTCATAGGTATATGGGGGCCTCATATTTGGTCTTGAAACGGGCCTCCGGATTCCTAAGGCCGCCCCTGTGTACAGGAATAAGAGTACCCCTTCTCACAGTACTTCCCCCCCCCCCCCCCCACCCCCGAGAGTGTCCCCCAAATGAAGTACTGGTGAACGCCTCACGGCTCAGCAAAGATGTCGCTACTTTTGTTTTTCTCTGAGCTTGGACATCATTTCCTCTCCTCTTTCATTACTCCCAGCATGCATGCTGAAGAAGGAAGTCTTTTAGAATGTGACAGCTGGACATTCATTGGGTGATGTTTTATTTTGGACATGTGCCCACTGCCCCGTGGCCTTTCTCTCTGTAGGTTCAGAATTTAAATTGCCTGATAATGTAGTCTAGATAGAATAATGCACTCCAGTAGTACATGTAGCACGCCATTCTCATCAAACACTCGGCACGGGCACTGACCTCAGACGTGGCAGGCAGCTGTGTCACATTTGAATCAATATATGTATGTATGTATGTATGTATGTACATACGGTAATTGTATGTATGTATATACATACAGTAATTTTCTCAAGACAATATTTTAAAAGGTTTTTTTTTTCTCAATCAAGTTTTATGGGGCTGAGGATATTTCTGACCTTAGATTGTGAATGTATATGTTGGGCCTCCAAAGAGAAGGGCGGGAGTGGAGTTGTTGTGGCTATAACTGCATAATAATACTGGTATGGAAAGAAATCTATGGAGCTCCAATGTCACTTAAACCTGATTTGTACTTGGTTGTGTGCCGGTGCCGTGCACCGAAGATGGCAGGGCTACAAGCTCACAACGTGTCACGTTGAGATGCGTTGTGAGCTTGTAGATTGATGTTTTTGGTGCGTGACACCGTAAAGGCCTATTCATACTCCAGTTTTAGGTGATAAGGTGACCACCGAAAGCTACAACATGACACTACGCCGCGGTGACAAGGGACTCGCAGCTCACCCAAATGCATCTCTCTGTTTTTACTAACCAATGTTTCGGTGATCACCTCATCACCTAAATGGATTATAACACAGGCTTTACACTTTGGTGCCACTTTTATTCACCATTTGTTAGATTCCTCTCTAGCCTATTTAGTGTGTTTATTGTATACAGTATGTATGTTTGTACAGGTGGCGACTATTTGCGTGGGGGTGAGTGGGATGGTAGGGGTATACCATATATGCCTGTATATGCTAGTACTACCAGCCTGTATAGATACCGAAAATGCATTTTTGGTGCAATATCTGCAACCCGTTGAATTGTAATTTAACCTAACCTATTATTATATGCAGGTGAGAGGAGGAGTAGGTGTTGTTAGGAATTTCAAGTGTTAAGTATTCACTTGAATGAATCTGTTTTTTTACACGTGCTGCATTTGCCAGTCCTTAAAAAGTATGACAATTATTGCCTCTGGCTTTCCGCAGGAAATTGCAGCAGAGCAGACACGATTTACATTATGAAGTGGCGTCCATTTGGTTCCATTTGTACAAGTGAGTGAATTTGGAAGCTACAATCAATACGTTTTACGTCCTGTCACGACTTATAGAGAGGTAGTAATTGAAACGGTAACCTGGTAATTCGAACCTGCGGTCTCTGGGAAAACCAAACAATCTACTGCTCAGACAAGAGGGAATCTGCCCTTGGCCTGCTGGGACGATATTGAGCTTATTAGCTTCAGGCAGGGCTGCTTGTGCTTCCAGACACCACCAGGGTCTACATTTCTCAATGGAGTGAATGGACCACCTCCAACCACTGCAGATGTGCTAGAATAGATATTGTATTAATGTACTCTACCATAGAGATTGGTTTAAAAAAGAAAAGAAAAAAAATATATATACTGTAATTTTTTTTATTAATTAATATAAGTTCCGGATCGCAGCTTTAACACTAACGATTTTACTGTGTACACACCTGTCTCTTAAAGCTAAAAATCTTTCTTCGTGCATCAAACTCCCAACATTTCAAATGCCAACACTGACTTGTACTAGTTGTCCTAGTATCCTAAAAATCATTAATTTAAGTCTGGGTCTTTTTTTTTTTTTTATAATTATTACAAGTGTTTGGGTTAAGTGGTTTAGAATGTCTTTTTGTTTAATGGATTTTATGGGCTCTTATTTTTATTTTATTTTTACTGTCACTGATGAGCGAAGAGAAGCAATTTTTACTACCCTTAACCACTTAACCCTTATATACTTGTTGTACATCAAATAGTGAAAGCTATTTTAGCCGAATGTTCGATTATTATTTTCCCCCGAATGTTTGCCTATTAGGACAGGGACACTAGAATGCATGTGGTTAGGCATCCCATTGTGTCATGCTGAAGTCATGTTTTAGCACATTTTCAAACAAGTTGTCTGGTTATGAATATTCTGAGAGGGATGTTTGTCTTCAAACATATTGCTTTTTTTTCTTCAATGTTTTATTTTCTATTTTGGAAACATCTATTTAAACATTTGTACTAATTTGTCACGAGCTAGTTTGTATCAAGTTAATATAACAGAGGTGTTTGGGGGACAGTTTCCAAAAGATCATTTATTTAACCTCACACACACAAGTGAGGAAGTTGAATGACCTTTATTTTACTTGAGATATGTATATATATTTTTGCACACATGTAGCCTTGTGCACTTGAATGTGGCACATACATAGAGTAGACCAGTGGTTCTCAAAGTGGGGTGGAGGTCCCTAGCTAAATGATAAGATAGTATAGCAACCAAATGGACCCTTATGGGTCTGTATAACTCTCAACAGGTCCATTTGGTTCCATTTGTACCCTCTCTGAGTTAAATTTACATTTATTTTACAATATAAATTGGGGCCCCATAGATAGAAATAGGGATTTCTATCATTTCTACATATAATGGGGATTCGTAGCCTAATGCATGTCAAATGGGGTTCCTTGAAATTAAAATGGTTGAGAATCACCGCTAGAACCGTAAAAACTTCTCTAATGGGGCTCCTTGACATAAAAATGTTTGAGAACCACTGGAGCAGACTAACTTTCTTACAGTTGGGTTGGTATTTGCGTGTGACTGGGATAGGTGAGAGATGGTTACTCTGACAGTGTACACTACATACAGATACTGTGTAGAAGATACATGCATGGGGTTATCACTACAAACATTTATTTAACATGAATGTTGTCAACTACTGCAATATCCATGTGTTTGTTGTGGTTTTAAGTGTCATTCGCAGTCAAATGTAGCCATCTAAAATAACATCTGCTTTCTTTTTGCACTTTTCTAATACCGGCTACCAGATTGGAAAAAAAAACATATATTTAAGCCTAGAGTCTTTCACCTGGAACAGATTTTTGGCTCTGTATATAATTATAGACATTTGATATGGCAATCTTTGTTTTTGTTTATTTCCTGGTGGTGGTATAATTGCACTATTTCTGGGAAATGTTAAACCTTTTCTGTATATTATGCAATCTTTGTAAGATTATTTATGCACTGATTTTACTTTATAAAGACTGTGTGGTGTAGCAGTGTGCTGTGATTTGCTCCTACAACGCCCCTATTGAAAATGAACACAGACAGGTCGTCATTAAATTCTCCCCTACCCCTATGCCACATTCTCATGAATAAAATATTAAATAAAATATAGTCTTTATCTTTTTATTATAATTATTACTTTTTACTCGGTCATAGTGAGTCAATTGTTTGAATTGTGTCCACCAGGGTCATCAGACAGGTATCCCCTATTTTATAAAAGGTAGGAGGGACCTGAAAGGGGCTATAGGTCATCAGGGGTCCTTGCACTGCAGGGTTTCGGTAGCAAGGCCACTCGCCCTTGGCGAGTGGTCTTGGCGACTCGCCAAAAAGTTAAGTCCACTCGGCCCAAGCAGAAGGCCATTCGGCCCGGGGCGAGATGACTTCCCCTTTTGGCGACAAGTCTTCACTTTTTGGCTAGTGTTTTCTTCACTTTCAGCAACTGCAGCCTTTGCTAGCTACTGTGCTAAAGCAACAAAAATAACACTCGGACAACCCGCCCCGGAAAGTGAAGACTTCTCGATCAAAGGGGAAGGCCACTCGCCAAAGATGAAGTCCACTCGCCGAGGCGAGAAGTCCGGTATTCAGTATGCCACACCTCACTTGAGTGGCAAGATAGCAAATCTTAAATGTTAGGCTTCAGGAAGGTACTTTCAGATAAATTTCATGCCTTTCTGCCATTTCCAAGTGAGAAAAATCACTCATTGTACCCGAATGTCAGTGTTGGGGAGTATTAAGCTACATGTAGCTGAGCTACGTAGCTGAGCTACATTTTGCTGTAGCTTGTGGTATTTTAGCTACATTCATATTTGTGTACCTCGTCAAGTAGCTCAGCTACCTTTTGAGTCATTTTTTGTAGCTTAGCTACTCAAGTTACAAGCTACAATTTTGGGCAATAACATGAAAGAAATATATTAATTTTGACCATTGGTTGCTGTGTTAATTATTGTACTAGAACCCCCTTTGAAAAATCAAGGACTGTTCCTTTTTCTGATTGCTTTGAGGGCATATCAGCACTTGACAGCTGCCTCTAATTGGCCTCTGATTGGCCCTGGTATCACAGGGTGGGAGGGGTCTCCCAGAGGGGAGCAGGGTGGGAGGAGGGGTCTCCCAGAGGGGAGCAGGGTGAGGAGGGGTCTCCCAGAGGGGAGCAGGGGTCTCCCAGAGGGGAGCAGGGGTCTCCCAGAGGGGAGCAGGGTGAGGAGGGGTCTCCCAGAGGGGAGCAGGGGTCTCCCAGAGGGGAGCAGGGGTCTCCCAGAGGGGAGCAGGGTGGGAGGGGTCTCCCAGAGGGGAGCAGGGTGGGAGGGGTCTCCCAGAGGGGAGCAGGGTGGGAGGGGTCTCCCAGAGGGGAGCAGGGGGAGGAGGGGTCTCCCCGAGGGGAGCAGGGTGGGAGGGGTCTCCCAGAGGGGAGGAGGGGTCTCCCGCATGTACATTCTCAATTTAACGCTGAAAAATAAAAAGTAGCTGAGCTACTTTGAGCTACTTTTTCCATGTAGCTGTAGCTTTACAAGCTACATCTCTCCAGGGGTAGCTATGTAGCTTGATCAAGCTACTGCCATGGTGAGCTACTTGTAGCTTTACAAGCTACGCTTTCAAAGTAACTTGCCCAACACTGCCGAATGTAACCCGTAAACTGGCACATCGTGTGAGTTCCAAACAGCAACCAAACGCATGTGTGCAACAGCAATTAGAACTGTCTATCCGTAAGCCCATGGTGTAAATGGTAAATGGTGCATTTATATAGCGCCTTTATCCAAGGCGCTTTACATAGATTGTGCATTACATTCACCCATTCACACACACATTCATACACCGATTGCAGCGGAAGCCATGCAAGGTACCAACCAGCACATCAGGAGCAATTTGGGGTTCAGTGTCTTGCCCAAGGACACTTCGACATGTAGACAGGAGGAGCCGGGATTCGAACCGCCGACCCATGGATCATTGGACGACCTGCTCTACCTCTTGAGCCACAGTCGCCTAGCAGTGTTACTAGCAGTGTTACTTTAGGCTCACAGACCTGCTGTGGTTTTAAACTGGTACTATTTTTTTATTTTGGAGTTTGGTGACTTACATTTTATTTTATCAGCTGTCTACACAGGAAGTGAATATGTGATTGTTAAATTGAGTCTGATGCTTCGTTTTCACTGCAAAACAAATGAAGTGCAGCCTGTAATCTGGGCCACAAAGGGTTCCAAATCAGATTCCCTGTTCTTCTGTAAATCATTGCTGAGTCTTTTTATTTTTATTTTATTTTGTATTATATATATAAGGCCACCTAACAAGCATCCATTGTTGATGATAGAACTGGTACCAATGTGTATGAAGAACCAACATAGCCTACACTGGATGATCCAAGTAATTATTTAAGCAGAAAATAAATTGTGTTTAAACTGAAAATAAACAAGTCCATCCATGTTTTTCCAGTTAGGGCCCGAGCGCTGCACAGTAGTGCGAAGCCCTATTGAAATCGCAATGGTTATTATTACTAGCCCTTACCCGTTGTGAGACGGGCGCAGTACCCCCTTGTGGCCGCGGGGTAGGCCTACCTCTCCTCTTATACACTTATGCTTTTCAAGTAACTTTACCTAACTGAAGGCTAAAATACAAAAGAACGCTTCAACAATTCTGAGAGATGGTGTACTCACTGTACTGGTACAGAGTACTGATCAGGCTCTCAACAC
This sequence comes from Protomyctophum parallelum, assembly GCF_964188405.1. Lineage (NCBI taxonomy): Eukaryota > Metazoa > Chordata > Actinopteri > Myctophiformes > Myctophidae > Protomyctophum > Protomyctophum parallelum. The sequence goes on along the minus strand of NC_139712.1, from coordinate 15,826,454 downwards.
AGAGGTTCCATGTTCAAGTCCCACATCTCTTTTAATAGTTCAATTCTGGAGAACTTTGAAATATATATATTTCTAGTAAAGTGCATGAGCAAGTATAAATTAAGTATAAATTCAACATTGCAAAAAAAGTTCATATGATGTATTTTCTCTCTGCATAATTATAGCCACACAACGTCCAACACCAACACTCACTCAGCAGTCAGCTCACTCTAATTCAATGTATTATGAATATAATGAAATGCAAATGTCTTATAAACCCATGCGGTTAGGCACTTTGTGTGCAGGACACGAAAATAAAAGAATCAATCAAAAAGAAATCTATCGATCAATCATAGCAAAAATAGTTGAAAGTGAACAGCACCGACAACGTTGTCCAGTTGAAAATGAACTACGCCGACACGCCGTGCACTCGCCGTTGATACGTCGTCTCTCTCTGGACGGCGTATCAACGGCGTATCAACGTCCGCTCACGCCGCGGACTTTTTTGGACTATTTTTTGTGTTTTCAGACAGTTGAAAAATGAACTACGTCGACACGCCGTGCACACGACGTTGATACGCCGTCTCTCTCTTGGACAGCGTAGTAACGGCGTATGGACGGCCGCTCACGCCGGGTGCTTTTGTGCAGGAAATGTAAGATATTTTCTCAGTGACAGAATGAATAAATTACAGCTATATTTCCATAACAGAATGAGCGTAGGGAGAGGGCACATATGGGGCTAGTCCCAAACATACTTATATGAACATTAATTCAGTTTGTGGTTTAATAGGTAGGCTAAATGAAAGACTATAGACGTCTACTCTAAATAAACATTTAGGCTATATTAAATATATTTTATTTGTAAACCTGACAGTGAAATAAATCTGTCTGGTCACTATCTGTGACTGTTTGATTACACTTAATTTGTAACTTTGTTTCTTTCTATGTGATTGCAGTATTGATACTTTTTAATACTAAACTAATTTAAAGAAATTGAGTAATTTTTCCACTACTGAGTGGAATCAAACCAAGGATCTCTCACACGGGAGACCAGACCACTGTTAATGATTTTGAACTCAATAGGAAGAACTTTTAATGATGTTGAGAGTTCAAGGTTTAAGTTAAATCTTGTTATCTAAAATCATATCATTATTTGATCCCTGAAATCCAACATCATAGAAGAAGAACACGTTTATCCACAGTCACAAGGGGGCGCTCTGTAGTAGTCTGTAGTACCAAGACGATCTGACGACGACGAACGCAGTGAGCCACTTACTATATCAGCAAGGGCTGAATGTCTGTCTGTGTGTCTGTGTGTCTGTCTGTCCCGCTGTTACACCACCCGCCCGCCACCAGAGGGCGCAGCTGTAGCACACACACACACACACACACACACACACACACACACACACACACACACACACACACACACACACACAGGGCGCAGCTGTAGCACACACACACACACACACACACACACACACACACACACACACACACACACACACACACAACCACACACACACGAGCTGCGTTCGCTTCCCGCGTTTGCGCGTCTTACTTGTATACTGGAAGAAAAGTAGGCTAAAATACAAAAGAACGCTTCAACAATTCTGAGAGATGGTGTACTCACTGTACTGGTACAGAGTACTGATCAGGCTCTCAACACAGAGGTTCCATGTTCAAGTCCCACATCTCTTTTAATAGTTCAATTCTGGAGAACTTTGAAATATATATATTTCTAGTAAAGTGCATGAGCAAGTATAAATTAAGTATAAATTCAACATTGCAAAAAAAGTTCATATGATGTATTTTCTCTCTGCATAATTATAGCCACACAACGTCCAACACCAACACTCACTCAGCAGTCAGCTCACTCTAATTCAATGTATTATGAATATAATGAAATGCAAATGTCTTATAAACCCATGCGGTTAGGCACTTTGTGTGCAGGACACGAAAATAAAAGAATCAATCAAAAAAAAAATCTATCGATCAATCATAGCAAAAAGAGTTGAAAGTGAACAGCACCGACAACGTTGTCCAGTTGAAAATGAACTACGCCGACACGCCATGCACACGCCGTTGATACGTCGTCTCTCTCTGGACGGCGTATCAACGGCGTATCAACGTCCGCTCACGCCGCGGACTTTTTTGGACTATTTTTTGTGTTTTCAGACAGTTGAAAAATGAACTACGTCGACACGCCGTGCACACGACGTTGATACGCCGTCTCTCTCTTGGACAGCGTAGTAACGGCGTATGGACGGCCGCTCACGCCGGGTGCTTTTGTGCAGGAAATGTAAGATATTTTCTCAGTGACAGAATGAATAAATTACAGCTATATTTCCATAACAGAATGAGCGTAGGGAGAGGGCACATATGGGGCTAGTCCCAAACATACTTTTATGAACATTAATTCAGTTTGTGGTTTAGGTAAATGAAAGACTAGACGTCTACTCCAAATAAACATTTATATTAAATATATTTTATTTGTAAACCTGACAGTGAAATAAATCTGTCTGGTCTGATCTGTGACTGTTTGATTACACTTAATTTGTAACTTTGTTTCTTTCTATGTGATTGCAGTATTGATACTTTTTAATACTAAACTAATTTAAAGAAATTGAGTAATTTTTCCACTACTGAGTGGAATCAAACCAAGGATCTCTCACACGGGAGACCCAGACCACTGTTAATGATTTTGAACTCAATAGGAAGAACTTTTAATGATGTTGAGAGTTCAAGGTTTAAGTTAAATCTTGTTATCTAAAATCATATCATTATTTGATCCCTGAAATCCAACATCATAGAAGAAGAACACGTTTATCCACAGTCACAAGGGGGCGCTCTGTAGTAGTCTGTAGTACCAAGACGATCTGACGACGAGTTTAATATACTGGAAGAAAAGTAACGAGTGTGTGTTCTGGAGCTGTTGATTGAGCTGAGCAGGAGCCAGGTTTCTATAGGTCCTACTCAGCTCAATCAAGATCAGGACCTAACACACCTGGGCTGGCTGCCACTGCCAGGATCACATCCACCAATGGGGAGGTCAGCTGCATGGATGTATGCAGTGGTGCAAAGTAACTTTACCTAACTGAAGGCTAAAATACAAAAGAACACTTCAACAACTATGAGAGATGGTGTATGGTTCCATGTTCAAGTCCCAGGTCCCCATGTCTTCTAGTTCAATTCTGGAGAACTTTGAAATATAGGCTATATATTATAAGTGCATGAGCAAAGTATAAATTCAACATTGCACAAAGAAGTTAACCACTTCAACCCTATACATTTTGGCCATTTGAAAATAGCCGATCTACAAGCTCACAATGCGTTGCGACATTTTTTCATTTATATGAAATATATTTTATTTGTAAACCTTTTCAGGCAAACATGTCCACCGTAAGATGAACCTAAATAGGTTTAAATGGGGTTTCTAAGTATGTAGGACTATAGTAGCATGCCAAAGTTTGTGCTATTGCCATTGAGAATGCATTGGGCGTTTGATTTTGATTGATTGATTTATTAACAGAAGAAAACTCAATACAACAAGAGTGGACGACACCATAAAGCATTACACTTGTTTACAATAGGGCCCACCATTTTCAATTCATCAAAACATTTAGAGACGTATGAATAATCGAATATACACAACTATATAGTCAAAACAGGAACTCATCATAGATTTATCTTTTTTTTTAATTCATTGTTTATGTAAGGGATAATGTCTGGCTAGGTGGTCATTGTTGGGAGATAATTCAGGTACTGAAGGTGAATTATCTCCACCAAGCCAGGCATTACCCCGCTTATTACACGGCTACTATATGTGCCCTTTCATTCTTTCAAAATAGCGACGTGGGGTGCCCAATTATAAAAAAAACACACCCGTGTGAACCGAGTGGTGCACCTCCCCTCTCTCTCTCTCATTAGCAGGCAACAGTGCAGCACTGTCTCTCTCTCTCTGTGTTTCTGGCACAACAGCGCCCCTACTGGTACTCATACTGGTGCTCATTAACCAACACATAAGTGAACAAGACATAGGTGAACACGTACATTGCTGTTCCTTGGAGTGCATAGTTGCACCACTCAAAAATCAAAATAAATGTGTACAGACATCCTGGGCACTGCACGGGATAGTTCCTAGGACGTCTGGGGCAGAAATTGTGTGTTAATAAATTGACCCAAAAGTGACAACAAAACAAAGGATTTCCTTGCTTATGGTAATGAAAGCATTCCAAGTTGGCCCCGCGTCACCTCGGAAACAAGGAAGTGAGTGTTGATCAAATGGAATACATTTTTGGGTATAGAAAATCTCTATTTATCTCTTCAATTGTTTTTAAAAAGCTTCTTAAAAGCATGTTTAGTTAAATTACATTGCGTGTTAGTTTACATGGCTGTCATGTTGGGTATACATACAGCATACAATCCACGCAGTACAGCGGCTGCAGCCAGGTGCTCCAAGCCTTTGATTAGGCAGTGGTCTGTTATAGAGCAGAGCGGTCATTACCCAGAAATTACACAACGCTGAATTTGGCGATTGACCAATCAGAATCAAGCATTCAACCAAGCCTTGTAATATAACTAACTACGCCTTACATTAGATTTGGGCTAATGGAAATTATAGCGTCATGAGCTTGTAAATCTATTTTAGAATGGTCAGTGACATGCCAAAAATATGGGACACTAGGGTTAATGTAATTTTACGATTAAATCTGCCTTCAATTAACAACTATCACCAGGAGAAGGTTTAACATGCCTAAAACCCAAGCAAAAATATGTTCCTGGCATGCAGCAGTCAGTCATATAATGACAAAACCATTGCGAACAGCACCAAAGAAAGAAATGCAACACACACAAGGAAGATAGTACATTTTAGCACACCCATGAAAATAACAGATCTACAAGCTCACGCAGCATCTTACAAAGTATAAATCCACCTTCAAGACCCAAATGAGGCAACTACATTACACAAAAATAGGTCAGTAAACTTGTACAGCAGTTATTCCTCTTCGGAGCAATGACAACAAAGAATCTTCAAGAATTAATCAAACAAAAACACAATAAATGAGGGGAAGGGGCAACATATAAGGTGGATGCATCTGCACATCAACTCTCCTAAAACAATAAATAACTAGAAAGAGGCAATTCTGGGAAATTGCAAAGTGTGGTTGCCCACATCGCACCCGTCGAAAATGGAATCGCTTTTGGCTCTGCGTTGATGAAACCACCCTCGACATGTGATTCAAATTTGGGATGGATCGGACATTCCGTGTGTGAAATGTGGCGTTTTTTGTAAAATAGGCCCCTCCCACTAACTTGGGAAGATGATTACGACCGAACGATACAGAAGATCTAAATTCTGACTGTGCTGTTGAAATCGGATAGGTTGGCTGATATAGGCCCCTCCCAGTAATTATACCAGCCAATTACAATGTCAAGTCATCCTTTGTGATCATGCATAAGTCATTCAAAGAGGATTTCCCCCCCAAAATCATGTTTTTGCAACAAAGGGGTATAGGCCCCTCCCAGTAATTTTGCCAGCCAATTACAATGTCAAGTCACCCTTTGTGATCATGCGTAAGTCATTCAAAGGGGATTTCCCCCCCAAAATCGTGTTTTTGCAACAAACGGGTAATTGTTTTTGCGATTGTAGCGCCCCCTATGGATGGAAATGGAATTGCTTTTGGCTCTGTGTTGATTAGGCCATCCTAAACATGTGATTCAAATTTGGGGAGGATTGGACTTTCCGTTCGTGATTTGTGCAATTTTTTGTAAAATAGGCCCCTCCCACTAACTTTGGAAGCTGATTACGGACGAACGATATGGAATATCGAAATTCTGACTGTGCTGTTTTCATGGGATAGGTCCCGAGATCATGTGTACCGATTTCTGTGAGATTTGGACAAAATCTGTAGGAGGAGGAGCAAAAAGTGTGTTTTGAAGAAAATGCTAATTTGCTGCAAATTGGTTCTAGACGGAAATGGGCGTGGCGTATATGGGGAGATGCGTCATGACCCAAGGAATCCAGGGGAAAAAACATTTTGATTTTACGACCTACGGTTCAAGAGTTATACCCAAAAATGTAAAGTTGGCTGTTATAGCGCCACCATGAGGCCGACCAATATAGTTCTAAGGTAATTAATTTTAGTAATTATGATGAATCTCTCCTCCAAGTCTTGTAAGTATAGCCCTTATGGTCTCAGAGGAAAAAATACTTTTGCATTTTCCCATTCATGTCTATGGGGAAATTGAATTATTAACTAATTAATTCATATCAATTAAATTATCCAACAAATGTCTTAGCAAAATACAAGCACACGATTCCCGATGTAGCCCGTCGTTTTGACATATGGCTCGAGTGCGTGCGACAAAAACTGTGGGAGGTATAACGCGACAAAATAAACAGGGCACAGAAACTATAGTTTGGTTGCCCTCAGGGCAACCACACTAACAAGTTATTTGCGCAGAGGGGCTCTTTACTGTAAACTTTAAGCAAAGAATACTCAGGCAACTGTCAAAATACATTTTAGTGCAGCTTCGGTTTAGCTTCAGGTTTATTAAAAATAATTTCCTATAGACTAGTACTTTTTCTCTTGTCGAGTATTGCAAGACCACTTCAAAAGAGGGGGTCGGTTTAATGCTGGTAAACATAATCTACCCCCCCCCCCCACACACACACACACACACACACACACACACAGAATTTACAGGACACATGCAGCAATATAGGTTTAAGATACAATGTGGGCAAAAGATAAACAAAAAATAACCTTATCAAAAGGATAAATCTGCTTAGAAATAGAATCCTTTTATTTGTAAATGCAATACTTTTGTCTTTTTTTCTGTGTAGTATAATTCAAGATCAAGGAGTTTCTTCTATGTCCTTGTGAAGTTGTTCTGACAGAGAGCTCCTTCACATCACGTGCAGCTCCTCCTGGGTCTTTAGGAGACACCAGTCAGTCGGCAGAGTCTGTTGGAGGAGGTGGAGGTGTTTGAGAGTAGCGCCACAAGCATCAGGCCTGGCCTCGGTCTCTCACGCCCGACTTGTACTTTGTTGTGCCACTAGTGTCACGTACTGAAGACGGCATTTAGTGAGCTCGTAGACTGGCATTTCCAACAGGTGATACAACGTACGACAGTGCATAAGCGACCCTCAAGTGTCCATGGGTACACAGGGCAGTTTCCAGAGCTGCTGACTCTTTTCCCCTCACCTCCCCGACGTCCTCGCTCACTTGCTCACTCGTCTTTGTCCGTCTCGTCGTCGGGGAGAGGGAGGTGCAGGGGCGGCTATGTCGGTACCCGTCCAGCCACTTCTCCATCTGAGTGACCAGGGGGTGGTTGTGGCGGCGCGAGCTCTTGTGCATGGCGGCCAGCATGCCTCCGTCCGTCACGCAGCAGTCCAGCCATTCCCTGAAATATTAGAACACAGCACAAAAAAACAACAACTTTAATTTAAGATTCTCAAAACAGTACTTTTAGGTTCTGGACTACGTATACAAAGTGAACACCAACCTAAAAGAATGGCTGACCTTAAAATACAACTGAGCATACTTAGTTTAACACCTTGATGGTAGAATCCTCTGCCCTCCCAGCCCCTCCTTTCTCTCTAAATATACCATATGATGCTACTGAGCTTGATTCAAGTGACCTTTCTTTGTGCATGTCTACAAAGTCTACAAGTCTACAAACTTGAAAATACGCTACTTTTGTCAAGCAATGTACTGTAGCACTCTTTACTCGACATTGGTTGTTTTATAGACATTAGAGTAGGATGTTCTGCATGACATGTAGAACCTGCAATGAGATTTCAGATCTGTTCTAGAGCAAATATGGAAATGGTCTGTGTGCGTGCGTGTATGTGCCGTGTGATAGTTGGTATTGGTAATAATAAAGTTGAACCTTGGGACTCAAACAAGACAGGGTACTATAGACACTAGACAACGTTGTTTTTGTTCATGTGGTGTTGGTCACATTTCGAGTAAACAATCATACGGATTCTGATAAATAGCCAACTTAAAGAGTTGAAAAACAGCAGCAGGGAAAGTTAAGAACATTAGAGTGAAGCATCGCATTGCATTGTGAGCTTGTAGATTTTCATACTTGATACATTTTGAAAATGTGCCCAGAATGCCAGGATTAGTGTGTCCATGAGCTTGGTATATTCTATTCTAACATGTATAATGATCCAGTCAGGATCCTAGTGGGCCTCGCTCTTGCCGTTTATCCAAAAGATTAGCGCTGCTGACTGTGATATGAGAGACCCGAGTTCAAAATACACATCTGTGGGTGGATTTGAACCAGGGACAATTGTTTTAAATCACTGCCATATCTTCCGCACCACACAGACACGTGGAAAATATATGTGACAATTATAAGTACTTATAGCCTCAGAATTGAGATGCAGAGTTAAAATGGCACAAAAAGTTTATTTGAGCTATGAACTCAGTCTCCAGTCCTGTATCTTACCACTGTGACACAACAATTCTCTTGCACTCTTCAGTGAAACAATAGAGCCAGGTACAAATTGGGGGAAAAAAACCCTGCACATTTTATCTGTGCATTTGTGACAACTAATCACATTTAGATACAGAGTGAAAATGTTCCAGGGACCTTCTGTAAGTATTCAGGTGTGTATATCGATAGTATTATCACTGTACATGATATGCTTTGACAATTTCTTCAATGAATCAATAAAGGTTATCCTATCTTATATTTTGCCAAGATTCAAGATTTTTATTTATTACGTTTTTATTTATGCCATGAACACCTGCTGTTATTTCCTGTTTCACTCAATGCAAAGTATCTCTTGCTTCAGTGCAACCATCACTGCCATCTTCCTGCTTTAATCAGAACAAAGCAACTCAAGCGTATGCTGATATTTCCTAGTTGATTCAGTATAACCATATTCGGCAATAGCTTTTACCGTACTTTAACCAATAAGATAGACATGACAGATTATTTCCCTACACCTCTCATGATAAAAGCAGTGAAAACAACTGAGCCATGGATGGGGGTTCCAATTTTTGCCCAAAAACAGTTGCATAGACGTGCACGTGTGACTTTCCATTACACCTTTTGGGGAGCTTAAATATTTTTAATACAAGGAAGTACTTTGTAAACTCTGCTCTGCTTTATCAATACTGAATAAAGGCTTGTAATTATACTGTACTTAGTACCTTAATTGGCTTGCCCCAAGGTTTGGATAGCCTACAGATTCCTCTTTAACTTTCCACCTGGTCCATCCACACAAAGCCACAGTAAGTCCATGGGTGAGTAGCCTAATTGAAGATTCTCAGATGATTAAAAGGGTGTCTATGCAGAAAAAGGAGCTCAGGCCAAGGCCAGAGGTTTAACAGTAACAATGGAAGGGACATAGGTCAGCTAACCATGGCGGCAACCGAAGACCCAAAGACATGTGTTCCCACGATTACAGGGCTGCAAAAGAACAAACAGTGTTTACCAAAACATCAGGGCACCAACCAGAACACCAGAACAAAAGGGGGAATAACTGCACATAGCCTATCAGTAGCAGCAGAGACACTAATCAGTTCCAGCAATCAAACTTTATAAATATGTTCAAAGTAAGGGAATAAGAGCACATAGCCTATCAGTAGCAGCTAGGTATGCACCGAAAGGGTAATTCTTGGCTGAAACCGAAAATAGGAAACAGTTTGCCGAAAACAAAATACGATTATTATTATATATCTTTTTTCCTACCATTGCTGTCATGGCCGTACCTTAAAGTTACCCGATTTATGGCAAAATAAATGATTACGGCAAAACTTAACTTAAATAATAATCACTATTATGGGTCCATAAAACATTTATTCAGCTCTTTTGAATGCATTAATTGCATACACTATTCGGTGATATATTTTCTGCCTATTCGGGCCGAAACCGAATAGGCCGAAAATGCATTTTTAGCCATTTTCTGCCAAATATTTTCTGCGGTCGAATATTCGGTGCATCACTAGCAGCAGAGTCACAAATCAGTTCCAGCAATCAAACTTCATAAATATGTTCAAAGTAATATTTGAAGAGGACTGGGAAACCAACAGAAGAGAAAGATTATATTGAAGTGGCCTGGGAAGGCGGCAGAAAAGAGAAAGATTAAGATCAGCAAATCAAGAAACAATAGGTGAAAAACAGGATGGGCTTGTGATCTGGGCACGATCACTGGGAAGGACAGGAAGGAAAACTTGCTATGATGAAAATAGTCAAACAATAGGAAGAAGGCTGCCAAAATGTGAGCTAACCTTGTTGCGCAGGATAAGAGTATGAGGAGGGTTTTGGAGGACCAGTGTCAGTGTGCCTCGTGTGGATACCATGTCCGTATATCTTCTCCACCCTGCCGTAGCACTTTATTGAGGCTTCCCATCATGTATTTTATTATTATTCTATATATATATTTTTTTTTGTCTCCACCAGGCCGAAGGCATGTGGGGAGAGTATGTTTTGCACTCCGTCCGTCCGTCCGTCCGTCCGTGTGTCCGTCCGTCCGTTAGCAGCTAATCTCGGCCACCGTTAACCCGGTCGATGCCAAATTTTGCACACACACTCCCTGGATGCCAACGATGAACCTCTGCCCCAAACTTTCCAGAACGGCCTGTTATAGCGCCACCAGGAGGCCGCTTTGTGCAAAACAAGTTTTTGCACAGTACACCTACAGATTTTGTCCAAACATCACGCAAATTGGTACACAGTCTCTCTAGAGCCATTCAACGAAACGGGTCTTTCACATTTCTCAGACTCCATCCTGATTGGTTAAGATTGGCTTCCAAAGTTCACAGGAGTGCTCAGTTTCAAACAAAATGCTGCAAATCATGAACACATCGCATGATTTCCTTGAAATTGTGCACCCACATTCCCACTAGGCCGAGGACGAAATGCCACATGAACAATTTCAACTCAGCCTCAAGGTGGCGCTATAACTGGCCGAAAAGTGTTTTTACCTCTAACTGCACGAATCTGTGGATCACTTTGTATGCCAACTCCCTAGAGGCCAAGGAAAAACCTTTTTCTGGAATTTTTCACATCTGCTCTTTATAGCGCCACCAGGAGGCCCACATATGTAAAACACATTTTCTATTATTACTCCTTCAGATTTTATCCAAATTTCACGCAAATCGGTACACATGATCTCCATAGTCATGTGATCAACACAGGTTTGTTTGATTTCTCATATTCCAAAATGATTGGCCACGATTGGCTCCTACAGTTTTCAGGAGTAGCAAATGGCCACAACTCCTCACGAGTCAACGCAGCGTCCGATTGCGATGAAACTGTGCACGCATATTCCCACTAGGCTGAGGAAGAATCCTGGTGGAGACCTGTGCCGATTGGCACTTTATCTAGTTATTTTTTTCTTTTAACAAATATCTTAAATGCTGGACCTTCTCATGCCTATTTTTATCTCAACGTCTGATGTCATGGACATTCACTGTCTTGTCTTGTATTATGTGTGACATAACCTATATGACCTATCTGTAAAGCACTTGATGTATGTCCTGCCTGTGAAGCACTTTGAACTGCAACCCTGTATGAAAGGTGCTATATAAATAAAGCTTATTATTATTATTATTATTATATGCTAACGCTCGCTGAATAAACCCTACTAAGCTGATCTACGTTCCTGCCTGATTATTTCACCTGTATATTATCATCCCTGGGCTTCCAAGAGCAACACTCTCAACTTCAATTATCTTGACATCAAGATCTTGTTCATTTAATTCAGTAAGTGTATGGTTATTCAATTTGCAAGGGCATGAATGCATACATACATACAAATAAAAATAATGATACATGAAAACACAGTCAGTCTTAATTAATTTCAATTATTATCGTATTGTTTGTTTCTCTTTTAGCATTATTCTTGCCCATGTCCTTGTTTTGTTTAGTTGTGTCAGTTTTCTTTTTGTGACCTAGGTGTGGGGTGGGGAAGTAATATGTTGAGTACAGAACAAATGTTCTTTTCTAGTATGTTATACATGGAAAACATAAATATATGTGTTGCTATACATAGCATCATGAGTTCAAATTAGTTGCAGTTCAATCAGTTTAAGCACTTCAACCCATTCTGGGTGGGAACCCCTTGGTGTTTTAAGCGTTGCGTTATACTTTAGCTATTGAAAAATAGCAGATCTACAAGCTCATAGCGTGCTGCGCTATAAGCTTGTAGGTCTGCTTTTTTTGGAAAAATTGTGAAAATGCGGCACAAATCTTTGAATATATATTCTTTCAGAGCGAACGTTTTTAACTCAAATATTTGCTTCAGGGGGGGGTCCCTGGATCAGATGGTTGTCGGCGGCCAATTTCATATAAGTTTTGGGGTCCTTGAGATTAATTATTTGAGCACCACTGATATAGAAACAGAAAAGTTTTTCAGAAAACTGTCAGGATTTAGTAGGCATTTGTAGAATCGTTCTCAGGTCTAAATGGGTTAATTATACATTGGATATTTGAAATGACTACAGTAGATCTACAAGCCCACAATATGCGTTGCGGGTTTGTGAGCCTCAACTGTGACAAATTCAGAATGAACTTTATGAGGGGTACCTCTATTTGGCAAATAATATTTTCAGATGGCGGTCCGCGATCAATAGGGGTCCTACACGAACATGTTTGCGAATCACTGATTTAGCTGACAACTAAAAGGCAGCTCCCGGCACAGAAACATCAGAGGGACAGTCAGACCACTTTCTAAGTCAAAGAAGAACATGTTTTGGGTTGGAAATTCCAAATATCTTAAGATGTACATTTACAATTTGTGATTTGTACCATCTAAGATAGTGGTCTGGTTACATCACGTTTAGATTTACTGTCCTGTATGAATAAAATAATACAGACCATTGCTGTCAAGTCATTTTTGGTGAGAATCTCTCTCTCTCTAGACATGGCAGCCCACCAAATTACGTCCACTGTAGTTACAGTTGAGCCAGGCGTGTACCAATCCCATGTGGGCATCAAGTCTGAGGCTTGGAGCAGCGGACTTTACAGCTGCTATGATGACATGGACACCTGTGAGTGTCTCGGCCATAGAGTTGGTCAGAGACCTGTGGGTGTGGTCTTGTATGGCTGTATGGCTGTGTGTGTGTGTGTGTGAGTGTGTGTGTGTGTGTGAGAGAGAGAAAGAGAGAGATTGTGCGAGTGATAGGCTGCTTTGGTTTTTGGTGCCCATGGTGCTTGGCCTGTAAGACTAGCTCAGAGTTTGGAGAAAGTCTGTGCATGCCTTTGGTGGACATTCTATGTGGAGTCCCTGCCACAGCTCTGGCCATGAGGACTGCTATGAGAGAGAGGTATCACATACAGGTAGGTAAGGGTTAGATAAAATCTAAGAAGGGAGATAAGGTGCTGCAGACGTATGCTTTCTTGGATCCTGGAAGTACAGCAACCTTTTGCACAAATCACCTCATGGAAAAATTGAATTTGCAGGGTACAAAAACCAACATCCTACTGCGCACGATGGGCCAGGATAGTGCTGTTAAAAGTGAAATCTTTACAGGACTGGAGGTGTCCAGGTTGGATGGCAACCAATTTGTGGAGCTCCCAGAGATGTTCACTCATCATACTATCCCCGTTTCAAGGAGTAATATTCCCACACAGAAAGATATCGACAAATGGGAATATCTAAAGGCCGTCAAAATCCCAGATTTAGACGCTGACATTGAAATGTTGATCGGGACGAATGCGTCAAAACTCATGGAACCCTGGGAAGTAATACATAGCTCTGGTGACGGACCCTATGCAGTGACGACCCTATTGGGGTGGGTCATCAACGGCCCTTTGAGGGGCAATAATGGTTGCCAGAGAAACAGTACAACCATATATGCCAACAGGATCTCTATTGTCGAGCTGGAGGAGCTGCTCAAAGAGCAGGAGTCCCATTCGGAGCAGAGCATGGGAGAGGAGCTGAGACGTCACAGAGAGGCTTACAGCAAGATGGAGAGGGACAAGAACACACAGATATAGCTGCTAACCAACCGACTTCAGCAGGTGGAGGACGACAACAGGGACATGTCCATGAACATGTGCCGGCTCAAGCAACAGACGGAAAACCTGGACGAGGAGAAACAGAGGATGACGGACAGGCTGGAGGACACAAGTCTGCGTCTGAAGGATGAGATGGACCTCTACAGGAAGATGATGGACAAACTGAGACAAAACAGGCAGCAGTTACAGAAGGGGAAGGAGGCAATGCAGGAGGTGATCGAGGATCTGCGTCGGGAGCTGGAGCACCTCCAGCTGTTCAAGCTGGATACGGAGAAGCCCGACGGTCGCAGCTCCTCCTCCAGCCTGTCCGACATCACCTACAGGACCAGGGAGATGGAACTGGAGCACGAGGTGAAGAGACTCAAACAGGATAATCAGAAGTTGAGGGAACAGAAGGACGAGTTGAACGGTCGGATCCTCAGCCTGAGTCTTTATGAAGCCAAGAACCTTTTTGCCACACAGACTAAGGCCCAGTCTCTGGCTGCTGAGATAAACAATGCCTCCAGAGACCAGTTAATGGATGCCCTGAAGGAGCAGGAAGAAATCAATTTCCGTCTGCGGCAGTACATGGACAAGATCATCCTGAATATCCTGGACCACAACCCCTCCATCCTGGAGATCAAGAACTGACAGTCACACAACTAGCAAGGACAAGGGAGTACTTGCCGCTACTGCAGGAACGACAAAAGTGGACGAAGCCTCACAGGAGTTACATGACAGGGGACATTGTTGTTGTCATGGATCAAAATGCTCCTCGTGGATCATGGATCATGGGAAAGGTGACAAGGACCTTCCCGGACAGGAAAGGATTTGTACGTTCAGTACAGTTGAAGACAAGGACAGGGCAGTTGGAACGGCCCATATCCAAGCTCATCCTGCTTCAAGAAGCACTGTAATAATTCATGACTTAATATTGAACTATGGCTCCCTTGGATAATTGCTCATCATATTCACAATTAGGGGCCGGGGTGAAGGAGCCATTTCTGCCTGTGTGTGCCTTTAACCCGTTTGATGGGCGGGTTCACCATGGGGGGGTGTGTGTCACACAGGAGTGACTTATGAGAACACAGGTGCAACAAGCCAGGTTGAATGGTTTGGTTAGGTATGGGCACAACAGGCTATGATCACACAGTTTTTACCGTATCATTGTATTTGCATAACTAAAACTGCTGTATTACAAAATGTGTATAACAAATGGGAACCTCACCCTACAGCAGTTAATGCCTGGACAATATATTACATACGCGTCAAAAACAGTGTCTGTATGCATGTGCCCAGCCGAGAGGCCAAGTATATAGTTCAAGCTTGCCTCTATACACGTGTTCAAGATGAGGTTCTCAATGACACAAACAGTGAGACAATTGTACAGAACCAAGCAGCAGATAGTACAAGTAAGAGGCGCAAACGCGGGAAGCGAACGCAGCTCGTGTGTGTGTGGTTGGTTGTGTGTGTGTGTGTGTGTGTGTGTGTGTGTGTGTGTGTGTGTGTGTGTGTGTGTGTGTGTGTGTGTGTGTGTGTGTGTGTGTGTGTGTGTGTGTGTGTGTGTGTGTGTGTGTGTGTGTGTGTGTGTGTGTGTGTGTGTGTGTGTGTGTGTGTGTGCTACAGCTGCGCCCTGTGTGTGTGTGTGTGTGTGTGTGTGTGCTACAGCTGCGCCCTCTGGTGTAACAGCGGGACACACACACACACACACACACACACACACACACACAGACATTCAGCCCTTGCTGTCATAGTAAGTGGCTCACTGCGTTCGCAAAAAACACAGGTGTGGTGAACAGAGCCACAGGTAGCTCATTTACTGAACAAAACACAGACAACGAACAGGAAAGTGACAGGGAGCCCAATGCAGGAGAGGGAGCACATACATTAGTGACTCAAAATGATGTAACAATCATCACCTTCAGTTTACGTTGGTTCAGCTACAGCAGCTCTGCACAGCCTCTGTCTGTACACACTGGATGTGCTACCGTTTGTCCTCCTGAAGTGCTGCTCTGCATGGTCACACAGCATGTTATCCAGACACTCCACTTAACCTAAAGGAAACACAAGAGAATCACAATGTTCATTCAGAAAAAAGAAATAGTCCCTCTAGTGCTGTAACGTCAGACTCATGGTATGACTATGAACCAATCATAATGTTCTTCCCCCAGTCATTTATCCAGACGTTTTTTCAACGTACTCCTTCTGTTTAAGTGCGAGTGGATCTAGGCCTTTTGTGCAACCGTTATGACATAGTCTCACCTTTAACATTCATTTTAGTCACATACAATTAGAGACACCTATTGTAAGCTTGTATTACCTCCTGTGGCAACAGTAGTCGGCCCCAAGCTACTGCTTCACCTCAGACAACATGACATCACCAACTCAAAAGTGAATCAACCACTACCACTTAGCCACGTTTTACTTCAGCTAATGCTATTCAAAAACAGCAGATCTACAAGTTCACAAAGCTTTGCATCTTGAAGAGTTTTTTTTTAATGTATTTTTTGGATGCCAGGCAAAATAAACCGTTATTAACTGCATACACCCATTTGCTGGCTAAGCATTGATTTACCACCAAGGACAGCGATGCTCTCTCTTTCTCTCTGACTCATGTCTGTTTTCTCTTGGAAATCCCAGAAATTCTAGACTGGTCACTTTAAACAGTGTGCTTAAAAATGTGTCTTAAATTCGAATGCGAGATGTTTAGATGTGCATAAATTATTTCATGTTCTGTCTGCCTTCAACAGCTCGCAGTCTTCTCAATGGTCCATCCTTGCCTTCCCAATCATAGCGACCATAGGTTGCGAGTTTTGCTACCTATGCAAAACCTGTCAGTCAGTCACCACCACCACCACATATGGCCGTCAGTCCATTCAAACTCTAGACGATTATCTCTAGTTATTAGTGCAGCCACGCCCTGCAGCCAGTTAAAACTAGAGTTCTCAACAGGCCCGAAAATTAAGGCCCAGTGCTATCTGGGCCCTCATCAAACCCTGTACACTAAAGACACTGGCCCCGCTGCCACCCTTAGATCTCTTAAACCCATCTTTTTCCTCTTCTTAAAATTGCTAAATACAATGCACGAGCACTTAGTATTGATTAACTGGATTATTTACATTGCAAAATGATTCGATACCGATTATATCCATTGTAAAACGATACGATACAAAGTCAAACGATACTTTAAAAAATTGAAGTATATCGATATTACGATAGTTACTATATCGTTACACCCCTAGTACATAGTCATTTTAACTACTTTAACAATAACATCACCACCAGATCCTAGGTTACAGTCATTACTGTTGCCTTGTACACTCAAGACACACTCCATATATGACCTGTACAGAATTCATGATCTGCCCCACTAGGCCAAAGCGCCAGCGCTCACCCAGCAGTCTGCGTGCACGCAACCTCAGCCTTTAGGGCGAGGTCGCTTCTTGCCTTCAGGGCGTCTTACTGATATACTAGACTATATAGTACAGGCATTGTTAACTACTTTAACAATAACATCACCAGATCCTAGGTTAGTTACAGTCATTAGTGTTGCCTCCATTTGTAAAGTTGTTAAAACGTTTACCTAGTGCTTTCAACAGTGGACCATTTCAGTAACAATAATAATAACACTAATGTATAAATACAAATAGAACACACAACACCAGTCAGACAGACAACACAACATAGCACAAAACTACACTAGGACACACCACAATACACAACAGAGACTTCGAGCATCAAAACAAAGCAGACAACGTCACAACAACATTATAGGTTTGCTACTAGATTCACTGGAGGCAAATGTTTATGAAATTATGGAGCAAAACAGGTATTTTCAGAAATGTTTGAAAATAACTAAAGTAGTCTGCACATCATATCTCCAAGCTCACAACTGGTTGTGTTGTCAGCTTGCATAACATGTCAATGTTGGATTGAGAAAACAACCTAAAGACTTGGCAATGACAGCTGCAATATCTCTGACTCACCAAATAATTAATTGCGACTTGTAGACAGCTAAGCTTTTGGCATCTATAGTTCCATATCCATTTGAAAGTTGTAATGTAATACTAATAACATTTTCCACCCAACACAATGTCTGGGAAACAACCCCCTTCTCCAAAAGTATAAACACTAACAGACTAATGTACTGTACATATATTGATTATTACCGTATGTATTTAATATTACTACATTATATCCTTACTATATATTGTATGCGCTGTATTGCTCTTACTGTTTGGCCACCAAAATAAATGTGTTGTACCTTTTCGTCCATTGTCAAAACTAAAATCCATCCATCCACTCAACTACATTCTGAACATCCTGTGTGCGCTTCTTGCCTGGAGGTCTATCGTGAGTTATTGCTACTGCAAAATAAGACTCAGGACGTCTCCAGGAAGGTTTGCCTCAGCTACCGTATCACAATAACATATTACATTTTGAGAGTAAAAATACCATGCCAAATATACAGTGCCAAAAACGCAGCGAGACTACTGTGCCACTTGGAGGCATTAAAGCGCTAGTCAGGAATATTGTCCCTTAATAATACTGGAGAAGGACAGTTCTACCAAAGGGAAACCGATACTCTAAGTGTCATTAAATGAGATGTCTGTCTTTGAATCATCATCACCTTCAGTTTACGTTGGTTCAGCTACAGCAGCTCTGCCCAGCCTCTGTCTGTACACACTGGATGTGCTACCGTTTGTCCTCCTGAAGTGCTGCTCTGCATGGTCACACAGCATGTTATCCAGACACTCTACTTAACCTAAAGGAAACACAAGAGAATCACAATGTTCATTCAGAAAAAAGAAATAGTCCCTCTAGTGCTGTAACTTCAGACTCATGGTATGACTATGAACCAATCATAATGTTCTTCCCCCAGTCATTTATCCAGACGTTTTTTCAACGTACTCCTTCTGTTTAAGTGCGAGTGGATCTAGGCCTTTTGTGCAACCGTTATGACATAGTCTCACCTTTAACATTTATTTTAGTCACATACAATTAGAGACACCTATTGTAAGCTTTTATTACCTACTGTGATGACAGTAGTCAGCCCCGAGCTACTGCTTCACCTCAGACAACATGACATCACCAACTCAAAAGTGAATTAAACACTACCACTTAGCCACGTTTTACTTCAGCTAATACTATTCAAAAACAGCAGATCTACAAGTTCACAAAGCTTCGCATCTCGAAGAGTTATTTTTTAATTAATTTTTTACATTTTTTGGATGCCAGGAAAATAAACCGTTATTAACTGCATAGCATACACCCATTTGCTGGCTAAGCATTGATTTACCACCATTTAACATTCAGTTTCTGTTGTGCGACGGGCAGATGCAGCAACCTCGCCTACCCGGAAATGTAGTCTCTGGGTTGTTTGACTCGTTTATAACGCTTATTTTATTACTCTTTGGGTATATTTGTACATTTCCACCTTCAGTCGATGCTTCATATCCATATGAGTCAAAAGGCCGGGGTGATCGGTTTATTTTTCCTTCTTATATGAGGCGATCTAAAATCCCCCTATGGAGATTACAATGCAAATAAAAAGTACATGAACCTGTGGACTGACGCCCTCTACTGACAGTGACGTCAGGACTTCTGTGCTCTATACAACTGAACATTCGGTTCCTACTTCCTACAAGCTCCAGGATGCAGGGGTTGCCATTAATGCCTGCCTGGTCACATTTGTTTGCTATTCACACATTAGATATAGCTCAATTGAATCATATATCATCAATAGGAGTCAATGCACCAATACCATCTGCTATTGTCCAGTTTTCACAGCATTCAATCCAGATTTTAGAAAGATAAAAGGCCTTGCACACTATAGGACAAAGTGATTTGAACAGGCCAATAGCATCATGTTTAGAGCCCCATGCTCACATGAGTGGTCATGTGGAATTCATAGTATTTGTGTGTTTGTGTATGTTGTGACACTCACCTTGAAGATCAGCAGGGGGCACTGGAGCGCATTGTCTGCCGTCCCTGGTAGTCTAGGTAGGACTCTAAGGCAGTACTCGTGGTAGGCAGGCAGCAGCAGTCTGAGAGTGACTCTGTGAAAGAAGTATAAAAAAAGTGTATATATAAAAAAAAATGCAGCTTACTGTGGACACATACTGTACGCTTGTACTTCTCTTTGATTTTTTTTTTATTGTATATATTTAACTTTAAACACCCCAAAAAGTCTACGGGACAGTCAATGTTATTTCAACTGTTTTCTTTCACTTTTATGTGGACACATTTTTTACACTACAGATATTGGTTTTATCACCAAGTTTGATTGGGTCTGCACTCCGATTAAATCCAAAGACTTTGAGTTACGGCCATTAATATCACATGACATATACCCCAGTCATACTTCGACAGTTAGAAAAAACCTTATCTACAATGGTAAAGGGTGCATTTATATAGCGCCTTTATCCAAGGCGCTTTACATAGATTGTGCATTACATTCACCGATTCATACACTGATGGTGGCACCAACCAGCCCTCGGGAGCAATTAGGGGTTCAGTGTCTTGCTAAAGGACACTTCGAGATCTGCCATTTTGGAAAAAGCTTGACAATCTTTGGAAAATGTGAGCACTTTTACTATATACAAAGTATATTTTGATGCCAATACTTTTGTACATTGAGTGTGTGTGTGTGTGTGTGTGTGTGTGTGTGTGTGTGTGTGTGTGGACTCTTGATAAATCCATGTCAAGTAGGGCTGCAACGATGAATCGATATCGAATCGATTATTCAATTAGTTGTCAACTAATTTAGTAATCGATTAATCGAATCGGCACTAATCACTGGAGTTTTTTGCAATTTATCATAGGTGTTTTCCCACTTAACCATAGTTATCCAAATCCAGTGTTAAGTGTAACTAAACTAAAGAGGAGTGAGCCATTGCTCTTCCCTTACAATCTGATGACAGTTGCACATGCACAGTAGCGACTGCAAAGCAAAATGACAATGATTATAGTATCAAGAACAAAACATATGCCCAGGCGGTGGAGTAACTGTCTGGGCACCGGCAGTGTGCCGCGGGGTCGACTCCCGAGCCCGACAGGGCCTTTACTGCATGTCTTCCCCCATCTCTCTCCCGTTTCCTGTCAGCCTACTGTCTGTCCCTTAAAAAAAAACAATAAAAGGCGTAAGCCGCAAAACAAATATCTAAAAAAAAAAAAAAATAACAAAACATATGTTTTAGTTCAGAAGAGTACTGTTCCTTTTAGACTGACACATGTGTAGCTATTCTTTAATCAAATGTATGCAGTCAGAATAAGCCTAAAGACACCATGAGCTGCTTTAATTAATTTTAATTTAGTTTGTCTTTTATTTGAATAGCAGCCTAATCAGCAGCTAATCAAATGTATTTTTAATGAATTATCCTTTGTTAGTTAGAACATGTCTAAAATAACCTAAAATATATTTTTAAGGTAATAGCTAAATAAGTGTTATCATCCGATTCATCGTTTAAATAATCGGACGATGAACAGATTATGAAAATAATCGTTAGTTGCAGCCCTAATGTCAAGTAATTAATTAAAGTTAGCCAAAACATATTTCAACCATAACATAATTGTTTTATTAGTATTAGTATTCAAGCCAAAGCCAGTGTTTGTATATTAATCAAGTCCTGTAGTTGTCATTTCCCTTCCTGATGCTAGTCATGTTGAGGATTTATTTGCACTGCATTGGTTTACCTGTGGATTCATCAGAATATCACACATTACCTGTAGCAGAACTCTTGAGTCCCCATGTTCCTCCAGAAGAGCAACTTGAGCAGGTCTAAAACTGAAGAGAGTGTCCTGTTTCAAACAGCTTGATGAGCTTCTCCCACGTCACGGTACTGGAGTGCCGCTGCCACGTTGATGTTGTCACTGCAGATGTTCACCATTGTCGGGAAGGCAGGCACATGAGGATCTGCGCTTCTGAGGACACATTTTAGAAAAATGTTCTTATTCCATGTACAAAATCGTGCCAAAGATTTTTCAATATTTAGAGTAAACCCTACTTACAGACTCTTCCTGCCTCTGCTCACATGGCAGTTTGTGTTGTTGTGCTTGGAACTGAATTACTTGGCACGTTCTCTTTGCCCCGTTTGGGCTGGTAATGTTAGCATCTGTATTCTACCTTAAGAGGTCAATATGGTATTATTTTAGGTGCACCTCTCAGCATGGTTCCCTAAACATATCTGTAGTGGCAACTGTTTGATGTCTATGTCCAATGCTGATGAAGAGGAATCATCAAATACATAGTACCACATTGGAAACAAGTCCCCAGGACGTTTCACGATAACTAGTCTTTATGTATATAATGGAACACCATGTTTTTGTTCTTGCTTAATGTAATCGCTCTGGATTAAGAGCGTCTGCTAAATGCCTAAATTGTTAGCCTTCATTTCTTACCGAGTATTCAGTGAGTTGTCTCTTTCACATGAATTTAGCTTTACTTAAATAGAGCACCTCTTAGAATTGTATGTCATTTTATTCTGTTGATCAAACCAGCTTACCTTGAAAAGAACCTTTTAGTGGGAGCACGGTGGCACAGTTGGTAGTGCTGTCGCCTCACAGCTAGAAGGTCCTGGGTTCGATTCCCGCTGGGGATGCTGTGGGCACTGGCGGCGTGTTCCCTCCCCCGCGTCATCAGTGCCCATACCCGAGGCAGGGGTTGGCGATAGGGCCTTTCTGTGTGGAGTTTGCATGTTCTCCCCGTGTCCCCTAGGGTAGATACCCTCACAAAAACATGCCGTAATCCTGGTCTCTAAAACTACCTCCCCCTGGCCAGCCGGGGCGCCTGATGGAGGGGAAAGGAACTGGTCGGAATAACGTGTCCCTTCCACGCGCTACGTCCGGCCGGGGAAATTCCCCTCTGTCAGGTGAAAAGAAGCAGCTTGGACTCCTCATGCATAGAAGGAGGCATGAGGTTAGTCCGCTGCCCCCCCCAGGTTGGCAGAGGAAGTGTAGCTCCCAGGATTACATTAGATAATTGGCACTGGGTGAAAAGAAAAACTGGGTTACAAAATCATGGGATAAAAAATAAAAAAAAATGAACCTTTTGACCCGTTCCTATACATGTTCTCTCCACCCTCCATGTGACTGGGTGCGATTTTAGCCACAAGGCCATCCGTAGGGTTGCTTTGAAGTTGACATGATCGTCTGTCTCGGTAAGAGTCTCGTAATCGCAGACATTGTAAGCATAGTCTGGTAGATAGTCCTATAGCAAGGGAGGGGGGGAAAATAAATGGATAAGTGGTGTGTGTGTGTGCAATTGTTTGTTTTTTTATAGGCTAATACATTTTTTGTTTTGCAAAAATGAGTGTTAACTACCAACTGGTAGTCTACCTTCAAAGTAGGAGAGGTAACTCGAGGGACTTATGCAATTCTTCAGAGAGAACTTTTTACCACCAAATCTGAGGATGAAAATTAAACATGTTTTACTACATAGAGTCATAGACCTACGTTATTCCATTCATTCCATACTGTAGAGACAAGTAAGTGAGTGAGAAAACATTACTCCATTGCAGCTGCATGTGGAGACAACAGCAGGTTAGTATGAATTAATAGACCTAAAAGGTTTTGGTGCTATATATCATAATCCCAAGACTGTAGCCTATACTTGTTTTTTTACATCCAGTAAACTATTCAATATAATAACGCAAATATCAGTGGTTAATTGAAACTATAAATTAACTCTAGCGCGGAACACACACACACACACACACACACACACACACACTCTGCCAGTTGAAATACACCAACCTTCCCGAAAAGTGGATGCACAGGAGGAAGTCAGTGAAGACATGCCGCTGTGTGCCTCACTCTCTTTCACCAGACGCAGAGGCAGCGCCAGAGACCTGGGTAGCAGACCTGGGTCACTCTCTGGACCTACAAAAGTGTAGGTCCTGCCAGAGTTTGTGACACCATAGCTGAACAGGAGGGGTCTAATCGAGAAGCGCTGAAGACAGAGTTGACGTCTCACAGTGACTATTGGTCTAATCCTCAGGTAAACCTGGAGATTGTCCTTCTCCACCTCCGCGGAACTCTTGACTATCTCCTGAAGGAGTTCAAATTCCATCCATAAATTATTTTGGACCATTTGGAAGCGGTCCTTCCGTCTCTCGGTTGTCATGCTGCTGTACCCACCACAACCGTGCCACCTGTGACAAACAGATACAGACGGGTGTATAACTGTCTATATTATTTTCACCACTCCTGCAGTAAAATGTTGGCGCAGACAAAAAGTTGAATCCAGGAAATATATCACAGGTTAAGGATTTTTATCTGGCATTAACCCCTTGCCTTTGAAACCCCCTTCTAGGCGAAGATTGTAAAATCTTCCTTTGGATGAGAAAATGGACAGATATATTAGAATGAAAAGTAAAAAATATGAGTACTTTTTCCACCACTGGAAATGACACTCAGCCAGGCTTACTTTTAGCAAAGTGGACCACCATGGGCGAAGAGTTTCTTTTCAAGACTATTTAATTTGGGTTCTGCTCATGTTCTGTGTCATTGCAGGTTCCATCTTGCCCCCAACATAGATCCCCCAATGTCTGTAGCCGAACCTATCAAAGACCACCGGGTCCCCTGGTTCAGGCTTTGCTCCTGGCTGCCACGGGTGGAGCTGAATAAAACTGAATACTGATGATGATGACAGACGGGTGGAGCTGAATAAAACTGAATGCTGATGATGATGACAGACGGGTGGAGCTGAATAAAACTGAATGCTGATGATGATGACAGACGGGTGGAGCTGAATAAAACTGAATGCTGATGATGATGACAGACGGGTGGAGCTGAATAAAACTGAATACTGATGATGACAGACGGGTGGAGCTGAATAAAACTGAATACTGATGATGATGACAGACGGGTGGAGCTGAATAAAACTGAATGCTGAATTCTCGTTCTAAATGCAGAAACAAAACAATAGCTGTTATCTCCTGAAGGAGTTCATAGAGTATATACTCATTGTGCTGTCCTCCATGCGGAGTCAGGTTGATTGATAGACATTATGCACAATGCACAAACGAAAGTACAAGGCAATACAAAAACTGCTACTTTGAGGACGAAACCATGAAAAGCACTAAACTTGTTTACATGATCAGGGTCCTCCATTTTCAATTCAGAACATCAGAATATGTTGAGACAAACGGGCAACATTAGCGCAAATATTAGTAATAGGCCTACATAGGTACAAGACAACTCTAGCAGGGCTAACATAAAATACATTCATTTATAATTTACCGTTCTTCTTCAGTCGAAGGCATTGCTGCTGAAGGCGAGCGTGGAAGTTTTTGCTCAATTTAAGGCGTGGGTGCAGTTTTCACAGCTGCCGCCGGCCTGATCAGTGATCAGCTGTCTGCGGGGATGCAGAGCAGCAGGGGTGGAGGTTGGGGGGGGAGGTTTTCCTTGGGTTCTGAGCACCCGGGGCGGGGTTTGCCTAGAACTGAAGTGGGATCCATAATAACCGATAATAACGCCCCAGGCGTCACGTATCAAGGACATACATTTTTCAGATGGTCGACATTTCTGTATTATAAATACTAGCCCTTACCCGTTGTGAGATATTGCCCCCCCCCCCTCGTGGCCGCTGGGGGTACTGTTCCCTGGGTGCGTTTTCGCTTTTTTAATTCACTAATAAATTCATTATTAATTTATAATTTGGAAAAATTATTGGAAAAAGGGCTTCAATTAAGACCTCCATATTATCAATGTCTGTGTGAAAAGTGGGAGCGATTGGTGCAGGCAGTGAGGAGCTACGGCAGTTACAGTGACACACATTCAGACACATTCAGACATTTGGTTAATTATAGTATGATGATATGATGTTTTTATACATTTCAAATTTTGAAATGGGACATTCTGCACAATGAGTACTTTTACTTTTCATACTTTACATAAGTAAATTTTTATGTCAATACTTTTGTACTTAGATTTGACTGCCATCTCATTTTGCCTTGCTTCCAGGACAACTTAAGCAAAAAGTGGTTCATCTTTACCAGGTCGTTCATGTGTTTCTGTCTTGTCATCATGACCTATTGGAAAGCACATTGGATCAACTGTTTATGAATGTGCTACATGAATAAAGATGACTTGACTTCCTGTACATGCATCAATAATATAGTTATCACCTGATAGCTCAATCCCAGGTCCCCCACAGGGTGATGTAGGCTATTGCATCCCAGGCCCCCCACAGGGTGACATGATTGCAACCCTTCTCAATTTAGTGAGTCTAATGATGCAGGCTATTGAAAAAGTTTGTTCCACATCAGTGATGCAGTCATTTTAACTTGAAATGATAAGGGAACACAGGTGCCATTAATCCTTCCTCATGAATGATTCATTCTAAAGGAAATTAGGAAATAATACTGGAATAATAGAGCTAAGGAACCCCACATTTAAATACTCATCACTTGTAGTATCCAGATAATTTCATTTAAATGTCAAATGACGATGGAGCATACTAGCATACTACTTAACTCTCTACTCTTCTTTTATATTCAGAAAATACATGGGGTTGAAAGCATGCCGTTAAAGGTAACAATGGCCTCACCTGACACAGATATCCTCATGGAGGCCTCCAGGGGCCTGTTGTTATCCAGAGCCTGGCTCAGCTGAATCTCCCCTGTGGTTTGGTTCAGGATGACTAGGTTTAGCTCATTCCCCATCTCAAAACTGTAGTGGAGCTGGTCGGAGACATCTGGGTCGTAGGCAGGAATGCGTCCAATCACTCCAGTGGGAAAACTGCTCGACTTATCAGTTACATAGTTGTTGAAGATGATCTGGAAGTTTTTGAGCACGGGCACATTGTCGTTCTTGTCAACAAGTTTCATGTGAATTGTGGCACGGCTGACAAGAGGGGCTGAGGTAGCCTGGACTACAATCACATACTCAGACTTTGTCTCGTAGTCCAAATCTATCAAGGAGGTGAATTCTCCAGAGAAAAAGTGCACAGTGCGCTCTGCTCCACACTTGCTACGACTGTCCTCAGCTCCGCATCCTCACGGATGTGAACAATGTAAGAATTCGAGAACGTAGTGATGCGTTGTAACCACCCGAACACGAAGAACAAATCCAACTTAATTACGCGTATCGCCCCTGAGAAGTGGTCACCTGGTTTCAGAGTCGTAATTCCTGCCGCCTTTCCTTTAAACTTTCCGTCTGTGCGTCGTCTTTTGTTGTAGTGTATCCATGCTCTCCTCCGAAGTCCTCGCCGCACTTCAGATGGTAATCCAGTGAAATTTATGAGACAAACCAGTGAACCACAGTAACCTTTTTACCTTCTTCATCTAAATAAGGCGACACCTCCACTCTGTCCGCGGGAGTCGGGACTCCGCATGAATGAGAAAAATGGCTCCTGCAGCAGTCCTGCTACCCCTGCGCCGTGCGCCCTGAGGCTTCTCATTATCATAAACCTGTTTCTCTCTGTGTGTGCGTGTGTGTGTGCGCGCGAGATATAATTGATTGTATCGTGTGGACTGGAGTAATAACATCCTTTCACTGGGCATTCTGCCATCATGAGCATTTTGTTTACAATAAGTAGCCGACTTTTGACAAGCACAATCTAAAAGTATTTTGTTAGCTCTGGTCCAAAGGGCATTAGGGCTATGGACCAGAGCTAGTATTTTGTTATGTTTTAAGGTTCAGTATCTTCACATTTAAAGTGCAATGTAAACAGTGTGTAAGAGGAATAACATTTATAGTTTCCTAGCTCTTTCAAATCTGCAAGAGACAGATCACAGAAGTAAAGAAATGCTTGTAGAAATGTTTAGAATAGTGCAGCGACATGGAAGTTGGATTGATATGCTGAGTTTTACTGACACCTAGTGCTGTAAATGTATTAGTGCAGCTAAAATGTCTAAGGCCATGCTGCAGCCAAATGTTGATGGGACATATGATATTCCATGCGGATACACTGCAGGAAATGACAAGAAAGCAGGAAACAGACATTGCCTCACTAATGGCACATCTGAAGCAGTTGTGAAAATACTTCCAGCAAATGCAAGAGAAATAGAAGAACTGTAGCTTTTAACTCTTTATTGTTGCTGGAGGCTCTAATACAATATGAATCATAAGCTTTACAAAATAAAACATAAGATTCCCCTCCAAAACAGAAACGATCAAGGTTTTCTGTTAAGATGCGAAGACAAACTGTGACCCCCAACATAGACATAGGTGAGAGGAGAGAGTTGGACAGCGGAAACAGAGGGGAGGCAAATTGTCATGTTATACAGTGTAAGGGAGGGGGGAGGCAAAAATGACATGGGTATACAAAGTTAATTTAAGTCCTTCCCCATGTTTTATTAGTCTACCTTTCCCACTGACTGCAGCCTCATGCTCCCACAGACTCACACACACACACACCTGCGGACAGGATGGAACGAAGAGTAAAGGCTGACTTATACTGGGTTGCTCATCTTGTCTCACACCGAAAATATGTATGAAAAATATTTTCAGAGACACCGGTGCACAACCAAGTATAACCCAGGCGTAAACCGCTGACTAATCCTTTCTAACACAAACTTTGGGCCATCCTCTCCCATTCTCGCTATTCAAATCACCCAGAAGAATGACAGTTACATTGACAGTTAGAATTTAATAGATAAACCAGGAAGTGGCTTAAGCCCAATTTATAATTAGTTGCGCGGTAGTGTACAACTGATTTCTGCTCTTTTCGGTGAGCAACACAGTCATGCAACGTAGTATAAATAAGGCTTTTGACATGCATGTGTGATGAAATGGGTGTAAGAAATCAAGTTGATGTTAACAATGACTATTTGATAGCCCTGCCAATCCTGCCCCCATGTACAGAAGATGTGTCCCCACCCTGCAGTTCCCCAATCATAGATGAGAGCAGAGCCGATGTCATTCATTTCAAACTGACCGGGGACACATCAACTGTGAGAGCATAAGGGATCATAAAGATTGCCCTCACACTGCAAGATCATCATAACACTATCATTATATTCATCGTGAGAGAGAGGCTTCATGGCATATGAGATGCATGGAAGAAAATACCCAAAACAAATAAAAAGCTAAGCATTTTCTCCTCTTTTCGTTTTCCACAAATGAACAAGAGTGCAGCACTGAAACAGGCATGGAGGGAGAGACGTGAAGAAACAGAGAAAAGATGACAAAGACGTGGTGGAAAATAGACAACACGTCTCCAATCTAACTTATATTAACCACCATTATAACAAATGTGGTAACAAACGTAACATAACGAAAGCCATTAAGAGAAATGCAAGTGGACAACATAAGGATCATTGGTAGGAGCGAAGAATGATCTCAGCAAATACTGCTCCAAGTAGAGGCTTTTTGGATGGATAAGGCCACCCATTTGGAAGAACCGCCCAGTCTGGGTGACCGATGAATTGGTCATGATTCTCACATACTCCACTTCGTCGTTTGCCTCTTCCCAGCGTGGAGCATGCCATTGAACTGCCATTGCACTACCCACTTGGTGGAGTATCTCTGCCTGGAATAATGTTAAATATTGATGTTAGCTGGTGATCACCCCACCCCCCATCTTTTTTTCAACAACATTAACATAAAAATAAAAAGTACATGAACCCGTGGACTCCCTCTACCGATATTGACGTCAGACTTCGGTGCTCTATATCTTACTGTCCTAGGCTACTACTCACCTCATTGTTCACAGCGTCGAGAAACTGGGCAATGGTGCTGTCGAGTGCCAGTGTTACTGGAAAGCCACCGTAGCCATAGCCATTGAAACCATCCAAGCGCAAAAACTCAATGCTCGCGGTTTGGTGGACTCTGATGGTGGTCATCTTCTGATCTATGAAAAATTTACATAATTGTCAAAACAATATTTATAAAGAAAGGCACACGAGAGGCTAGCACCCCTCAAAAATTCAAAATTTCAACACTAGAAAAATATATATCATGGCACAGAAGACAGAAAATGGCTCATAACATGTTTATGCTATGGTGATTTTTTATGAAACAAACGCTTTGCAGATTGAAAGGATAATTCAAGCTTGCCCTAGAGCTGCAATGTTGGTGAGTTTTACGTTGTTTAATACAAGCAGATCGGAAATGTCTGTGGATCAATGGAGGGTATTGCAACTCTATATTCAACACATTATAAAAAGATCTAGTGTTGCAAATTACGGCTAGTAGTATATAGGAGCGGATAAAGTACAGAGCTAAAAACGGCCCAAGGAGTTTTTTTGTGCAAAACTAATGCTTGCAATGGATGTAGATAGAATATATATATATATATATATATATATATATATATATATGGGTATAAGTATATAGGATGTCTTTTGGGGACCCACAGGTTGAGGACAGGTATATGAATAGCCTACTCAATTGCGCTTTACATGGGGGGGGGGCATGAGAAAACATAAACTTTATTGGGGCACACACACACACACACACACACTCTATGACGAGTTTGTTGGTGTGTCTTTGAACTCCTAGTTTCTCAGTCTCAGATTGTCAGCAGCCCCTTATGGCCCCTACTAGCTCTACATAGCAGAGGGATTGATTCATTGAAGAAAGATGTATTAACAGATTGGAGAACTACAGAGAGAAATGGGGCTAGACCCTAGAAATTAGCTTCCACATGTTCATTCACAAGTATACCGGACTGGAGGCTTGTAGCGCACTGAGCCTACTGTGCAATGCAAACTAATAGGCGAGTGCGCTCCGGTGTGGCTACTAGCTACCGCGAAGCTAACGTTGTTAAAGTTAGTGTGTGTGTGTCGGTACCTATGTTGATTGTTGAAACATGGGCACCGCGAATCATACCTTTTATTTATGCAATATGTTGCCCGTGTTTTGCGATTGGTTTGCTGCGTTCTGAATCGATAAACCAATGGCATATAGATAAGATTTATTTGAGGGAATCATTTCAATTGGTTTATTGCGTTCATGTAGGCCTATCGATGAACCTCATAGCAAAAGTTGAAAGACAGAAGATAGCCTATGTTTATAGATAGATAAAACACAATCCCCCCCGTGTATGTGTGATATTGAGCGCCCGACATGGGGACACGTGTGTGTGTGTGTGTGCGCGAGAGAGATCAATATAATATTATATCAGTTGTATGATATGCATGCGGTATGATGCGGACATCCACACACACACACACACACACACACACTCACAGAATTAGAGAATTATATTTATTCATAAAGTCATCACCAGCACAGGTATATGTATTGATTATTTATTTTATTTAGATATTGATTATTTTAATCAATTTAGATATTGATTATTTATTAAGTAATTAAAGTATGCCTAGCCTACTAGTTGGCACAATGTTTTCCCCGGGCTCGGAGGAGCAGACCAGAGGAGGGTCAGTGACAGACAGACAGGGCCGCGGGGGCTCCCTTCCCCGGACTTGAGACTTGGGACTGAATGTCCGGAAATCACACGTAAACATAAGCTGTTTTAATTGCTTTTACGACGTGCTGGATATATACAATTGTATTTCTACGGTATGCTCTTGCTAAATCAACATTAACATTAAATACAGAGCCGCTATTTAAAAAAATGCCCGGAGAGTTTCGCTCGTGGCGGAGGAGGAGGAGGAGAGCGGAGTGGGGGGTTTCCCCAACCCCCAAGACGAGCACTTCAGCTGGGGTAAAAGAGCGAGGATCGAGATCCGGTCCGACGGGTCCGTAGTCTCGTTCGGTTATTTACAAACAAGTTTACCAAGATTATATTATTTATTCATCCATACGTAGGTTATGATGTAACTAAATATATAATTATTTCTCCTCTACAGTCGCTATTTTACATTTTAGACTTTCAAATGCGCATCTGCTCAAACTGCCCGTTTGCCTTCTCATCTTGAGTCCAGGCAGCTTGAGTGACAGGTACCTTGTACACGCCCACTTTCTCAAAAAAAAGCAGCTTCGAAATGAGTTCAGCTTTGCTTTTATTTCCAGCTTTGGCCGGTCGGAACGGGGCATTAGTCCCCCTCTCGTTTTTGTTGCACACAGCCGTGCTTTTTTTTAATCACACTTCCATCCGTTCGACTTTTAAATCTAAACGCACCAACGCACGGGTCCAAGAAACGCGATATTATCTGGTTCTTGGGTACCGTTTCATTAGCACCGAGCAGTGAGCACTGCTGCCGCACAGTCAAACACAGGAGTCCGAGGAGAGGAGAGGAGAGGAGGCGGCGAAGACCTGTCTGTCGCCTCGCCTGTGTATCTGTGTAAAGTAAATAAAAAATAAAGTGTGTGCAAATATCGACTCGGGACAGGTATTATTACTGTAGTGTAGATGATACTCGGGGACACTTTTTGTTTTTACACCAGCGTCTGTGTGCGACGGATTTCAGTTGTGCGCGAGAGCATTACTCGCAGACATTATTCACTACCAAATAATTGTAATGTTTTCTGTACTTACCTTTATGGAGGTTGTCTTTTCTTTTGTAGTTTCTCTGGCATAGAAACAAAACAAAACACCTGATAAGTTCATGCATATTGAACATACATTATTAGATATTAGAACTAGAGTAGAGACTCACCTCGCTCTTAGTCTTAATACTCTATGGTCTGAAGCCAGCCGGCGAAACTTCGAAAGAAGGAAAAGGAAGTAAGAAACCTTCTTCTGAGTTTTATGGCGGATCGCAACCAACATAAGGTGCATACCGCCACCTACTGTACAAGAGTATGTAACATCATGTAAATTTTATAGTGCCATTTCCTACTACTCAAAACTAATACTGTAATATATATGGAGGGCTAAAACTGCCATAACTAAAAAATAAATAAATGCAAAAATAAATATATATGTGTCACACCCCTGTCTCAGGCGAGGGTTGTATGAACAAACGGATGGCAAGGCAACACAGTTGGGCAGAGTTTTCAACAAGCTTTATTTCCCCAAGTGACAAATAAACAAGAGGAGACCATACGTCTGCAAATAGAAATAAAAAGGAATATTCAAAATCAAGTACTTTATATTATATATAAAAATATAAATCAAACCAATCATTTCAAAATAAATCATATAATAAGCATTTTAAGTATTTATAAATCAGGCCTTTTCAAATGTAAATCAAATCATTATAATCTATATATATACAACATTATATATATATATATATATATATATATATATATCTCATAATAAATATCACAATAACAGATCTATGCATTTCAACCATGGTATTAAATAATAAGCAAAACATCACCTCCTCAGAGACCCTTCCTCCTCCAACACCAACAGACAGACAGACTGACTGGGATATTCAGGGTGCGTTCGGAAATGCGCACCGGGAGCGCACTCGCCTATTAGTTTGCATTGCACAGTGCGCTCAGTGCGCTATTTCCGAACGCGCCCGACGGCTCTGTTGGACAGTGGACACCGTTTATAACACCGAATCACCGATCGGCACAACGAGGGATCCAAATCGAGCATGCAGTATCGGCTAAGTAGCCATTACCGAGAATTGAGGAGAATATGCGCACGGGTATTTACAAACTTTTTATAGTTTTGAGGTGATGAGTAAAGTGGCCACTGCCCTGGCTGCTATATTTTCATATACGGTCAAATGGATTGTCCCATATGCAGAGCCTGGCTCTGCAGAGTCAGGCTGTACTGGAGTACAGTACAATTCTGATGTATTTGTACTTCAATTGGGTATTTCCGATTTCCAATACTTTTCCTTCTACTCCATTCCACTACATCTCAGAGGCAAATATTGTACTTTACTCAACTACACTTAAAACTTTAGTTACTATAGTTACTTTTACTTTGTAGATTTAGATTATTATTATTACAAAACAACAGATCATTTTACAACAATGTTTTGCACTTTCATCAATTCAATTCGTTTTTTGCTATTGAACTCATACTCATCACTTTTGGTTTTCTTCCAGACAAGGTTAGAGTACGCCCTCTGGAGCAGGAAGATGGCATTGCAGCAGCATCTTCCCTCCCTTTGTGAGTGGTAGGCTATGTGAACGGATGTGAACTGGGAGAGGGTCCATGAAATTGCTTGGGTTGTTCATCTGGGATTATTCAAGTGGCTTATTGTGTGATGTTAAATCCTATAAAAACATGGGACAACCCTTCTTTGCAGCCGGTTTCCACAGACAGCTAGGTCAAAGTTGTGATGGGGATTTTCAGGGGGTTGTTCACCAATCTATTGAAAAATATATTCTGTTAATTTTAATTTGCCATGACCTAGAAAAATGGAATCCCTGTCTTCACTTTCACAGCATTTAGACCTTCATCAGGCCCGATGAAGGTCTGAACGACTGAAACATATTGCTCGGTAAAATGCTGTAAGTGAAGACAGTGTGCAGGATTCCAATTTTGAATACTATTCAATTATCCGACACACCTGTCCTCCGTAGGTGTGAAAAAGGATTTCTTTCTTCTAAATTCGCCATGACCTGGATTTTCATAGCCTACCCAGGGATTCTCTTCTTCCCATTCCATACACCATCATTACTGGGGTTTGGATTCCACCTTCTGCTGTAAAGGTTGGGTAGCCTACCCGGTAAGTGTATTTTGTTTGTTAAAATAAGGTCACATTCTCACCTAATACTTCGGTAGACTCAGATCCGTATGGGCGGGGAAATGGAATTCTTGCATATTTAATTGGCTGGGGTTTGCCTTCACACTGTCATTCGCAGCAATTGGAAACGCAGCAGGGGGGACCTTTATCAATGTGTTCCGTTCATAAACTATAGCCTACACAGTGAAATCTATGGTGATAAAATTACACTCATAACGTGCATGTGTCGTGCCGTCTGGGACCCCCCCCCCCCCTCTCTCTCTCTCTACGCACGCAGCCGCCACACACTGTTCTTTTGGGCATGGAGGGAGGCACAGCGCTGCATGAGCGCACTGATATAACTCCCCAGTCCCACACAGTGACAGCACTCCATGTTTACGGCACGCACAGACAGACAGAATATTATGTAGGCTATAATACACTGCAGTGTTTTTATGTGTTTTCTTAAGCAATTGATTAATGTACACGTCCTCATTTCGATCAGGGCTTCAGTCTCCTTATTCGACCACATCTATCCACAGTAACGGGACATCTTTGCGCTGCGTAAAATATGCCTTCTCCGTCTCCAACTGAGTTCAGCTCCTCACCCGCCACATTATGTTTGCTTCATTTCCTTTATTTACTGCGGATTGCATTCACACCTGCACCGAATCGTAGTCAAGTGCGATTCGAAGCGAAGCGAAACCCACGTTTTTGGGCGGAGTAAAATGTGGTTATTTGCTGCGCATTAGGATTCGAATGAGCCTTCACACCTGCCAAACGAAGCGCACTTTCTGACAATGCGCAGCAGGATTCGTTTTAATCGCAGCAAAGCTCTCTGGTATGAATGCGACCTAAGTGTTAAATAGCTCTAATCATTGCGATAG
The DNA here is from genome assembly GCF_964188405.1 of Protomyctophum parallelum. NCBI lineage: Eukaryota > Metazoa > Chordata > Actinopteri > Myctophiformes > Myctophidae > Protomyctophum > Protomyctophum parallelum. The sequence goes on along the minus strand of NC_139712.1, from coordinate 15,791,131 downwards.
AATGTTTGTTCATTAACAAGGGTCTTCAGCTCCTTACTAAACAGAAATTTCATTTTCTGGTTGGGATTATCCAATCAGGAGAGATAACTCGTACACATACAGTATACAGGATAAAGAATCACGTTTTTTGGCCCCCGATCCAATTCCGATCATTTGAAAATGATGTGATCGGCACATCAATCACCAATCACCCGATCCGATCGGGACAACCCTAGTCTGCATCTATAGCCCAGCTCTGAGATGGTATGTAGAAGTGGTTGGTATTTAATGACCGTGGTCATAAAAGTTTCCCCTAGGCTAGGGTCAAAGGTGCAGGCTATCTCTAATACAGACTCTTCATAAACCACAACAATATCTGGTTTATTTGCTGTCAAAGATGTAAATCACAGAGCTGAAACACACACACACACACACACACACACACACACACACACACACACACACACCCACACACACACACACACGCTACACAGATCTTCACTTAAAGATCTTCACTAAAAATATTACTTAAACTAGTGCTAATAATAACACTGTTGTTGTGTTTGTTTTTTCTGTTTATTTGTATAAAAATCCAAATAAAGTACTGATCATAAAAAAAACGCTAAAAAACAACACTGATGATGATGATTGACATTCGATGCAAATGACTATTTACTTCTCTTAACCATACAGCCCGCATTGGGCCCATAAACATGCAAATATATTGCAGTGCATAGGTGTACAAACTAGGGCTACACGTTATTAGGAAAACATGTGATATGCGATAACATTTTGTTTTGTTATCAATAGTTTTTATTTATCACAACAATACAATTATGTAGTATCATGAATACAAATAAAACAAACAAAAACAAGATACATGCACATTATGCAATGTGAACACAACAAAGAATTCAAGAAAATAAATAAGAAAAAAGCAGGTTAAAGAAAGTGAGCAGACTTTTTTATTCCATATTTTACGGAATGCAATGGAATCTACTGTATGAGCGTTTGTCACTATTTCGAACATACTGTACATGAACCACATGATTGGCACTGTTTCTGCCCCCTCAGTGCAAGAAGAGGACAAAGGTGTGAAGGAGGGGTGCTAGCGTTTTCCTTTGCCCTGTTTCGCTCTGGTCTTATCAGTTCGTTCATCTGATTGTATGGGGAAAGAAGCTTTTTTGCAGTCTATTTCCAGTAGCTTTGAGACTACGAAACCCTTTTTTCATGTGGCAGCATCTCAAACAGTCTGTGGTTGGGATGGCTTGAATCCTTCTTGATTCCTGCCTTGTTGATTCCTCATTGACACCACTCTCTAATAGAAGGCTCTGGTGTCGGCTATATCTACTGTTGACCACAAGAAGCCCATATGTTCTGTGGGAGGATCATACTGGGACATTATTAAGTTTTTTCTTTTACCCCTAGTTCATTTGTAGCCACACAACCAACAAAGGTGAGAGGATCTGATTATGTTTAATTAATGATGAGTTTGTTGGACACTATAAACACATTGAACAACTTCGTTTTATCAACTTTCTCTTCATACTAATAGTATATAACTAATAGTAATGACACCAAAGTCATTGATACACCAAATGGCTTTCAGTGTATTAATTGAGCATTCATATCAATTAAATCAAATTAAATCTGTCCAATCAGTGATTGCCTTGTTTGTGTGTTGACAATACACATTGTTATGGCAATCAGTCAAGTGACTCCAAACTAAATGACATTCAGTAACAAGATCCCAGGTGAATATGAGGTGTCACCTGGCAACAGCTACTGTAACGGCAGGTAAAGTTGTGAGACAAACACAACAGCAGTTCCAGATAAGTGAAAATGTGTCTTTTATGCCGTACAAAGCCTTGATGTTGCTGTTGTCCTTCATTCAAGGAAAAGGAGGGTCTGAGGGAAGTGATAAAGGTAAGAATGTTAACAAGGGGTCATTCCTCCTCAAACTACTTTTTTTTACTGGGGTATGAAATGTCTAAACTCTTTTGTCAGTTTTTACAAGTGAAGTTACTGTAGCATGTTTTGGATTGTCAAAGCTCTGTGTTGAATTCACATCAGTATCAATATGTTCCAACTAATTTGACAAATACACCATACACTGGTGGTGCAAAGTAATGTGAAACCTTACTGTACAACAAAAAGCCTTCTTCACGAGACAGATTAGGTGAATCTGGCGGCTATTATTGTTCTGAGTGGGAGGAGCCTTTTTTATAGTGTGAGATAAGGAAAGCATATCTATCTTCACTGTCCAGCCACGGGTTATCATTGTGAGCTCATCATTACTGAAATCATATTGGATCAACGTGTTTTGGCAGACTTAAAAAATGTGGTACCGTAAGTATAGGTCCTTAAAAAATCATAATATGTTAGCTTTATTGGAATTGACATTTCACTATAAGTATATGGTATTTACAGTGGTTGTAATTATTCATCACATGTCAGTATAAGTTTGTACCGTTGGTCGGATGCGTCCTGTGTTTCTTCCTCAGTACATAATACAGTACATAGTGGAAAAAATAGACCATGGCAATGTTCAAACTCTCTTGTTCTCTCCCTCAGAGATGCTGCCGAGATCTGAAAGCAAAATTGCCCAGCTTCAGTTGGGCAAAGTACGTCTAAATCGAGTGCTGCCTACTATTGACCAGGTAACTGCTAGACTTCTGTTGCATGCTTTCAAATGTTAAAATATCTACTGTTGTTTGAGCAGGAAGAAAGTTAAAGTCATACACTTTGCCAGCTAGAATTATATACTGTATGTGCAGTACATTTTAGTAATATAACTATTTGCATAATAGATTGTTGTCTGTTTAAAATTTGTTTCCATTTCATACTCTCAATCAGGTTGTGAGAGTAGGTATCACTTTTAGTTTGTTTGCTTTGGTTTTGGAACAAATCATTTCACATTACTACCCCATAACTACAGCCATTCAATCTGCAAGTAACAAATAACAGATAGAATAGAAGCCAATAATTTAACAGCAATCTAGTCTCAAGTAGACTATCTTATCTACAGCCCAGCATCAGGAAGTGTGCCTTGTCCCTTTTCTGTCCTGCTTCCAATAAGAGGCACGCTATTTCAGCCTGTCTCAGCAGCCCTCACTTATCTCTCTGCTGTGACATCACCAATGCAGTATAGAGGTGCTAGCAAGTAGCTATACAGCTACAGTGCTGCCTGCAGAGCTATACTCTGCCCTGATCAGTCATCCTAACTGCAGCCCATCCCAGATCCGAGGAGCACCGGTCTGCCCCGTGTCTCTACCATCTGCAGGATGGGGAAAGCAGAGGTAGTGGAACCTCACCTTGTTCAAGTTGTGGCTGACAGCACAACCTCTAAGTACCTGAGTCTGTCTCCCTCCTTTCAGCGCTGCTGTCTATCCTCCTGGATCAGGGAGAACATCAATAAGAACGAGTGCTGTTTCTATGAAGAGGAAAACAGGTAGGGTGTAAACTGGGGACCATCTGAGGTACAGTATGGCTGTATAGGTCCTGACTTGACCTTGTCACTGCTGTTGATGCTACTACTGGCTGCATGCCATCACAGGAGTGATATGAGTTGCCCTCCAGTTCAGAGGATGCAACTCTTACAAAAGAAGAAATCATTTTGTTTGTTTGTTTGTTTGTTTCTGTCTTTCTTTTTGTCTGTCTGTCTGTCTGTCTTTCTTTCTTTCTTTCTTTCTTTATTGAATGTATCATACGTTACTGTGATACTGTATCTTAGTATAACATGTTATATGGTAATTGTATCCATTTCCAGGATAAATCAATTTAATTTTTGTCTATACAGTAAAAGCATCAATGCTCATTTATCTATTTGTAATTGAACCAGAGGATGTTACAGTGCACAATATTCGACTGTGTAAACACTGATTCTGTCCTCTCCATTAGAGAGGGTGTGTGTAAGTGCGGCTACCCCAAGATACATCATGTAGATGAAGCTGTGAAGTCGGAGGACTTTGCGGGAGAGTTGTGGAACAAACACAGGCATGTCTGTGAAAGACCCACTGATGCATTTGGAGACATCAACTTTGGTGGCCAGGCACAGAAAACTGGCAAGGTGAGACACTCTGCCATGTAATGCATTGTTGTTATTTTCATGGAGCTATATAACTTAAGCTTTGTGCATGTGTGTAACGTGCATTCAATTCAATTCAATTCAATTCAATTCAAAGGAGCTTTTCATGGCATGAGAAAACGTGTGTGTGTGTGTGTGTGTGTGTGTGTGTGTGTGTGTGTGTGTGTGTGTGTGCCTCCAGTATGTGCGAGTGTCCACAGACACCTCTCCGCAGGTCCTGTACCAGCTGTTGACAGAGCAGTGGAATCTTATGCCTCCCAACTTGCTGATCTCGGTCACGGGAGGAGCCAAGAACTTCTACCTAAAAGCTCATCTCAAGGGCATGTTCCACAGAGGCCTTATCAAAGTGGCCCAGACAACAGGTCAGCCCAAACAGAGATAAAAAATCATGATATAACAAGAGTCAGAAGGTTTGAGATAGAGACTAAGGTCTGGGAGAGAGATTAGTGGATGATAACTGTAAACAGTGTATGTATACAGCCTCGCCTCAGAATTCCACTTCTCCATTGTCCTATAATGTGTTTGTGGCATTTTGACCTATGTGCACCGCATAGGTCATTGTCTCCACCAGGCCGAAGGCATGGGGAGAGAGTATGTTGTGCGTCCGTCCTTCCTTCCTTCCGTCCGTCCGTTACCAGCTAATCTCCGCCACCGTTGGCCCGATCCATGCCAAACTTTGCATGCACTCCCTAGTTGCCAAAGACGAACCTCTGCCCCAAATATTCCTCAACGGCCTGTTATAGCGCCACCATGAGGCCGATTTAGGCAAAACACATTTTTTTTTGTTTGTTATCAAATGTTTTTTAGGCAAAACACATTTCTGTAGATTACCCGTACACATTTTATCCATACATCACACAATTCGGTATACACTATCTCCATAGTCATGTGATCAACACGGATCTGCACCATTTCCCATCTTCCATCCTGATTGGCTAAGATTGACTTCCAAAGCTCACATGATTGGTCCGTTTAGAAAAAAAATGCCACAAACGCAGTGTGCAATTTAGAAATTCTACACGCACATTTCCACTAGGCCGAGGATGACATTTCCCCCCCCCCCCAAATCAGCCTCACGGTGGCGCTATAACAGGCCAATTCCTGTTTTGAGCTATAACTGCATCATCTGTATACAACTTATGTATGCGCACTCCCTAGAGGCCATGGAAAAACATTGTCCCTGCATCCCTCCACATCTGCCGGTTATAGCGCCACCATGAGGCCGATATCTGCAAAACATATTGAAGTATCTGAACTAAAAAGAGAGAGGAGTGCTTTTCTTTCTCTATAGAGCCCCTAAAAAACAAACTAAAAGTACAAAGAGTACAAAACAGCAGATCACAGCCATGGGGCTCAGGCCCCATTGATCCTTCAGCCTCACGGCGTCTGGAGACTAACACACTGTTACAAACATTTTAGTGGGCTTTATACAGATCAGGACAAAGACATCAAAGGGAAATGCAAAGGTGGTCTCAACCCCCCCCCCCCCCCCCCTGTACCAAATTGTCAACATATCCATATTAGGTGTGGTCACAGACTCACAGAGCTAGGAAGCACAGTAGGTGTCCTAACATGTATAGAAAACAACCCCCAACCATTTGTTTGTGGTCATCAAGATATAGTGGCCACTGGCTATTATGATTCCTAGCCTGCCAAGGACTCTGTTTGCCCATCTGAGAGACAATGTAATGTCACACTATACAATAATTATTCAAGCTATATTAATGTGAATTGTGGTTCCAGATACCACATATTGCTTATGTTAGTCGCACAGATTTCATCCAAATCTCACGCAAATCGGTAAACATGATCTGTGTAGTCATGTGATCAAGACGAGTCTGTTGGATTTCTCAGATTCTACACTGATTGGCTAAGATTGCCTTCCAAAGTTTTCAGGAGTGGCCCGTTTCATTCAAAATGCTGCACATGTCCTGCTCATCCAGAATTCTATCCTCATGCTAGGAGTGATCTGGCTCTGCATTTCCTCAACAAAATGAAGAAAATGGTTGCCAAAAACAAAACATGTTTATATTACTCCTAAACATTTTGCCAAACATCTCACACAGTCCTATCCTCCTGGTGGAGACCTGTGCCCAGAAGGGCACTTGTTCTAGTTGTATACTGACTTTATGTAAGATTTTATGGACAATAACGTTTTATCTAATTTCAGTCCCAAATCCTCATGTTGTGTGCAGGTGCATGGATCACCTCCTCAAGGGGGCGCTATAACCCATAATCCTCATGTTGTGTGCAGGTGCGTGGATCATCACAGGTGGTACACATACAGGTGTGATGAAGCATGTGGGGAGGGCAGTAAGGGATTACGCCCTGAGTTGCAGCTCGGAGCAGATCGTGACCATTGGAATGGCTACCTGGGGAACACTCCATAACAGGAAGTCCCTGGTGCACCCAGATGTAAGGGTTACATGAGCATTAGATACTGTACATGTAATGTAGACCCATTTTATTCAAAGTATCTAAAATGTATTCAGCCTTTGCAATGCATATTGTATATGTATAGTGATATTAGTATCGCTACGCGAGGCTAGGGTATAGCTACTTCATCATTATTCATTTAGTTTTTACTTCTAATATTCTTTATTAGATTATTCTTCTATTTCTTTCTCTTCCCCAGGGTTGCTTCCCTGCTCACTATGTGATGGACGAGCAAGGGCAAGGCCGGCTGTCCTGCCTAGACAACAACCACTCTCACTTCCTGCTGGTGGACGACGGGACTCACGGACGATACGGCGTGGAGATCGAACTGCGCAGCCGTCTGGAGAGACTCATCTCCCAGCAGTCTCTGGGGAACAGAGTTGAGGTGACCGATGCCGTGTCCACATACCGGTGTATTGCAATATTTTTGTGAGAGGAGGTGTGCCCTTTTTGTCCGTCCTGTCAGTGACAGTGACACTGATGTTGTTGTCCTCAAGAGAGTGGCGTGTCAATCCCAGTGGTGTGTGTAGTTCTGGATGGAGGACCAGGCACTTTAAATGTGAGTCATCATCCATGTATAGTACCTGTCTGTCTCTGTCCGCCTGTCAGCCTGCCTCGATGTCTCTCTCTCTTCTGACGGTTTCTCTCTCTTCACCCAGACCATCTTCAATGCCATGATCAATGGCACGCCATGTGTGATCTTGGAGGGTTCAGGTCGGATAGCGGATGTGATAGCTAGCGTGGCGGGGATGCCCATAATCCGTGTCACAATTGCCCTCATACATCAGCTTCTGAAGAAATTCTTTGGTGCCGAGTATGACACCTTCTCTGACCTCAGGATCTTGGAATGGACCAAGAAGGTAATTGTTATATCGTGTCTGAAAGAATGACTCAGTTGTTGGATAACTGTACTTTACTTTAGACTTAGAATGTCACAACAACAAGTATCATGGATCGCATCATCATAACAAAAGCAAGAACATCCGGGTAACCCACTACAAGTGAACTGTAACCCACAGCCCCAAGATGGTCCGTTGCTGCCCTCTAAGGGCCTGGCTGCATTGTCAGTTATTGGAATGTCAGCTAAACCCAATATATCACATTTCCTCCCCTTTAAGTTCACAACCTAAACTAAGCAGAAAATATCAAAACAATCAAAACACATTTTCTCTTTCTTTCTTTCTTTTTTTTAATTATATATATATAGGAAGGAACGCCCTTCCAGTGAGATCAGAGCGCATTGTTGCTCTATTCCTGGAACGATCTCACTTTAACTAACAAAGTCTTCAAAGTGTGCTGGCGCACGCCTCTCCCGCTCCGACCGCCTCAACTCCGTCACCGCAGGGGTGTCCCGCTGCAGCGCACCCTCTGGAGCAGGCTGTGAGTCCACCGGGTCACCGAGTTGAGGTTCGTTGACGTCCATCACCGTAGGCCGAGGGCCCGCAGCGCCTACCTCCGCGCCCGATGACACCATCGCCTCCTCCTCCGGCATCCCGCTGAGCACCGTGTCCTTCAGCCTTGCACGGACCTGATCCACATGCCTCTTCACGACACGGCCATTTCCTACAATGACCGTATAGGACACTGGGCCTGATGAGCCGTGGATGACTGCAGGGATCCACTTAGGACCATAGGAGTAGTTCTTGATGTACACTTTATCTCCAGGTGCAAAACACCTCAGGGCCTTGGTTGTGTCATGGTACTCTTTTTGTTTCAGCTGCTTTTGCTGCACCTTTGCCTTTACATCCGGCATGAGCAGGTCGAATAGAGACCGGGGCCTCCGAGCCATCATCAACTCGGCGGGTGACACACCTGTCGTAGCATGTGGTGTGATTCGATAACTGAATAGAAACCTTGAAACTCGAGTTTGTATGGTCTCTCCTTTGATCTTCCGCATGCCGTCTTTAAAAGACTGCACGGCCCTCTCGGCCAGCCCATTAGAGGAGGGGTGAAACGGTGCTGACCTCACATGCTGAATGCCATTGTTCTTCATGAATGACTCAAATTCTTCACTCGTGAAACAGCTGCCATTGTCCGAAACAGCCATTTTGGGTAAACCAAAAATGCTGAAACTCTGACGCAGCTTCTCTATGGTGGCGTGGGATGTGGATGTTTTCATAGGGTAGACGTCCATCCACTTTGAGTGAGCATCCACTGTTGTAGCCAATTTGATCATTTTATTCTGTGGTTAACTTGTTGTGAAGTTGCTATGACAACCTGGGAATAGGTGGGTTCAGTCAATCACAGGCACAGCCTACTTGTATGTGTCACAGGTGCACGGCAGCAGGGATTTTGGGAAACGCCACAGGGAAGCCACACAGTTTTTCAACCGTGCGTGTTTTGTTTGTTTTCAGTTGTTTTTGAGTTATCCTTTGTTTATTTTGCATCACGAGTTATTGTTTAAGTTTAAGTACCCGGTTTATGTTATGCCATATCCACCCTGCAAGCAAAATAAAACCTTTTAAATGCACTCAACGAGACGACCTGATTTACTGTCATCATCACCACGCGTTGGAAAGAGCTTCACACCATATCCCTCACTGGCAACCTTTCTTAGAAAAGTTGCCTTTACATAAAGTTGAAAAACTAGCTTCCAAACAAAATCGTTTGAAGACGGATGGACACGGAACTGACGGAAGGACAGCGCCCCATTCACTGCCTTCTTGCCGACTCATTCTTCACGCTACAACAGCCCGCAGTGGAACGCGGACCAAACATCAAAGCGACGGTGAGACTTTATTTATGAATGAATACAAGTTGCGGAAGGAGTGGCCTTCGCGCAACGGGATACAGGAAAATCCCGAGTAATTCTAAACAAAGACTCCGCCGATTGACAAACAAAGATGAGTAACGTGGGGAATCAGGAAATGAATGCAGCCGTCAGTCAAACTGAAACGGAGACTGAACTTGGTAAAAGGCTTTCTAAACTCATGTATAAAGCACTGGAGGCAAAAATCATGTCATTGCAAAAGGAAAGAAATGCTGGATTGAAGCACTTGTGCAAAACCGCCAAGGAGTTGGATCAAATGATGGCTTCAAATGAAAATGCTTCCATCATACAAATCAAACATGAAATGGTGTGGAAATTGTGTGGGACAACTACAAGGTCACATGAATCATTAAAGCCTTTATTGCCTGATAATGAAATGTCTAAACAAACTGAATGGTTTCAGAGTCACATGCACAATGTAAATGAAATAATTGACAAAGTGGAAAAATGGGTGCTTGCGAACAGGGAGCAATGCACGCCCACACATGACGATGATGAATTCAATGATGTGTCAATCAATGCAAATAAGGCTGTGGATGGTCCAAATAACACTGATGGGTCAAATCATGCAAATGAGGTTGTGGGAAACAGTGGTTCAAATGACAATGAGGGGTCAAATCATGCAAATGAGGTTGTGTTCAATCATGGTTCTAATCACAATACTGTGTCACATGCAAATGAGGTTCTGAATATTAATGATGGTTCAAATAACAATGCTGTGTCAAATGGAAATGAGGATGTGGATAATATTGGGCCAAATGACAGTGTTTCTAATACTGGTAAATCAAATGTGTCACGTGGGAGCTCTAGACACACTGTGTCTTCAACTGCCTCTGCATGCATCATGGCAGAGGCTGAAAGGGCTGCACTCCTGACTATGGAGGCTGCCTTAAAGGAAAAGCATGAGCTGGAAGCCATGGAGGAACAAATAAGGAAAAGAAAGGAATTGCTTGAACTGCAAAGTCAAATTGCTGCTCAGACAGCCAAGGTGACTGTCCTCAGGAACAGAGGGTCTGACATTGAAAGTAGAGTCACAGATGGAATGAATTCATATCTGTCAAAATCAAAGTCTGTTCTCAACCCCTCAGCTGTGCAATTTGTTCCACAAACCTCAAGCCGTCAATACAGTCTTCCACCAACAGGTGGCAGCAAAGCTGCAAACTCAACTCTATCACATCAGAACCCATACAACCAGTCCAATTCAGCCACAGGAGCTGCCAAAGCCATGCCATTACAGTCTCAGAAGCTGCAGGTGCCATACAGTATGTTCAATACTGCAGCCACAATGCCAATTGGAACAGGATCACAGCCCAAGGAAACCATTTCACAAAGAACCAGAACAAAACTATATGCTCCAAATCACAAACCAAGCATGCCTCAAAGGTTTCAGCAGTCATATTCCACTGCATATCCACCACAACAACAGAACCAAGTCAATGAGGAGGACAAAGACGGCATGCCACAAAGACCTCAACATCTACATCACACTGCATATCCACCACAGCAATCCAACCGACACAGTGAGAACCAAGACAATATTTTCACAATCATGCAAAAGCAAAATGACATCACAGCATTATTAGTGCAACAGCAATCTTCACTATCACTACCCCCCAGGGATATACCGATCTTTGATGGAAACCCTCTCGAGTACAACACGTTTGTTAGAGCCTTTGAACATGGAGTGGAAAGAAAAGCTGCTAGCAACGTGGACTGCTTGTACTACCTGGAGCAGTACACTCGTGGGCAACCTAGAGAGCTGGTGAAGAGCTGTCAACACATGCCATCTGACAGGGGGTATCCGAAGGCCAGGATGCTTTTACATGAACGCTTTGGAAATGAGCAGAAAATAGCCACTGCATATATGGAGAGAGCACTTGGATGGAAACCTGTGAACTCAGAGGACGTCGAGGCTTTACAAGCATTTTCATTATTCCTACGCATCTGCTGTAATGCTATGGAGGACATCAGCTACATGTCAGAAATGAATATGCCATCTAACATACGTGCAATAATCATGAAGTTACCATACAAACTTAGAGAAAAATGGAGAATCATCGCTTTTGAGCATCAGGAGAAACGGCACCGGCAAGCAGGTTTCAGTGACTTTGTGAACTTTATGGAGAGACAAGTGGCTATTGCTTCTGACCCACTTTATGGAGACATTCAAGACACATCAGTCTCATTGTCAAAACTCAAGTTTGGAAGTAAAGCATCGCAGGGACGCATACAGGAGCAAGGAAGCAGCTTTGCTACGTCTGTGGCATCTGTTAACTCTGAAAATGAAAAAGAGAGAGACTTACCCGATAAGCCAACAAGAGGATCCTGTCTGATGTGTGACGAGGGCCACAGATTGGAAGTGTGCCCTCAGATGGAGAAGAAGCAGCATTGCGACAAAATTGACTTTCTAAAAAGGAAGGGTGCATGTTTTGGGTGTCTGTCTGTCGGGCACATAAGTTCACAGTGCCACAGTAGGTTGTCGTGCAATATATGTAACCTGAAACACCCTACCATTCTCCATATCCATGCAAAGGAATGGGAAGAAATAAGATCACAACAAGATGAAAACGGAATAAGTCAAGCCACTACTCCCAAGACTTGTGGTCATATAGGGGCCGGAGCACAGGATTGCGTCTTGTCTATTGTGCCTGTAAAGATCAGGGCAAAGAAAGGCAGTACAACTTTACAGACTTATGCATTCCTAGATCCCGGCAGTTCATCTACTTTCTGTTCTGAGCAACTGATGAGGAAGCTAAATGTGAGAGGAAGGACCACTAGATTCCTAATGAAAACAATGAACCAAGAAAGCTTTGTCAACAGTCATGTCATCTCAGGACTAGAGGTCGCTGCACTAAATGGTGACACCTACATTGAGCTGCCTGATGTATACACCCAAGGAAAGATGCCTGTGACTTGTGATAACATCCCACGGCAAGAAGACTTGTATGCTTGGCCATATCTGAACTCTGTGGAAATTCCTGCTATTGATGCTGAGGTGGAGCTGTTAATTGGAACTAACTCTCCAGAAGCAATAGAGCCAGGGGAAGTGATAAACAGCAGGGGTAAAGGACCTTACGCTGTTAGAACTCTATTGGGATGGGTTGTCAACGGACCACTGAGAGGAGGCAATGAGAGTGGGATTAGCTGCCCCACAGTCACAGCCAACCACATATCCATGGCTCGGATAGAGGAATTGCAGATGAAGCAAGACAATCATGACTTCAGTGAGAAATCAACAGAGGACAAGCAACAAATGCCCACACAATATTGCAAGCCCATGCACATTGCTGACACGTCAGCTGAGCTCAAGAACGAACATTCCTGCTTGACGTTGCCTCTTGGAGAGGACAATGTTGTCATGCCCAACTACCACCACCCCGCTGAGCAAAGGGTCCTTGCTATAGGAGAAGCAAGAGACATCTCACACGGGAGGTACGTTGACACAAAAGGGAATCCAGCTGACGAGGCCTCTCATGGGGTGAAATTTGAACACCATCTCACTTGCAGTAGATTGATCCATGGCCCGGAGTTTCTTTCCAAAAGTGAAGAGGAACGGCCTATTTTCTATATTTCTATATTTTTATATTTTCTATATTCTATATTCTCTTTGTGGAAAAGGCTTAAGACCTCAGTTGTGTGTTTTCTCCAGCTGAGGAAGGCATTGCAGCTGTTGAGTCAAAAACGAAAAGAAATGCAAGCTTCTCTTTCCAGCACCGGATTTGAGACAACTCAACATAAGAACAAAGCAGAAGAGTACATGAAGAGGTTCAGGGCCACAATGGGTGGTCACACCTTATGTCCTGAAGATATTGACACAGCTGAAAGTGCCATCATTCAGTACTGCCTAATGGACAAGGTTTGTGATGAAATCACTGCTTTAAAAAGAGGAACATCTGGAGCGAGGAAAAGCAATCACACTCACCAACTTGATCCAGTGCTGAAACAAGGGAGCTTTGTCGCAGGAGACGTCGTCATGGTAGCTGAATCAAATGCGCCTCGTGGATCCTGGCTGTTGGGCAAGGTCCTGCAGACCTTTCCTGACAGACATGGACTTGTGCGGTCTGTGAAAGTCTGGACCAAGTACAACATCCTGGAGTGACCGATCACATGAAGACTAAAGACTGAAACCCATTCTCTACTACTGGGGTTACCAACCCTATTGGATACACACATACATACACGAACATTATGAACATTGAACACTGACGTGGACTATTTATTTGGCTACAATGTTTTGTATTTGTTGAATTGTTATGTTTTCATACAGTAACAATTAGGGGCCGGAGTGTTGTAGCCAATTTGATCATTTTATTCTGTGGTTAACTTGTTGTGAAGTTGCTATGACAACCTGGGAATAGGTGGGTTCAGTCAATCACAGGCACAGCCTACTTGTATGTGTCACAGGTGCACGGCAGCAGGGATTTTGGGAAACGCCACAGGGAAGCCACACAGTTTTTCAACCGTGCGTGTTTTGTTTGTTTTCAGTTGTTTTTGAGTTATCCTTTGTTTATTTTGCATCACGAGTTATTGTTTAAGTTTAAGTACCCGGTTTATGTTATGCCATATCCACCCTGCAAGCAAAATAAAACCTTTTAAATGCACTCAACGAGACGACCTGATTTACTGTCATCATCACCACGCGTTGGAAAGAGCTTCACACCATATCCCTCACTGGCATCCTTTCTTAGAAAAGTTGCCTTTACATCCACTATCACCAGGAACATTTCTCCGAGGAAAGGCCCTGCATAGTCCCTGCATTTTTTAACCTTTATTTTATTATTTTAGCGTTTTTACAATGCCCTAACCCCTAAAAATGAGTTATTTAGGTAGTACAGCAGCTCACACACATGCACTACAACCATACAGCGAGTCATCATATCATGATAAGAGAGATGATTACAAACTACAGTCAGAAGCCAGAAGGTATTAAAGTAAAAAAAAAAAGGGGGGGTTCAGGGGGTGATTCCACACATGTGCGTCAAGTCCCATCCACTCCCAGGGGAAAACCGGAAACCACGGTCCCCACTAGAAGTTGAAGCAGCTACTACTAGCAGCTTAAAGCCTGGGTTTGCGCTTTCCTCGCGCCGAAAATAATCGTATGTGTGGTATCACCCAAAGGCCGATAATAGCTAACTTACAAGCTCACAATGCATCGTATCCATGGTGCGTTGTGTGAGCTTGTAGTTCGGCTGTTCTCGGCGGGCAACACTGTCGTGTGCCGAAGCATAGATTAGGATTTAGTTTGTCTGTTAGTTAATGTTCATGCAGTTTGTTTGATGTCTTAATGATAATTATAATTATACTAATAACAAAAAAAAGGCCTGAGCATGTGCGCTAGGGGTAAACGGTATGCATTGTAAATACCATTGAGGACCAGGACATTGTTGCATGCTTTTCGGGGGAAATTCAGCCCACACGTCTTCCATGTTGAAGCATGCTTTATATTTCTGTCTTCTGTCTTTTCCTCAGACCTGTTTTGCTCAAAGCCATGTTTACAAAATACTGTGAAAGCAGGAGATGACCTGCTTTGAGATTCACTGACATGCCAGCTTACATGCCATATTTGTACAAAATTATTTTTAACTTTCAATGCCAATCTTAAATGTTAGAGCTTATTATTTTTAAAATCTGTATAAAAAAAAAGACCGGCAAGAGGAATCTCTTTTATTAAAAAAAGAAATCATGAAAACAGTTTGCTGTGATGACTTTATCATGTGTAAAATGAATTACAATTGACTCAGTGTTGCCCCCTGCTGTGTGCATTGAACCCTACAGGCCTACAACACAAGAACAGTTCCATACCACGCTTTCCAAGTTCCTTTGATTCAATTCATTAGAATCAAACACATTAACCTGGGTGGTGGTGTTGGGAAACTAAATTGTCTTTGTAGAATTTGAAAGAAACCGTCATCGAATTTACTCAGCCAACTTAAGGTAGGCCTACTGTAGTTTATAGTTCAATTATATCAATTCTGTCATAGTTTATGAAACGGGTGACACGGATACTGTAGTGTAGTCTCGATAGTGTTTGTGTGTTGTTGAGTCTTGTCCACCATGGCGCTTAAAGTGTGTCAGACTACAGTCAAACATGGTGGCTATACGCTCCGTGGCTGTAGAATATCACAGAGTAATGCATGGAGAACAAGATTGCGGTGGCACTTTGGTCGGCCCAAGGTAAAGGTTTTTCACTTTGTTTACAATGTGCATTTATTAAATTGTAGGTCTCTGTTGCAGAGTCATAGGAAGACTTATTAGACCTAGAATGTCTGTGATCATTTATATACTAAATATAAAGTAAGTACATTCTGTATACATGCACAGACATAGATCGATCGGTTGCACTTGCACCCGCTCCTGGTAAAAATGAAACATAGGCTACGCTGCATAAATGTGATAAATGGTTTGTATTCAACCCATTAAATAATTCCAAAGACGTGGAGTGAGATATTGTCCTCTAGTTTCACATCCACGTGAAAGTTCTGGCACAAAACGTGTATTTAGTCAAATATCTCCACTTTTTCACGAGATGCACACGGACGGTTTTCTCTCCAGGCCAGAGGCCCGGAATGATCCATGGACTGCAATCCTGTTGATTACCACAAACTTCATCACTGGCCAATTGTGTGCCCCAAACATGTGCGCTTCCCTGGTCAATTGGTGATGACGTTTGTGGTGATCAGAGGAAGTTTTGATTAATTCAGTCCATCATCATTCCGGGAGAACTTACGTGAGGTGCCCGTGTTTTATTTAATTGTATTACTTTTTTCGTATTGGGAGGGCAGTATGAATACTGGACAACTCACCCCGGTGAGTTGTCTTCACTTTATGACATGGCGGGGTGAGTTGTCTGTACTTTCCGCTGGGGCTGGAGTTGGTAAAGGGAAAGGACGGACAGCTCACCCCGAAAGTCCAGACAACTCACCCTGGTGAGTTGTCTTCACTTATATTAAGGATAAATGGGAAATATTCAGTATATAAAAGCGCTCAAAGGGTATACATATTCAGACAACTCACCCAGAAAGTGAAGACAACTCACCACAAAAGTGAAGCCTGCTCAACCCAAAGTGAAGACATCTCACCAGGGTGAGATGTCTGTTGAGTTATCCGGACTTTCGGGGTGAGATGTCCGGACAACTCACTTGGAGGTGCAAAAAGGGTGAATTGTCTTGTTACCCTGTGGGCCCCCCACCACACGTATAAACTGTACTTTTTGGCCAAAAAGGGATTTTGTTTCCACTGGGAAAAAATACTTTTAGTAACTCCAATGCGCCCTCTACCGATATTGCCCAGAGAACTGCCTCATAGAGAATATTTTTTCTCTGGTGAAAAAAATCCCTTTCTGGCCAAAAAGTACCGTTTATACGTGTGGTGGGGGGCTCAGAGTGCGTCCACTAAGGAAAGTAGGCTTTCTAATTACACAACTCGCCTTTGTTTGGGTGAGTAGCAAAAACGTTATTTTTAAATATGCTAAAGAGGAGAGGCTGGTCTAAGTTCCATGTGAGATTTAAAAGCGAAAGTAGCATAGCCAATGCAGGGCAGAATCGTAGAAGCATTGGCTATGGACCAGAGCTAGGTTAAAATGGAGTCTTGGATAGCTCTAAGTTAATTTGTCTATATTTATTATATAATATATATATATATATATTAATTATTTATCCCCCTGTGAAAAAAATGCGCTTCAAGTCATTGGCTGTATTAACACGCATGTCTTGTTTCTCTTACTCTCTCTCTCTTGAAGCGACTTCTCAGGCCGGTGAAAACGAGCCCAACGCCACCGACGCCAGCATCGTGACGGAGGTGAGTGTCGGGCACAACGCCACCGACGCCAGCATCGTGACGGACATCGTGGCTCGCACATGCAGGGACCTGCAGCTCTACCGGCCCAAGTCGGAGAGCGGTGAGTTAAGGTCCCCACACACCGCAATCCATGATGCTTTACAGGGCAGGAAAAAAATGGCATTGAAACTATAGATTAAATTAAAACAAGCAAAAACTGCAACATTAAAGGCTCATACATAGTCTGGATTTTCGGTGGTGGGGTGACCACCGAACTACAACATGACGTCACAAGCCGCGGTGAAGCGCAAACCACCGCCACCGCTCCAGCCCTTCTCTCTGTTTTTACTCACCACCACCACTCAGCTCCGGTGGTCAGCTCACCACCGGAAATCCAGACTATGAATAGGCCTTTAGACAATTAAACAATGGCAACGAGTAAGACTATTTAAAACAAAACTGCAGTAAATCCAGCAGAACAGTGAATACATGAATAAGAAGTAAGAACACAGAGGTTTTAAAAGCAAGAGTGTAGAAGTAGGTCTGCTATGTGCTTTAAAAATGTCTACAGAGGCTGCCTGTCGAAGGTACAGTGGGAGTTTGTTAAACTACAGAGGCTGCCTGTCGAAGGTACAGTGGGAGTTTGTTAAACTACAGAGGCTGCCTGTCGAAGGTACAGTGGGAGTTTGTTAAACTACAGAGGCTGCCTGTCGAAGGTACAGTGGGAGTTTGTTAAACTACAGAGGCTGCCTGTCGAAGGTACAGTGGGAGTTTGTTAAACTACAGAGGCTGCCTGTCGAAGGTACAGTGGGAGTTTGTTAAACTACAGAGGCTGCCTGTCGAAGGTACAGTGGGAGTTTGTTAAACTACAGAGGCTGCCTGTCGAAGGTACAGTGGGAGTTTGTTAAACTACAGAGGCTGCCTGTCGAAGGTACAGTGGGAAATGTCTATTACACACTGTATATCTCTGCTGTCGGGAGGAAACCTCATAACTCCAAAATGTTCATTTTTCAGGAAATATAAAGAAAACCATATATTAAAAAAAAAGAAGCAACGCTGCCTCATCAAAGTGTTGTAACTTTATATACAGTATTGTCAATTACTTCCATGCGAGGGGGAGAGCTGGTGGAGTTAGTTGCTTTAGCAGACAGGGCCAATGGAGTTAAGAGGTTTTGTCCAAAGCACTTTTTACCACTTTCCATTGGTTCAATATTTTCTAAACAACACAGATGTAAAGGGTGTTCAATAGCACTGATTTATGCTATACAAAAATCGAAAAAATGGAGTAATGAGGTTTCCTCCCGACAGCAACGAAAATGGACCCTTTCATAAAGGTCTAGTCACCTGCAGAGTCACGCTGTGAAAAGGTGTAATCCCCCCTAAATCTGATCCCATGTGCTTCTTGCTCTGCCTCCGTCCGTAGGATGGTATTGGATCGACCCTAACCTGGGTTGCACCAGAGACGCCATCAGGGTGTTCTGTAACATGACGACTGGAGAGTCGTGTGTCTACGCCCGAAAACATGTCCCCCTCCAAACCATGTCCTGGATCAGGCCAAATGATCACAAACCCATCTGGGTTTCCTCAATATACGATGGATTCCTCGTGAGTCAGGACACACATTTCACCTTCGGTCTTGTGAGTATTAAGATTCCCATGTGAACTAAATTGACATTAAAAGGATCCCTGGCTAATAAGACTAATATGCCTTAAAACATTATACTTGCCCTCTACAACTAAAATAAAAAACACCTTAAATATTGTATTTCTTTTCATAAATAGAGAATCTTTCACTCAATGGGAGCTGATCCTGTCGCAAGTTGATGATGTCATATGTCCATGTGGTCTAGCCCTATGGAATGTATGGAGTGCATATGCTAATAAAAAACTACTTTATGCTTCCTACGGATAATATGAGCGGCAAAGCAATATTTTAAAGGACCTATAACATAACATTCTACTTTTTCAATTTATTTTGTGTTTTTGGGGCTCTGATAATATCAGAGCCCCAAAAACACATATGTGTTTTCTATCCTCACAAATAACCAATTTTGAAAATCAGGCTTTCATATCATAATATGATATGAAAGCCTGATTTTCAAAATTGGTATATGGGTGTTTTAATGGAAATCACCATTATATTATATTCCATAGGCCTGGCCCACACATGGACATATGACATCAACTTGCGACAGGAGCAGTTCCTATTGAGTGAAAGATTCTCTATTTATGAAAGAAATAAAATATTTTACCACTCCTCCCTTCTTATCAACCACTCCTCCCTCCTTATCAAACCCACCTGCCTTTCATTATCACCCGGCCAATCCCCGGTGCAATCAATCACTACAGTATAAATACGCCTGCGATCTCTCAACCAAGTTGTTTGTTCTGCTCCACGACAGACCAAACATGGGTTGTGAGTACTGCACCTGTAAATCGGCTATTTTCACTATTCTTCAAATTTGCCATCCTCCTCCACCACAACCTCCTCCTTCCGCCTCGATTCTCTAGGAATCCAGGGGGGGGGGGGGGGGGGGGGGCAGTGACGGACTCATTCTGTTTCAATAAACTGTTAATCTTGAGCGAAGGTGTGGTCTCTTACTAGTGCATGACGGTGTAGTGTGACTTTCTTCTGATGTGTGCGTGTGTGTGTACAAAATAGTATACAGTCGTTCGTAAGCCATTTTTACAACTATGTATGGAGTGACAAAATGTAACGCACTTGTTTATTTTCAAATTGTATCCCTTTTAATTTCAACTAAACCTGTACACAAAACACACATAGCATCACATCCTTGGTGTGTGTGTGTGTGTGTGTGTGTGTGTGTGTGTGTGTGTGTGTGTGTGTGTGTGTGTGTGTGTGTGTGTGTGTGTGTGTGTGTGTGTGTGTGTGACACATCATTATGTCGAAAGACTTTTCGACGGTCACTGTGTTTTCCTCCCTCCGTATAGTTCAGCTATGGAAGCCCATAGCTGGAGATGACAGCCCTGCAGCGGACATCACTGCTGTCCAGATGACCTTCCTGGGACTGCGCTCCACCAAGGCCCGTCAGAACCTCACGTACCACTGCAATAAGAAGAGCCTGGAGGGGTCTCTAGTACTGTGGGGCTCCGACGGAGATCGAACACCACCATTACCACGACCAACAACCCGATTACCACTTCCTGGAGGACCGTTGCTTGCGGATGGTGAGCGGCGAAAATTCAACGGGTTGGCAAAAGACCGTATTGGAGTACGAATCACACACAACATCCAATTTCCCCATCGTAGATATTGGCCTCGTGGATATCGGTGGAGAAGACTAGGATTTTGCTGTCGACATAGAATAACACGACATAAAGAATAAAATAAAGCGTTGTTTATAATGCATTTTATTTGATCTTCCATCAGTGAATTTATATGATTTAAATTCATTCATTCATTATTTTGCCAACTTTGCCAAGCACTGCCAACCGAAATGATCACCGTCTTTAATTAATGATATTGATAAAAAATTGCCAAAAATGTGACTGCTGGTGGAAGTTGCGACACACACACACACACACACACACACACACACACACACACACACACACACACACACTAGAGGACACAACTGCAGCACCAGGAAGAAGGGACAAGGGCCCAGGAAAAGGTGACCTAGGCCATGTAGTAACGGGGTAATGACGATAGAGGGCGGTATATACCCATGCCAGCATGGATGGTCTGAGACGCACTGTCTACTGTACAGTGTTTCAGTAGAATATTATTGGTGTCTCGTTGGATAAGATTTTGTCCACATTTCCATGCTGTATTGATGTTATTAGTAGTACCATATAGAGATAACAAGTACAGGTATTTACATTGATCAAAGTAACATCTATACATTCTCTAATTGTGTAGACTTCTTGTAAATTAAGTAATGCAGATGTTTAACGAGAATTTAACTCTTAAGAGCATAACACGATGGTTTCATTTTACACTCAAGAGTTAAAGATCTGATGAGGGTCCATGCATTTGGTTAACAACTCTCCATCAATTAGCTGGAGACCACCTGGAACCCCTCTCACGGACCACTGGTGGTCCCAGGACTACAGGTTGAAAACCACTGCACTGCAGAATTAAAATCTTCTCAAACCATCCTAAATCCATCTACCTACTTTAGTACTTAAGTAACTTCTTCCTCACACGTCAGTGACGTCACACCCAGTACGTTGATGGACAAAGTACTCAACCCCAGTAGTCCTACTACTAGAGTCAAAATATAGTTGCCATAGACTCCTTTAATTTGTGAACACCCCGGACACGGCGGACAGTTTAAGTTGCTCTGAGTAGATGATGAAATGACCCGCAAAAAATTGAAAGTGAAATATTCTTTTAAGTATTCAAAAGTATATTTTCTTTTTTAATGTCAATGCATTGCTTTATTGAAATGTATTTTTTGTAAAGATTTGACAGAAATGTTCAATTATGGTGAAAATCTACAAAAGCAAGTACACTGCAGTACTTTAACTCAAGTACAAATTTGACTGAGCAACTTTCACTTGTAGTTGAGTAATATTTGACCAGGAGTAGCGTTTGACTCAAGTACTGGGGTCGAGTAGGCCTTTGTCCACCATTGGCCGAATCATACCTTATCTGCCAAAAGACATACTTGGATTGACGTTTGATATTCACTAGGGATGCGCGATTAATCTGTAGCATAATCGGAATAGATTATTATTATTTAATCGGTTTTCACCAGCAAAAAATAATAAAAAAAATATCCTAATCCTAATTTGTGTATACTCATCTCATTCAGTAGGTATTCAGTTGTGAAAACAGACACTTAGAAAAGTATTATGCAATTTATTGATTGATTGAATACTCTGTTAACAGACTATAGAGCGTCGCAGTCCCACCCCCTTTCAGAACGAGTGGCCCAGGAAATAAATCCCAATGCATTTTTCCCATAGGCATTTCTTAAAGTATTTATTTAAAGACAGTTACGCCGCGGACAAAGCCAACTCGGATCGTGACAAATCATGACAATGAACACAATGCTTTGGGCCGATCAAATAATTTATAAGAAAAACAAAACAAATAGTGTTGTCTCCTGTCTTTATTTTCTTCTTTCTAATGATTTGATCGGCCCAAAATATTGTGTTCATTGTCATGATTTGTCACGGTCCGAGTTGGCTTTGTCCGCGGCGTAACCGTCTTTAAATAAATACTTTAAGAAATGCCTATGAGGAAAATGAACAGCAATTTATTTTCCGGGTCTCTCGAGGGGGCGGGACTGCGACGCTCTATAGGGCCCTAACCTAGGCCTAGGTTTGTTTCCATTGTGGTCCTCTGTATAATATCGGAATCGGTCAGAATCGGTATCGGCAGATATGACCCTGCAAATAATCGAAGATCGGATATCGGTCATAATTTCATAATCGTGCACGAGAGCTGTGGGTGAAACAACACAGTGACTTGTTTGCTGTTCTCTCTCGGATGGGATTTAACTGCTCTCTGGCAACGCTCAGGCTGAGGTTGAGGGTTGGATTCCCTGTGCTGACCCCAAACAATGTCAGGTCGGCTGCCACAGCTGGACACATGCGCACGCCAAAACACACACATGCATGGAATTATGTAGGGACGTACACACGCACGCACCTACGCACGCACGCACACACACACACACACACACACACACTCACTCGTAGAGAGCCAAAACCTTCATCTCAGCCCAACTCCATCTTCTAGCCAGACCACCATCTCTCTCTCTCTCTCCATCCTTCTTTCTCTCTCTGATGACTTCTGTCATCAGAACCATTCACACAGGACCATTTACACACCATTTACATCACTCATACTGCGGGTCTGCTGGGTCATTCATACTCATTGTTTTTGGATTGTTCTCTTTCGAAGTGCAGCCATGCAGTATATCCCTCGTCTGCAGTATGTCTGCACGTCTCTTTTTCTTTCCTTGTCTCTCAATCTCCATCCCCCTCTTCCCCCCCCCCCCTCCTTGTTCTCTGTCTTTCTTTCATTTCTCTTTATGTCTTTCTGTCTATTCCCCCGTCTCTATAGCTCTTTTTTGAATTATTAGACAAATAAAAGTGACTCTGATTCTTTTCTCAGATGTGGTGGTCTCGGAGCGGAGCGGGGCGGTGGCTTTGCGTGGGCATAAACCGCCCTGAGGTCTACAACACAACGCGGTGAACCTGAAGACGGCTGCTGGAGGGTCTAAACGTCCTTGGGACAAAGACCCGTCCCTCAGTGTGGCCGTCCTTCATGGCCAGGTGACAGGTGAGAGTGTGACTGGCCACTCGACTTGCCATGCTGTCGTGCGCTTGTGTAGATCTAATGTTTTCGGCGTGTGCTGCCGTCATAAGGCAAAGTATAAATCAGGCTAGGGGTGGGCGATATGGTGATGAATATCGTCGAGAGACTCGAGACTATACAATGTTTCCACGATGTGCCTTTTCAGAGATATCTGTTGTTTTTTCACATGTCTTAATCCATCAGCAGCACCATTTACACTTTTTACTATAGTTCATTCAGATAACTCACGAATAGATTTAACCAATATTTACCATATTATAGAATGAGAATACAAGTGTGCATATAATATTTTATCTTGGCGTTCGGCTCTGCTACATTTTTCTCCCTGTTCGGCACAATTAAACACCATCGTTAACCATTAAACATTAAGAGCAGGGAGATAGATCTACAATAACAGTGGTTAATTGAGTGGTTAATTTCTTGCTGACCCACAACACTCTTCTGTTCTGCACCTTTTCCTTCTACACTAGTTTTTGAGTGGTGCAACCACTCCTACAATCAGGAATGTCCATATGTATCATGTATCATGTATGTGTCCGTCATGAGCACGAGTGGTGTGCGCATGCGTGAAACCAGCAATGGCCAGCAATGTCCGTGTGGGGTAATGCTGTGAAACCTCAGTGAACGGATCGGTCGTTCGTTCGTTCACTAAAATGATTCGTTCATTTCGTTCATTTCGGTCCTGTAAACTATAGGATCTCCCGTACGGACCATACTCTATGGCACGGACCCACCAGTCACTCGAACGAGTCGTTCAATCATTGGCCGAGCCAGGCCGATCGTCCTTCCAGGCTATGGGATTTTCTCTGGGAGGGATGGGGTCTAATCTCCTCTTGTGTGGCTGAGAGTAGCCATTTTTTCCCCTGCGCTCTATGGTAGTAGCAGAGTAGCATTGTCAATTAGCATCGAACATTTGCGCTCGTTATAGCTAAATACAGTATTAGAGTCAGAGTCAGACGATCCGCGATGTCAACACCAGTCACTCCTCCCAGTCACCCCCAGTCATGATGCCTTCTACCCGGGCATAAGTTCCTCTTTACATCCCCTGTCTTCTGGGACCACCAGAGCTCCAATAGCTATAGCAATTATCACAATTTAAATAAATAAGAATCTTGAAACTATTTCACATTAACAATGTTGGTAAAACTAAGATATTTGAGGGGAAATATATAATTTATATCCACAAATAAAACACACATCAATGCTGCGTGCGCTGCGTGCGTGCGGTATCGCACGTGTGTGTGGGTATAGCACGTAGCAACACACATCAATGCTGCGTGCGTGCATGAACGCGGTGCGTGTGTGTGCATGACCGCGGTATGTGCGCGCGTGCGTGCGTGCACGTGTTTTGATTGATTGATTGAAATATTTATTAACAGTTTGTAGAATTTACAGTACATTTTAAGCACAAACTCAATACAAAGACTGTCAACTGTGAGTGGACGACCCAATTAAGCATTACACTTGTTTACAACAGGGTCCACATTGTTCAATTCATCAAATGTGTGTGTGAGACCTTCAAGTGACACTGTTGAGAAACCTTGAAATTCATGCGCAGACTAGAGTACTTAACCAAAAATGTAAAATGACACAGATGCTTTCCTGGTTCTAATGTTTTACAACCTGAGGCAAATTTTACAAATACCTTAAAGTACAGTAACTATAACAATAAATGTGTAGTTGCAGCACTCAGTTCACACGGGTGTGATTTTTCCTTTACAATTCATAATCTTCTTTGCATTGGCCCCGATATAATAGAATTGCACTTGGTTTGACTTGGACTCATATAATCCAGCAGAGGTGGCCAGAGCAGTGCTGTATAATGTAGGTGCTGTATACATGCACGCACACATGCGCACGCAGCGCACACACTCTCACACCTGCGACGGGGCCTGCACTGTATCAACCACTGAGAACCTGCTGAATTATTATGCCGTACCTCTAAAAATAATCATAATCAACACACTCGCGCACTAAACGAACACCTTCCCACAGTGGAAATAATGTCTTCGGCCTGGCTCCACCAGTACTTACTCCCTGTCTGCATTGTAAAGGGCACTCCAACTCCAATTGATTGAAGCACGCAAGTGTACAGTGGTTCCCATGAACGATTGCCACTAGGCCTATTCCTGTCTGGTTTCTACACACACACATGCATGCATGCACGCACACACCCCATGTGCACAGATGCATGCACACAGCTGACAGCTCCTTCAAGCGCCAAAGTGTGCTATGATTCATGTACATGCTATGGCATTTATTTCTGCCTTCTATTTACTAGAATTACTACTGTTGCTATTCTTAAATTATCTCCGTTATTGCTGCTGCAATGTTGAGGAGCCAAAACAAATTCCTTTTGTGTACACTGTTTTTATTGATTCTATTCCTTAGTCTTAGCCTTTTCTTAGTGTTTTTCCCCTAATAAAGTTAAATGTATTTATTGTTTTCTCATTCCCCGATGTAAAGCATCATTGTTTGGGTTCTCAGAAAAGCGCTATATAAATTTGAGATACCGGTATTATTATTATTATTATTATTATTATTATTGTGTAACAATAAAACATCTTGAATTTAACTGCCCAGTGCCCACTCAGTGTTTTGGCAAAGAAAGAAAGAATAACCAAGCATTCAGTTCATAAATTCTCCCAAGAACATTTCATATGTTGGTGGTTTGCCAACAAAGGCTGTTCAGAGTTGAACTGAAACCAACGTGTGAGGTGAAAACGTAATTGCCTCATGTTAAATGGGTTAGTGTTGCGCTTTGCAATAAGCCCTATAGCAAAACGGCACTGGACCTGCAATTCTTGCCCGTCTATTATGCATTGTTAACAGTCCCTGCAGTGCACATTAATTCATACGTATAGGTTCACCTATAGTGCTGTAACGAGATGGCTGGCCTCAGTGGCGATTAGCCATCCGTTCAAGCTTTGAGATGACAGGTTCCTGTTCGGGAGAACCGCCGTTTCTCCAAACATGAGGAAGCCATTTTGTTCAAATTAGTGCTAACGTGATCACTCTCTCTGCTCTCATTTTATGTTTGTCTTTGAGGGTGTTTTTTTTTTCTTCCTGATGAAACATAATTAAATGTAATTGGCCTACACGTAGGCTTTGAATGTGTTGGCACATATTTCGAGTATTTTGGGCCCCCATATCTGTATTTTGTAACTTTTCTGTGGTCAGGTGGAATGTGGCCATGAACCAGCTTCATGGCAGGCTGCCTAGGTCACCACGCGGGCATGTGGAATGAAACATTGTCACCAGATATCTTTTTAAATAAATCTGTTGCTTTCATCTTATTCCTGTGCAGAGATTGAATGTAACCTATTTTATTTAATTATTTCACTTTTGTTGTTGTAAGGTAATGTACAGTGTTAAACATAAATGCTTCCATTTTATGTGCTGTACCATATAGTTTATATTCATCTCTAGTGCCTACATAGAGTAGCCTAATAATGAGCTTCAGTCAAAAGGTGGGCGGCTTATGTGTTCTTTTCTACTCCATCGCATGACTGTGTCGCTTGCCAACTACAAATGATTTACATGCTACCACGCATCGCAAGGTAGTAAATCCGTTCTTGTCAGCAATGGGATATAAATAAAGCTTAATATTGTTAGAAAAAGGGTCTCATAACATAAAAAGTAAAACCTACATTCAATTTGATTTAGCAGTCCCTCCCAAAGAGTTGAAAGATATACTGTATCACGTCGAGTTTAGATTATTGTACAGTTTACAAAGCAGACTGGGCTAGATTAGATTTTGAACCCAGGATGGAGATTATGAGGTCAACATTTTTAAACTGTTTGGGGTGCCCAGTTAGTTTAGCGAGTGCGTAAACAGACCATAGGCTTTTTGTGTGTGTGAGAAGCCGCCAGGGCAGGTTCACATCCGACCTATCTCTTCTTCTCTACACTGACCTACGGTAATACGTTAATCGTGGATCTCATGAAGAAAGCCGTGGCTCAAATGCAGAACTAGGACTTACTGGCCAGCCTGTGATGTTGGTCATATGACGGATGTATGACTCCAAATTTTAGGCAAGGTTTCAGCCCGATTAAAAGTGTGAAACATGATATGTGAAAATGTTAGATGTAGGCTACTACATCTATACCCCACTTGAACCTGAGAAGGCCTACACTTAAACAAAACTCCAGAAGTTAAACTCCAGAAGATCCAGTGTTCTTTTTTTTTAAATTAACAACTGGGGCTACAATCTGAACACTTTCCCCAAGCACCTCGAACCGCGGTCGCTAAAGCCCTCCATGAAGAGAGAAGCTTTCCAGAGCTTCTCATTTTCTCTTTACGTGAAGACAAAGGTGCTCGGTCACACTGCTGCTCCCATAAACAGTGTGACACTGTGTTTTTATACAAGTGCCCTGCGTTGACCCATGCCTGTAATCAAAGCCCACAGTCTATGGGTGTTGCTGGCGTATGTCCCTGTCATAACTATTTTCATTACAGTCAGCGGGGAGAGAGAGAGAGAGAGAGAGAGAGAAGGAAGAGGAGGGAAAGGGAGAGCAAAGCATAGAGAAGGAGAGAGATTTAACAGTCTATGTCACTGCGTTTGTATAGGCCTCTTGGGTAATGTTGTAATGACCACATGAATCCAACGAAAGGGGCTTTGGTGCCTGCTATTAATGAGAGCATTGTACTGTAAGTGTGTGTGTATGTGCATACGTCTTTTGTGTGTGTCTGTCAGTGTGTGCTGCAATGCAGACGCTGAATTACACTTTCACCTTTTTTTGTGTGTGTGCACTGTGCACGCACACATGCAGCGTGTCCTGTGCAAAGGCGCTGCGGCATGTCGGACGGTGTGTGCAAGTACCGTATGCATGTTTGCGCACACATGATTCTGCATGCATTATGTTTGCGTGTGTGTACAGTATCTACTGTATGTGTGTATGTGTTGGGGCTTGTCAGGGAAGAAAACCATTTGTATGCCAGCAGTCAGTCATCCGTCCCAGCATGCAGCGGTCGTCCTCATATGCAAGCCGCTGTCCAAATTGCAGCCCCGCCGACTCCAGCTCAACTTGTTGTTTTTTTCATCCTCGTCATTTTCCCTTCCTCTCTGACTTTTCCAGCTGCCATACTTTGTAATTTTGTGGTCTCTTCCAGGAGGGAATTTCTGCACTGGTTACGATCTGAAGGAGCTGGCCAATCACACGGCCTCCCTCAAATTGGAGCAAGATGTCACAGAGGGTCCTGGGCCGATGGTGAGAGAGCCGCGTGCGTGTGTGTGCGCGCTTGTGTGTGTGTGTGTGTGTGTGCGCGTGCGCGCGTGTGTGTGTGCATGCACGTGCGCACATATATGCATTTGAGTGAGTGTGAGATCAATGTTTTCACTATCTTGGCAGATCCAAACGCCTCCATCAAAAACCCCAAAAAAAGGAACCTTGAAAGTGATCATTTATTCTGACCATTTTCTAGACCTCATTAAAATAATTTAGCTACATTTTTATGGCCTGGCCCAGCAGGAGGCGAGCTGCCTGTAAGAGGGGGTGTCGGGGTGTGTGTGTGACTGTGTGTGTCCAGAGATAATCTCTCAAACAGGCACAGCTGGACTACTCAGCGCCTTCGTCAGCTCTGCCCAGTAAGCCTCGGAAGGACCGCCACCATCTTGTTTTCCCATAATGTTTTATATACTTCTTTTTACACACTTTTATATTTTATAATAGAGGTCAAAGGGGTTCAGATCCGGCTGAAACCTTGCCTAAGTATGGAGACAAGGTTTTTCTTATTTTTTTGGAATTTCTTCTTCCTTTTGTTTGTTTTGTTCTAAAATTTAAAAAGAGATATTTTTTTAAATGTATGAGAAGAAAATGGCATTTTTACTCGAGTCGTGACCCCCAAACAATTGGTCTGTGACCCACAAATGGGTCCTGAGTGACCCACTGTGTCAGTGGGAAACAGATAGGTGGGACACACACACACTAGCTCTCAAGGTTGACCTGACGAAGAGCACAGACTCGAAACCTCATTACGTTTTATTGAAGCATGCCAGTGTGTGGTGGCTTCTATTCTTTTTTTTCATAGCTGGCTGACGTCACAGGCTGGCCACACGAAGCCACAGCGTTACCATTTGGATACCGACATCCACATGATTTGGTTTTTTAAACACAAAATAATTAACCCTCGTGCTATATCGGAATGTTGAGTGCATTGCCCTCATGTCTATCCCGATACATAACGTATGTGTGTGTTCGTGCAATGCATGAGATGTGTGCATCCCCAGTCCATTGGTGTGCATCGCAAATCTGTACACACATCTGTATGATGGAATGCCAATGGTGAGCCAGAAAATAGCAGCCAGGAGAATGAGACTAGCAGGATACTGCCAAAGACACCAAGAGCTGCCAGCCAGCAAACTAGTGCTGTGGGAACCAACACACGGGCACCGGTCACGAGGACGTCCCACGCTAACATACGTGGATGTACTCAAGAACGACGCAGGAGCGCAAAGCACCAACGAACTGGCCAGATGTATGGAGAACCGGGATGACTGGAAACGACGATGGAGGGCTCGTCTGAGGATGACCTAGAGAGAGCACGTGCTGCGTGCATAAAGCAATACACGTCTTATCAGTCAGTCGATGGAATGGAGACTCCTTACAGAGATAATGTAACTTCAACCGATAACACTAGTGGAACCTCCGTAAACTCAGCGTGGAATGCATGCATCCCCAAGACGGGAACGGCTTTGGAATGGACCCCCTGGCCTCCCTCAATGTGCACACAGAATAAAGAGTTGCAATGCATCAATATTTATGGCTTTGTGAGATTAGCAGTTACTTCATTACAATGTATACAGAGTGTCCTTTGTTTGGACAAACGGGATTTGTGTCATTTGCTGCTGCTGACATAGCGCTGAACCATAAATCAGGGAGGAAATCCTGAATGTTTGCGTGTGCATAAGCTTAACACAAAGCAGAAAAGCATGAAACTAATTATGAATTAATGAGTAGTGTAAGTAGTATTATACCAGTTTAATTTGACGCCTGTGTTTGTGTAGGAGCGTCAAGAGATTCCTTGGCACAGGGAAGAGGCGTTGTTGCAGCCTCGTTCAGAAAGGCAAGGCAAGTATATTTGTGCACATTTCAACAAGACAATTCAATGTGCTTTACATAAAACATTAAGTAAAGGAAACACATTATAATATACAACATGAAAGGAGTTTTCCCTTTGTGCTCATTTGTATGTATAGACAGTGATGAAGAACACCTGGTCAAATATTAAAAGGCAAGGTTGCTCTGTCAAATTTGTTAAAGTTAAAGTACTGGAATACTTGCTTTGAAAAAATACCAAGTATTCAAATGTACAAAGCATATTTCCATTTTGATATCAATGCATTGTTCATGTTGTATTGAAATGTATGCATTTCCCCCAAAAAACAAAATAGTGAAAAGATCTTTTTTGTATTTGAATTGGGTCTTCATAATGTACTTTTTCCCTTCCTAGAAATGTGATGGCGTCAAAAGTACAATATTTGTCTTTGAAATATAATGAAATGATGCTCTCACTCAAGTATGCACAAGTAAACTACAGATACTCCAAATATTTACTTAAGTAGGCTACAGTACTGCTATTTTCAAAAGATTCGTATACATTTGAAAATGGGACATTCTGTCTGAGTACCTTTTACTTTTGGTAGTAAGTATATTTTGATGTCAATACTTTTGTACTTTTACTAAAGTAAATTTCGACTACAGGACTTTTACTTGTCAGTACATTACGAGGAATATTTCTTCATGGCAGTATTGATACTTTTACCTGTGAGTACTTCTTCCCACCACTGTGTATGTGTGTGCATGTATTCATGTGTAAACTTTTGCCGTCATTTGATACAGTCCATCGTCCATCCAATTCCAGGCTGGTGTTGTCCAAGCCGCTGATAGCTGTGGCCAGTATGCGGTCGGCGGGAGGGCTGGAGTTGGCTCTGCTAGCGGTTGGCTCTGCTAGCGGACCTGAGAGTTCTGGAGGAGAGAGCGCTGTCGTGGGGGTCGGTGTTCTGATTTGGCACGTCTCCCTAATCATCATCATAGCACTCCTGGCTGTCTGTCTGTCTTCTGGAACAGTTACGGTAAGTGGTTCTCAAACCTTTTCATGTCAAGGAAAACCCACAAATATATGTATTTTGCCGCGGACCCCCCCCCCCCCATCTGAAACGATGTTGTGCCAGGGCCCCCCAGAAGAGAAGATTTGTGTTGAAACTTGAAAAACAATGTTTTTTTCAGATACAGTATATGCAAGCTCGTAGAAAAGCGTATCCAAGCTTGTAGATCAGTTATTTTGGAACCCTTGGGGGTCCCTGACCCCCCTTTGGGGGAGTTTGTTATAGAGCAGGTTCTCACTTCTCACCCTCCTTTTTCTCTTTGTGTGTGTGTGTGTGTGTGTGTGTGTGTGTGCGTGCCTTTATGTGCTGTGTAAGAAAATCAATCCTGCTTCTGACCGTGTGCCTCTTGTCTAAATATGTCGGAGTCTCTGAAAATAACTTTGTGTTACGTCATCGCCCCCCCCCCCCCCCCCCCCTCAAAATGCCAGGAAGTGAACTCTGTTGCTATTTTTCAACTCTTATCTGTTATCCACCCCGTTATCTCCTCAGCCTCCCTCTGTTTGTGTGCATGCGCGTGTGCATGCGTGCACGGCTGCACGTGTGTGTGTTTGAGACTGTCATCATACCGCAATAACCATGACCTTTTGGCACCGTGGGCAAAGTCTTCTGGGCAGGCTTGATAACTAGGAGAGGAAGCACAGTCCAGCCCAGTACCCAACACGGCTTGTTTATTCATTATTAAGCCTCCCCCAAACAACATCTCTTTTGTCTATTGTGTCTAGTCTCGCATCCAGCTGGAGATGATGATTCACGTCTTGTATACTGTATAGCTTCGAACCGCCGACGAATGCTGCTTTTGATCTCGTTGTGTGTAAACATTGCTCGCTCGCCCGGGGCCGGCACATCCCGCGTTTGGCCCCGTTGGTGCGGAAAGGTGGCTCGTGTGTTGACCAACGCCTCGTGCTGCCGTCATCACCACCGCTGTTGCCATTCTGCTCGGCGTGGCTATAAATACACCCATGGTGTTTATAAATACATCTGCTGTAGTGTAATTTACCGGCAGTGCTGTATTCGGTGGTTTTAAACATATAGGGCTTAACGTACGGACGGGGCCTGTAATTTAACAGGAAGAGAACATCCGGACAGTGCCCTTGTCTGACTCTATCGCTCTCTCTCTCTCGCTCTCTCTCTCTCTTTCTCTGTCTCACAAAACATGGCTGGTGACATGGGACGGTCCTTTGTGTCCAGCCATGTTACACCTGTAACCGGAATGCTCGCCTTAAAACACGCTCGCCCTCTTTTCTGAGAATAAGGTTTAGTTAGGAATAACTTTATAGGGTTAGGCATGGTTTTACTGGGGTTCAGTTTAGGAATAGGGTTAGGTTTTGGCACCGTTATACTGATGTTAACGTTTAGGACTACCAGGCTGAGCAGTTCCCCCAGCTATACACCTGCAGGTGACTGTGTTTTGAGGCAAGCATTCCAGTATTCGTTACACCCACTCACCTCTGCCTATACCGTCCACCACACTGCCATGTTTTCCTCTGTAGTGAGACATTGAAGAGGAAATGCCAGGTTGTAGGAAGTGTTAACCACATGAACCCCGACGTACCTATTCTGGGGAAATATATTTACTGTACGAGCTTGTAACAGAGCGCTGTGTGAGCTTGTAGATCAGCTATTTTTCAGCAAAGACATTGTGTGTAGAGTGAAAAACGTAGCGAACCTAGTATTGAGCCCTGGTGGAGCCCGGTCAACTAAGTATAGGGTTTAAGTCAGGGGTTCCCAAACTTTTTTATGGCCCAGGTACCAAGGGGTACCTGGGCCATACCTTAACTCTATTTTGTCTTACTTTATTAGTGATTTAGTTCTTGACTTGTTTTATTGACTATTGACTTGTTTTAATTTTATTGTTGTTAAAGCACTTTGTGACTATAATTGTCTGTGAAAGGTGCTCTATAAATAAACTTTACTTTACTTACTTACTTCCTTGATGCATAAACGACCAACAGCTGCTCACAGTCACAGACACACTGCTCTAACTGAAAGTGAAAAATCTGAATTATTTTGCGGACCCCCTGGCTATGTGGCGGTGGACCCCTTAACCGTGGGCTTAAGTGGTTAAACAGCAGGGGTAACACACAAGTTGTCACGGCATGGCAGGATTGCATCATCTTGTTTCATAACCATGGAATATATACATTAACCCCTCAATTGGGGATTAGGAATATCTTCTCTTTTCGATGACACCCAGTCCTTCAACCTCTGGTCTCTGTGTTCTATTAGGTGTTAATTGATGTCATGTAATTCTCCTCTACTCAGATCTCTTCCATCAGTTCGAAACTATGCATGAGAAGCACATTGACACATATCTGCGGTCGTAACACATCAAGCGGTTCCTCCCAGCAACTAATTCCCAGTCTCTTCATCGCCACAAATCCCCCAACTCCCCCATCCAGCCATAAACTGTTTGACAACACATTTGAGAATAATTCCCCCACTCGGCTCGGTTTTTTTAACGACTGCGGTTCCTTCATTGGATGCGAGTTTAGATGACTAATTATTATTTTGACTCAGGCATTTCATGCGTTTTTGTCACCCCCTAAACTGTGGCCTATGGTGCTGTGTGATGACGTCGGGCCTGTAGTTTATGTACGTTAGAGCGTGTGTTTGTGTGTGTTGTGTGTACCGTGTGTGTACGGTATGGCATGTGTATGGGATGTGATGTGTGTGAGATGTTTATTTGAGGAAA
This sequence comes from Protomyctophum parallelum, assembly GCF_964188405.1. Lineage (NCBI taxonomy): Eukaryota > Metazoa > Chordata > Actinopteri > Myctophiformes > Myctophidae > Protomyctophum > Protomyctophum parallelum. The sequence goes on along the minus strand of NC_139712.1, from coordinate 15,756,988 downwards.
GGAAGACGGAGAGAGAGAGAGAGAGAGCGAGAGAGAGAGAGAGATTTAAAGTTTTAAAAGTTGATTCACTTTGGCATTACCACTCATCTGGGTATGGACCCCTAAGCCTTAGGGGTCCATTATGATGATGACTGTGTATGAGTGTGTGTGTATGTGTCATATTCAATATTGCTGACTTCTGAAGTTGTAATGAGACAGCATTACATTGGTTAGAGCAGATTAACCCATCACATTGCTGCTAAAATGGCGGTGAGGGTAATATTGTCCTTCTCAATTACATTATAAATTTGTGCTGTTTCCACAAAGCGACTTTGAGTACCTAGAAAAGCTCTATATAAATCCTATGTATATTTATTATTAATAATAAAATAATACGTTGAATTTAACAAATTCAACAGAATAGCACAAAGACTAGACATTTTGAGAACATTAAAAAAGAGATAAAAGTATACTTTCTGTCCTTATGTGTCCTTGTATGTGTCCATATGATTCTGAATAGTGGCACTGCTCTGTGGGAGGCATGGTTTATTTAAAGTCCCCCTCCACCCCCTCCAAATCCCTCCATCTCTACCACTTCTGTAGGTTTGTTGCACATTTCTTTTTAATGGTTGAATTTCTCTGACTGGTCTTTTGGGCCGGGCACATGTGGGAACAGCCCGAGGGAATCCCTGGCGGTTCTATAATAAAAAAAAAAAGAAAAAGGCCTCCGAGTCCCACTTACGCCTTCTGTGATGTGGGCCAATGGCGACCACAAGGAACTGACAGCTTCCTGGCACGTGACACATGGCTGCCGAAACCTGCGGCTTCCTGTCCGGGGGCCCCTTCTTTTCCACCTAGGAGTTAAACGGGAAGGAGGAGACGTTTGTGGCATTAAGGCGTCGGGTATTAGGAATAGGATATGGACCCCGAGGTTCAGCTGGACTCTTTACGCTCTGACTGTCCTGAGAGTTCATTTAACTCTGACCCTTTACTCGCTGACTTGAATAATCAGTCAGGATACCCATTTTGGGCGGGAACCCCTTTTGGTGTTAGCATTGTGTTATGCTTTAGCTATTGAAAAATAGCAGATCTACAAGCTTATAGGTCTTGTAGGTCTGCTATTTTTGAAAAATCGAAGAACGACTGACATAGAAACATAGCTTTTTCAGAAAACTGTCAGGATGTAGAAAACATTTATAGAATCTGATCTCAGGTCAAAATGGGTTAACTCTGACCCTTTGCTCGCTGACTTGAATAAACAGTCAGGATTTAAATGTGTAGTTAGTTACCTGGTAGAAAATGGAAAAACCACCACAAAGACTTGTTGCCTTAATGCTGTTTCAGTACCTGAAACCAGTAGAACTCTCCTCTCTCTCTCTCTCTACACCCCTCCCCTCCCCCCATGCAGTACATTCTCATCAGCTCACTTTACACGCTCAAATACATAGAAATACTCATCGAAGATCATAAGTACTGTAAACTATGAACCTAACATCCGTCTCATAGTTATAGAATATGTAGAATATCTGTTTTCAGACTACGGCGGAAAAGTGTCTCCTCTTTCTCTGGTCATGTCTCCCCCACCTGGAAGTGGGTAAAGCTTGAGGCCAGTAGTAGAAGCCACATGTTTTAATGGTAAGCTATACTGGTATCCAAAGCAGCCATATAACGCACGCCAACCCAAACACCTGTTCAATGAGTTCCAATCAGGGATGGGATAGTCGGGCGGTGACATCATCTATAGGTACAGAACCCGTCATTGTAGCTGAAGCGTTTAGCGCGTTATACGACCCGCGGTCCCATGCATGCGAGCGGGTCGAGGCCGCAGTCGGAAAAGTGCAGAAGCAGACAGACAGCAGCCGAGATATTAACTGACCGTGGCAGTCTGAAAATATCTGCGCGAATGTAAATGGTTAAACACCCTTATGTTAAAAACGTATTTTTGATCCTCCTCCAGTCGGGTGTTATTAGCGACTCTGGAGATGAGAGAGAAGTGGGTTTAGACAGAGTAGACACAGCTGTGTCCTGGAAGTGACCATCTGGGGAAAACCTCTAAAACGGATCCTAAGATATACTGTAGCTATTCTCTAATGACTCATTAGCACAGTCGTCAAACTTAAGGCTAATTTATACTATGAAAAAAAGGGTATGTAATGGTAGTATTTAAGAATAAAGTGCACTTCATATAATTGGTCCTCACTAATGGTCATTAAAATATAATGGTACAATTGTTTTTTTCTGTCTCAGAGTGAGTAGTAGACAAATGTGAGATTTTTTTTAAATGTAACAACAATTATTATTATTATTTTTTTAATGTTTGTTTTTGGCTTTCGCCTTTTTTTATGGAGGGACAGACAGTAGGCTGACAGGAAATTGGGAGAGAGATGGGGGGGGGGGGGGGGGGGAAGACATGCAGTAAAAGCCGTCGGGTTAGGGAGTCGAGCCCGCGGCACACTGCCACACTGGATTACCAGCCAATGTGCCTGGACCACTGAGCCATGGGCCAGGTCCCCTTATTGTTTTTTTACCGTTCTTTCTTATTCTGCCAGTTTTGTCAGTTCTGTGCTGTCGTTTTCCCCCAGATTCCGCAATATAGTAGAGGGTCATGGAAACAGTGATTGGTCAAAGGACCTCTGACCTTTAGATCTCCCAATTATATGATTGTATGAATTATATGATCCACTCCTGACGAATGACGTCGGCGATAGCCACTCCCCCTTGAAATCGCATTCGGAGTGTGTTGTCTAACCCTTAATGAGTTGGCATGTCATCAGGTGCATTGTGCAAACAAATCAGTCAGCTCCATATATGGGCACAAAACGGGGAATGGGACCAGGACTGACAGATAGATATATGTGGTCATATTGGTCGTATTGGCCGTGTAATTTAAGCATGAGGAACTGAACCTCTAGTATATAGCCTATATAATAATACACAAATAGAGTGTGGAGGAGAGTGGTGTATTCTCTATGGTCACGTATTGTGGAATGTGCGTGTGTAGTGCGTGCTATTGGACCCTAGAGGTCATCAGGGCTCCTCTGGGTCATGTACTTTTAGTCTCTCAACCCAGATATAGTGGAGTCAGTGGATGGTGTGTTGGTAAGAATGCTGCTCTCTCTCTCTCTCTCTCTTTCTCTCTCTGTCTCTGTGTGTGTGAGACAGTGTACACACACACACACACACACACACACACACACACACACACACACACACACACACACACACACACACACACACACACACACACACACACACACACACACACACACACACTTTTGTGTATTGTATGTGTGGTCAGTCCATATGCTTATTAGAACCTGGTCTTGATGCAACTCTCATTTGACTCGTGTTCTTTCTTTAGAGTTTCTTCAGATCAACACTAGCTATTTAACTCTGCACTAGGCTACTATTTTCAGACTTGGTGGTCTTGTGTAAGGAAAGAATACATGCTCTGGGTGTTTTCTCAGTGGGCCAGAGACATGAAATCAAGTTAATTGTGGCACTACATCTCTGACCCGACCCAGCCCAAACCAGCCCTACAGTAGCTATTTGTCAGGGGTTCCCCGCTGAGAGTTTCAAAGTCGCGGCTTTTTCTCCTATCGTGTGTCCGTCGGTCCAGTGTTCGTTTGGTGTGGATTTGTGTGGCTGTCTCTAATCCGCATCAAACCTAATCGCATTAGCCTCTTGGGAGTCCATTGTGGAGGGCTTTGCTTTTGATGTGGTGTGAGATGCCAGCACCACCAGCAGCAGAGCTGAGAACTACTTCACGCTGTCCGGTTTCATACCAACTTCTGACTTCAATAATGGCGCTGGCAACTGGCTATCTTATAGTGTCCCCTTGGATGTGGTGAAATCATATTATGTGCATAGGCACATGCTTGTGTGCATACGTACGTGTACGCACCACACCATATATGAACTACACAACCCTTACTTGGAAGCAAAAGTACAGATCAGAGATTTTACTTAACCCAGTCCCATTAAGGACGGGAACTTTTATTTAGGTGTTTTTTCTTACCCTTCAAGACCGGAACCCATTTTGGGGTTCTTGTTGCTACAGTATGTACAGTATATTACGTTTTTCAGAAAAGAATAGAAGAATCGGCCTCAGTCCTTCCTAAATGGGTCAAGTAAAGGTACTGTACTGTCCATCACTGCTATGAAAGCATTCAAGTCTCCAAACTAAATTATGAATCGACGGCCTTTGGCACAGCTGCAGACTCACTATAGGCCAGTCCATTCTGTGGTACTGTAGGTACTTCCCATGATTAACCACATAAACCCTCGTGTCCCTATTCTGGGCATATGTCATAATAGGTGAACATTCCGCTGAATTAGCCAAGCTCACAATGTGTCACTCGCAACGTGATGTGTTCGGAGCTTTCTTTATTTTTGCCCGAAGACATTTGGTGCAGAGGGAACCAAGTACAGACCCCTGGGGGACCCCTGGCAATGAATTATAATATATAGGGGTTAAGTGCCCAAACAGTAAGTATTGTGGAGGGCAAAAGTCCAAAGCGAGTTAAGTTGTATCCAAGTCATCTTGGCGCTCTCTCACAATGTGGCAAAAGAAAAATCGTAAAAAAAAAGAAAATTACGTTTTGTCGGCCTTGGCACCCATTGCAAAGACGTCTAGAAGACGGGATTACGGTTTTGGCACTTAAACAGTTTTAATGGACTCTCGCTTCATTATAAATCAAATGGGCTTCTTCAAACCCCGCACTACCTGTGTCGGACCCCAGGAAGACTAGCTTTTGTCAAGGCAAAAGCTAATGGGGATCCTTATAAACAATAAACAATAAACCCCTTAAACATTAGGTCAAGACATTCTAGCGGTCTCCATATTTAGTAGATAAAGTGTATCTGCAGCGTTCTCCGGTTTGCCTACATTTCAGTCAGAGGGTGAACTGTGTCAGGAAGAGAACCACCTCTTATATCTAGTTATTAGACAATAGACTTTGCTGAAACACGCAGAAACCTCCAGTTAAAGCTAAGCCTGATACTTAACCGTGCTTGTACTCTATGTACTTTGAAGTCAAAGAATATATTTCATTCCAATAATGAATAATGTCAGAGATTTAGAAAATTGTGACTCCTACTAAGTAAATCAGTTGCAAGTATTTATTTGTGTACATGTGTATATTAAATTTCTATAGTTTATTAATTTTTATTTGTACTTCTCACAACAGAGGTCGTTTTGGAAACATTTTTTTTTTACTAACAGGAGCCTTCAGACTGTGCTCATCTTTTGCTCAAAACTCTGGGCCTTTCATGTCATGTTTTCCTTTATAGTTAAGACAACTTCAAGGAGATGCTTCCCAACCGCCCTGCACCCAACAAGGACAAAGGACAGGTCTGCTTGCGGTGTGTGTGCGTGTGTGTGTGCGTGTGTGTGTGTGTTCATGTCTTACTGCAAACAGGACACACGAGACGGGAATATCAGAGAGAGGCAGGGGGTGTTGCAGGTTCTGGATAAGAGAGAGAGATCCTTCCTGTAGCTGATAGCAGCGGTGCCAGCAGGACCACAGACAGACAGACATAGAGTAGACCAGGATTCTCTTACTCTCTGTATAACTTTGAAGGCCATCCCATCCTGATTCCTGACTTATATTTTTTGTTCTCTCTCTATATATCTCTCTCTCTCTCTATCTGTCCTTTCTCCCTTTCACTTCCGTCCTTTTTCCGTTGCTGTAATCATGGATGATAGTGCTGGACATGACATTAAGAGGCTGTCTGCGTCACTATCTAATCTATTCCCTGTCCCTGAGGAGTGTGAGTGTGTGTGTGTGTGTGTGTGTGCGTGCGCGCGCGCGTGCGTGCACCTACGTTGAAGACCATGGATGGAAAGAAGAAATATAGGTGAAAGACTTCTCTATGAATCCAAACCCTTACTTGATACTGAAAGACACACCTGTGCAGAAAGTATGTCCACTCATTCTTTCTTTTGCCAATGACTGAATCATATCTTGTAATTCATGTCAGATTTCATCAGCTGGTAGAGCTCACCCATAAGCTATAATAACAATTCAAATATAACAAATATGACAATCTTGGCTAATATGGGGTGACTGAGAAATTATATGAAATCTATGCACGAACCAAATCACCAAATCACAGGCTTGTGTCTGTCAGATTGCCATATGTGCTTTAATACTGTCTGAACCCCTGGATTGGTTACAGATGTATTAACACCAAAATTCTAGGCATTGCATCTCCCATTCATTTGAAGCATGTATAGAAAGAACCTAACTTGGAGATTATGAATAAGGACTCATTGTTTCTACCACCCCCCCCCCCCCCCCCCCCCCCCCCTCCAACACACACACACACACAAACACACGCACGCACACACACACACACACACACACACACACACAGAACGAACAAAGTAGAAGAAAGTTAGAATTTTGGCTTATGCAAACATATATGAGTCTGACCATGTGCTCTCAATAAGGGATGGTCAAATGGAATCAGGGGCTCTGTCAGAGCCGCTCTGAGGATCTAGCGAGTCAGGATTGTGGCGTGGTGGAAGCGGGGTGGGGTGGAGAACGTACAGCAGGAGCTTCCAGTCCCATGCAGCTGTTGCTCTTTAGCAATTAGGATGGAGGCCAGCCAGTAACTCGCTCACTGTACCTCACAGCTCTGATTCTGTGTTTTCATTCGTTCTCACTAGTCTGTCTTCTCCCCTTCGTTCTTTCTGTCTCTCTCTTAATCTCTTCAAAATGTGTCTGACTGACCATGTATTCCCTATTTTATTGTTTGTTGAGAAAAAATGGTCGACTGACGAGCTCATAATCCGTTGAGTTTGTATTATATTTAATTTGATTATTTTAAATAATTGACAAAATAATTTGTTTAATTGTTTCACCCCTGATTTTCTTTCCCTCTCACTGGTCTCTCTCTCTCTCTCTCTCTCTCTCTCTCTCTCTCTCTCTCTCTTTGTTTTTCATTCTTTGTCTATGCTCTACAGCAGTGGTTCCCAAACGTTTCAGGTCGACACCCAAAAGAGAGATTAGACGTTTGCTCGGGGCCCAAACTAGTGAAATAGCAGATCTACAACCACACAACGCATTGAATTGCACCATAAGTATTATTATGTGTTTGTTTATTTTAAAATGTATAGAATTAATATTATTTTTTTATATAAAAAAAAGAAAAATCTTTTCTAATATATATATTTCTTTTTAATGTAGGAAAAGAAAAATTTCCTACATGTTTACTCGAGTTGTGACCCATAATAATCGGTCTGTGATCCACAAATGGGTCCCGAGTCCCGACCCACTGTTTGGGAAACAGAGCTCTGCAGTCTGATTCTCTCCTTCCCTCTTTAGACTCAGCTCTGTCTCTTTTTCCCCTCTCTGGTGAACACACAGCAGTAGACCAATGTGTCTACGGAGAGAATGAAATTGCTGTGGGGATTTAGATCATGGTGTAGTTTAAGTTGATTGCCGTTGAGGGCAGGAAGAATCCGGACGTTGACAGTGAATCAGGCTCCCTGATTACTTTAAAAACTCTTGTTCCTTTGGCACACGTAGTTTGAGCGATAGCAACTACAGTGGGATAGGTTTTCCCTGAATATTTCTTAGGGCCATGCTCCCGAGACCATGCAGCACTGTACTGTAGCTGTTATGCAGTGTAAATAAATACCTTTCTAAAGTGTTAGCCATTTGAGATAGTCCGATCACTCTGGCCTGAATTCTTCTTTCGTTTCACAAGAACATGTTTTTTTGTAATGGGCGTGGCTAGCGATTCAGGGCTGGAGCCAGGCTACGATCACACTGGATCTGCCCAAACAACATTATTTAGTACTTTAGTATTTTCCCAAACAATTTTGTAGTGCAGCAACAACGCTGCAGGGGAAATGCAGCAGCCTAAAACATGAGAATTCTACATTGGTTTCATGATCACATCACTGGTTCCCAAACACTCGGCCGGACCTACATTTACATTCCAAAAATATATACGGTATTATATATATATATATATATATATATATATATATATATATACATTTTAATTCCCCAAAAAGCTAAGATTTTCATGAATTAAAAACAAAATTCAACTATTTCTTTCAGTAATTTCAGTAAAAAAGATAACAGAAAATCAAAGAAATTCCACAAATTAGAAAACAACTGCTCACAACGCTGCGCAAAGCCACATGTTGTGAGCTTGTAGATCGGCTATTTTCACTAGTTTGTTTGTGTCCCGGGGGGCAAATGTCTAATTTCTCTTTTGGGTCTTGAGCTACGTAAAATGTTTGGGAACCACGTGGGTTATATTATTTAGTACTTTAGTATTTCCCCCAAAAAAACAATTGTAGTGCAGAAACGCTGCAGGAAAAATGCAGCAGCCTAAAAACATAGGAATTCTACATTGGTTTACGTGAATATGCACACGATATGTGCATGTATATGTATTCTGTCAGCAGCTTCTGAACTGTGCTCCTAGCCTGTATGAAACCAGATACTTTAAGCAGATGCTTTATATGGATTGTGTCAAAATGTATAAAGCTTGTATAAGTGGACTTTGACACACAATGTTTCGATGGAATTATGGGTATGAAATATAGCATAATGGATGGTCTAAGATATCGTTTTGTACGTTATACAATGCATCTCATGCATATGGAAATACATCAACAACCTATAATTAAGTCTGTTAAAAGATCCATGGTGCCTTTGACTGGCCGTGGCTGAAATATGTCTACTCTCAAACGCCCAAATGTTCTCATTCAAATCAGGGGCTGATGACAAAATGCGCCCGCACGCACGCACGCCCGAAAGGGAAATTCTTGGCCGAAACCGAATACCGAATATGATTAATATTATATATATTTTATTGCTGTCACCTTAAAGCTACCTGATTTTTTTTTTTTTTTTTTTTAAGGGACAGACAGTAGGCTGACAGGAAACGGGAGAGAGATGGGGGGATGACATGCGGTAAAGGCCGTGTCGGGTTCGGGAGTCGAACCCGCGGCACACCGCGACTGGATCACCAGTCCGGTGCCCAGACCGTTACGCTACGGCCTGGGCCAAAGCTACCTGATTTAAGGCAAAATAAATGGTTATGGCAAAACTTAACTTAAATACTAATCACTATTATGGGTCCATAAAACATTTATTCAGCTCTTTTGAATGCATTAATTGCATACACTATTCGGTGATATATTTTCTGCCTATTCGGGCCGATGCCGAATAGGCCGAAAATGCACCATGGTGGGTGTAGCAGAGGGATTTAACATCTCTTAAATTGGACTAGATGTGTTTGAGTATGAGTCTATGAGTCCCATAGTTCCAGAAATACACTGCTGTAGTAGGGTGAGATCTGAGAGAAGTCATACATAATCAATCTTAAATTTGAAATAATCTGATTTCTTTGTTTGGCTCTATAGGTACCGTGTCTAAGCCATATAACTCACTATTAAGGTGGTTGCACACCGGCCGCGTTTTTCGGAAAAACTATGGAGAAACGCCGCTTAAAAATCCGAATTCGCGCTCGGTGTGTGGGGACCTTTACCTCTGTCCACTCCTCATTCACACAAGCAGCTGCAAGATTACGTTATGCATGAATCTCCGGTGTTATATTAATGCATGAACGCCTGGACGGCCCTCCATCCTTAAATCTCCCCAAAAAAAAGCCTTTCCTGCAAGTTTCCATGTGCTTTCCTCAGCTCCGTTCTCTGCCCGATTCCCTCCTTAGACATTAGAAGAAGATTAAGCTAATTCTTTTAGGAAGTGCTCCTTCCCACAGTTGCAACCAGGCCTCCGTCTAATTGGTCTCTCTGAGCTTGATCACTTAGCACAGGGAGAGATCAGAGCCAAACACAGAGGCGGTAACGAATAGACATGCACGCATCGCATTGAGTACACACAGTATACGCAGATCTATGCGTGTGTACACACACACACACACACAAGCACGTATACGTATATAGGATACCCTAAATGCACACGCACACACACACACACACACACAAGCACGTATATGTATATAGGATACCCTAAATGCACACGCGCACACACACACACACACACACACACACACACACACACACACACACACACACACACACACCATACGCACAGAGGGCATCAAAGTCTACCATCATAAGGCCCAGTTCCTTCCACAGCACAGAGATCTGGATGTGGTCCAGTGCTTTCATGTGGCTGAGGGAACAAAGTGGCTTAACTTAAGCTCACAGACAGACAGACAGAGAGACAGACACATAGCAGCTATAGGCGGACTTGGAGAATACTAGTCGTCACGGTGAGGGACGCTAACTGTGAAGTGGGCTGAGCTAATGGAATAATAACACAATAGTAATGTTAGTGTGAGTGTATGAAAGAGAGAGGGAGAGAGAGCGACACAAATAATATGCAAATATTGATGTATGTATTTTTGAGCATCTATGTGGTGTGTGTATATGTGTGTGTGTGTGTGCGTGTGTGTGTGCGTGCGTGTGTGAGTGCGTGTATTTAATGGTGTGTTCATTCATGCGTATGCACTATGCACGAATGTCTGAGAGAGAACATGCTTGTGTGAATAATGAGTATATATATTCTGGTGCATTAACTGCACTTACATCATGTCTGTGTTTGTCCGCTCTCCTCCAGTCTGCCATGGAGCTAGCGGAGCAGACCAGCTCCTTCCCCCAGCAGTGTCAACCGTTCCTCGGCCATCTACAGCGCCTTTGATGCTCCCTCCTTCACACAGGTACACCTAATAGGGCTGAGGACACTTATTTCCATTGAGGTCCTCTCATTTAACAGATGCTCAAAACAAAATATCTATGCGGTATTCTGTATAAACCCATTTGTAGTAATCCTGTGCCAGAGAAGTGGGTGTGATTCACGAGGACATACTATACCGTAGATATTTTGAATTGCAGCTTTAACTTTTATTTAACCAGGGTAGATTCGCTGAGCACGAGTAGACTCGCTTTTTTTCAGCAATGCATTGCTCCACACGGCAACTGAGCATTTTGGGGGTTAAGTGCCTTGATCAAGGGCATGTCAGGGGTTGGTAAGGAGGGGTGAGTGTCGATCATTCACTTGGAATTCACCAGGAACCTTCTGGCCACAAGCACGGCAGCAGCGGCATTCATTTCTAAGTCTAAAATGTTATCGCAAAATTAGATAAATTGGGGTTGTACAGGGTACAGTGACACGCTCATAAATAAGCGAATGATCCAGCAAGAGCCTGTACGAAAGCATGCAGGAAGGGGAAGTACAGACACTCATATCTGACAGCTTGTTTGTAATTTTCCTATACATTTTAGGTAAGAAACAGGCCATGAACTGTTTTACCATAAGTTGTACTGTTATTTTACTGTTGTTAAGGATGCATTAAATCAAAAGTAAACACTACAGGGACAATGTTTCCTTGACAAACATGCACACTGTTTAACTGCATATGAATTATAGTATTTTTCTTCCACAAAGGAGTTTAGTCAGCATCTCCACAGATTGATGTGTGTACTAGTATTTGGATGTCTTTTCATGCAGTTTTCTCAGTGAGGAACCTTTCATTGTCTGCAGACATCCCACACGTGTTGCTTAGCAGGCTGGGAGGGATGTACAAAGACTTAACGGACACAGAGCTACTCCAAAACATTAAGACAAAACCAGAAAGACTTCAAAAGCACCACACCTGCAGCTGTCTGCCATAGAATAAGGTGCTCCTGATGATTCTGATAAGGGATGTGTGTGTGCGGTAGTGTGTGTCTGTGTGCGTGCGCATGCACACGTCTCTCTCTCTCTGCGTGCATGCTAGAAACATGTGCATTGTAATTAGCGTTTAAGATTCAGCATTTCCCGGTAGCATTTTGCGAGGTGTGAGCATTCCTTTGGCTTTGGAGCACACCTCCCCGTCATTTGGTGAGTTGGAGAGGCTCACTCTCTATGTCCATCACATAAACACACGCTACTGAAAACCACACAGGCCTGTGTGTGTGTGTGTGTGTGTGTGCGCGCGCGCGCATGTGTGCATGCGTGCGAGAAAGAGCAAATTAGAGGGAAATAAAAATGAGAGTAGGCAGCGAGATGGAGGAAGACTTGGAAGAGAGGAGAGTAGGAGAGTAAGATTTAAAGCCATAAAATAAATGGATATAGAGGGGGGGGAAAGAATGCGAGCGACAGCGAGGAGAGAGAGAAAGCAATGGAGCCTTACAATTAAGCAAGGGGAATAGAGGAGAGAGCAAATAACAGAAACAAATGAAGAGAATTTGTGAAAATGAGAGAGAGAGAGAGAGAGAGAGAGAGATTAGGGTGATGTGTCCTGTCTAGACAGTATGATGACAGAATCCAGATACTCTGTTTAGTGTTTCTACCTTCTCTCCCCAGTGCACGCGCACACACACACACACACACACACACACACACACACACACACACACACACACACACACAGTCACTCAAGCACTCAAAATGTCAAGGTTGAAAGATATGAGCCTGGCTGTCGGTGCATTGTGTGTCATCTACCTACTGAACAGTAGCAAGGTCACTAGGCCTGTGAAGCTCCTCTTTGAAGATGTCCATTAGCCTCTTGTGTTATCTGTATACCCAGGATGTACTGAAATGACTCAAAACAAACCGACTGACTCAAAATGACACATTTCCCCTCCTCTGGTTTGGTTGTGTGGGTGGACAGTACTCTGGACACGGCTCATACACTTCTTGTTTCAGTACCAACACCAATGAGAGAATAAGGACCTGATAAAGACGTCATCACAGTGAGGACATTATTCACCAGACCAGAATTTGTGTGAGCGTGTCTGTCCTGCATGAGTTTGTCTGCGTGTCTGTGTGTGTGTGTGTGTGTGTGTGTGTGCATGTGTGTGTGTGTGTGCGTGCGTGTGCGTGAGTGTGAGTGTGTGTGTGCGCCGTGCGTGTGTGCCGTGCGTGTGTCATGCGTGCGTGATTGAACCAGCTTTGATGTAAGTTATCACTCTGCACTTCCAGTTAAGACAGACTTTGGCAGCAGCAGCAGTAGTGAGAGATATGGACACCCCTGGTCCTTTATCCGCAGGGCCATCACACATCTGAACACAGGGAGACACAACATATTGGGCTGAAAAGTAAGGAACTGGAGACAGACAGACAGACAGACAGACAGAGATAGAGAGGCACAGAGATTGTGATAGGCTTATCTCTTCTTCTCCTTCCACATTGCATTAAGATACATCACACGCACGCACGCACGAACGCACACACACACACAGTGTGTACAGTATATATATTTTTTGGTTGAAAGACTTGAATTATGTTTTAGGAAAGCTATTTTCTTTTTAGCAGTTTTCATATGTACGGCTTGAGAGAATAATACAAAATGTTCTGTATGTTTTTATTTATTTATTGTACACCTATATGCAACAAGGTTATAATAATTAACTAAAACTAACTAAAAAACGAAAACTAGAATTAAAAAAACATTTTAGTTAACTGAAACTAAATAAAAACTAAAAATTAATTAAAAACGATAACTAAACTGAAACTGTATTGTGTGTTCACAAAACTAACTAAAACTAACTGAAATTATAGAAAAAATACCCTAGTTTTTATCAATATTTATATGCATTTCGGAAATTCATAATATAAACCTTTTAAATTCATTCGATTAATTTCCTCATTTCTCCAACAAGTTTTACGGCTGTTTTCAGCACCGTACGGCAGCATGTAGGCACACTTTACATTGCTTGTTTACATTCTGCACTGCCTGAAACTGACTGCATGTTACTTGGAAAATCAAACCCGTCTTAAGTGAGTGGTACTGTACTGTACTGTACTGTACTGTACTGTACTGTACTGTACTGTACTGTACTGTACTGTACTGTACTGTACTGTACTGTACTGTACTGTACTGTACTGTACTGTAAGCCCTCCTCCATGGCCTGTGTGTGTCTGTGTGTTAGGCTGTGCAACAGTGACACTTGGTGGTGAACAAACGCTATTTTCGTGCTCGGACACTGCCAGGAAAAGTTGGAAGAAAGACAGTCCAATATGGGAGAGAGACGCAAGGAAGTGCCTTGTGGAAAAGGATGATAGTAAAATATGCGGAGCACTTCGGAAGGGTATAGGCCTATTATATAAGGATCAGGCATTTGTGGAATGAGCAACACAGCTAAATGTGTGGGTAGCACACATTTGCCAAAACATTTGCCAAAATGGCAAGTGGTTGGTATTTATTCACCCTTGCCACAACAGCTTGGTTTGGTATGGAACAGTATCTCTCTCACGGGCAAGACAGAACTTGTCATCATTAAAGGCAATCTCAATGCAGTGAGATTCTGAAGCCAGTGGCGATCCCATATCTTCAGAATCTTGGACCTAACGCCATCCTCCAGGATGCCAACGCTCGCCCCGTAGAGCCAGGATCAGTCTAGACCTCAACCCAATTGAACACTTGTGGGATCAGCTTGGGCACATGCTGTACGAGTGCATGTGCTGTACATGCAACCAACAGAACCAAGTGTTGCTTTTCCTTATTACTGTCGGAGAGTGCAATCATCCAATCCACTAAGCAACTCAAAGCAAGGGTTGGTATACCAACCATTTGCAATTTTGGCACATGTTTTGGGGGCGCTACCCACACGTTTAGCTGTGTTGCTCATTCCACAAATGCCCGATTCTTACAATCTATACAGACTATACCTCGTTGTACAGGTGACAACGATCAACGATTAAAATTATATAATATAAAACACTACCAAATGGTATCATCAAAGTAAAACTAACTGAATTAGAAAAAAACAAGTCAAAACTAACTAAAACTAAACTCTAATGAAAAAAACAAAACTATTATAACCTTGATATGCAATGATGAAATTATTCAGATGTCTATCTATCTATCTGTAGGCCTACATACTGTACATACATACATACATACAAGTCATACATACATATGGTGGCTAATGAACCAAATATAAATCTCAGAAGTTGAAGCAGTTTTTAAGGACCCACTTTTAGGCCAGTGCAATAGAGCATGCTTTTTCCTTTTAAAAAAAACATTACCCATTTTAACCAAATACATACATACATACATACATAATGATCATAATAATATTTGTATACCATATGATGTTATACTGTATGTAAGTCCCATTCACCCTCTACTTATTCAATGCACAGTATAGGCTATATAATTGTAGCCTATTTAATTATATAGACAACACGTCGTCGTGTTTACAAGTGAGGACGTCATCATCCCTTAAAGCCCTCTAAAAGCTGTGTTCTTCTCAGCTTCACGTCCTGTCTGCTCCGCTTGCTGTTTTCCATTCCATCGTCAGGGGTCGTGCGTCAACTGGAGAACGGCATGCACGGCACACACTGGACATTAACGCACCGCAACACTGGCTTTCCCCAACAGTTTGAAACGGAACCCCCTCGTGCGTTTATTTTATTCCAACGTAGTTCCAAGTGTGTGCAGACGAGGTTTATTATTTTATTGCACCGTTCGCAGCCCTTCTATAAACTATATAGAAGAACTATAAACGAGTCGACTCGAGAACAATTTGATTGAGTGCTTGTTATAGAGAGGTCTGACCGTCTGTCTGTGTTAAGAGAAAGATATAGTTGATATAAATGAACACGTTCACTTCGATAGGAAGGCAGTTGTCACAGTTCGGTGAACAAAAACATATACCTACCGGTAATCATATTGATATACATTCACCTTCTGTGAGTTCTGTCTTCTGATGGAGACGGAGTTGTCTTTATCCTTATAGCTCCTCAGAGCTCCACCTCTGCCTCTATGTGCGCACTCACTGACTGACTGACTGACTGACTGGCTGGGCGGTTTCACAAACTACCTGCTAATGCCCGTTATTTAGACTCACACGCAGTGTGCGAGAGAGGACGTGCGCGGGGAAACGGCAACTGGAAAGACTCACCTTTTTCTCTCTGCAGGGTTTGGAAAATGATATATTTCGGAAAGCAAATACATCCACTAAAGTAAAATGGCTTCTTTCAGGAGAGTTGTTATTCTTTTACGGGTGAACTTGGCTTCAGACCTTTGACTGGGGTCTAATTTAGACTTGCTTCTTGGAGCTTTCAGAATAACTTTTACATGGTGGTGGTTCCATTCGAAGCAGGACGTCAGTGCGCTACGGGATCAGAATGAGAACGGTGCCAATACTATTCTACGCGTTTTGTAATGGAACGTCTATTTTAAATGGCTTGATTATTTTTTATTTGCTACGGCTGTGATAGGCATTTGCGCACCTGAATACAAATTTGTGGTCCCCCCCCCCCCCCCTCTCTTTTTTTTTCTTTTCTTTTCCACCAAACAAAACCATCGCGTCTATTTCAAATTGGATATATAGCGGACTGAAAGGGACAGTTGGTGGGAGAGAGAGAGACACTTGGGACGACACACCATGACAAGCTGCTGGTTTGCCTTCGTTGGATTGTGGTGGAGCGCTTATTGCACGTTCCTCGTCGCGGCAGGTAGCAATTATTTATTCGATGGAACAAACAACGAGGTGGTGCACCCGAGCTTCGTCCACCGGCGGCTGCGGACGCACGAGAAGCGAGAGATGCAGAAGGAGATCCTCTCCATCCTCGGACTGCCCCACAGGCCCCGGCCTCACCTATCCAGTGGAAAGTACAACTCCGCGCCGCTCTTCATGTTGGATCTGTACAACACCATATCGAACGAGGAGAAGAACGAGGTGGACGGCCTTTTGGACCAGTATCACCATCAGTCCTCCATGCTGACGACCACCCAGGGTCCCCCCATGGCGGCGGCGGCGGGGGCGACGTATCAAGAAAATGCCTTTCTGAACGACGCCGATATGGTGATGAGCTTCGTCAATTTGGGTAAGCCCCTGCATTGCAGTCAAAACGTTATTATAGCGAACTAAACCGAACAGCCGAGAGTGGTGTTTTTAAAATGAACATTTGAGACGTTTTATACACGAGATTTGATGCACTATTAAACATTTAAGCGTCGCCATGTGTGTGCGTCAACGCCGAGAAGTGAGCAGGTGTTCCGCAGCAGTTGATTACGCACCGAAGCTAGACTACTTTACGCACAAAAAGCTGCCGTACTCTAAACTGCTCTTACGCTTTTTTGGTTATTTATTTTGAGATTCGAAGCGTTTATATATATATATATATATATATATATATATATATATGATTTATATAGCTGAAGACTAAACTTATTGGTGCGTTTGGTTTCCGTGATAGATGGGCCCCCTTCGGCTCATTTCTCCGTTTGGAAATGCTGTGGTCAGAGTGTTGTTGTGCAATCTCCATGATTTATGTGCCGGGGAAGAAGGAGGGAAATGGACCTCGTATCCTCGCCGAACTATCAACAGCCACCGCAACCACCACCACCACTACCGCTGGTATTTGTATATAAAAGGCTATTTCTGGCGCTGACCTCCCGGGGGCCATACGGGCTGTGGTTTCGTGCGTAAATTGCCTTGCATTGTTTGTGTTGCCCCGCTAGATTTTCCCTAATTAGAACCGATGACGGTAAAGAGAGAGAGACACTTTAATCATAACGGGTTGGAACATAAAAGCCAGCGGCCCCCTCCTTCCATTAGCAGCTCCACTGTTTACAGAGAGACTCTAAACAGAGTGCGTGAAGATAAACAGGGCCTGCCAGAGCCAGGCGCGTTGGACGAGGCGGCTTAAAGCTAGATGGATCGTCATTCTTTCTTGGGAACTTTGGACGTTGTCATTATCCGGCCATGGGAAAGGAATAAAGTATCATTGAACAGGAATGCATTCTAAAGCTGTCTCCTTAAACCTTTTTTGAACTGCAATAGTTCCCATAGTTAGATCTACTGTATGTCATTGGTAAAATGATAGGCTAACGAGGAGCCCTCACAGCGTAGGTTTATTGATGGCAATAAATATGAATTGCATGAAATATAGATTGCCACATTCTGAGTCTTTCTTCCATAAATCCCAGCTTAATAGGCATAGCCTGCAATAATACCACAAATGAAGGAGGGGGATTTTCTTTCGGAATTGGCCCATGATACTAAGTTAGTTATAAACTTAAAGCAAATGCCCCTGTACTTATTGGTCCTCTGAGTGTTCCTGTTGCAATGCGTGATGATGAAAACCAGATAGTGGGACAGAAGAAGAAGGGGGGCCGCCGTTTCTCAAATAACCAAACGGTTTTGCTGGCTTCTGTGTGTGGGAGTGTTACAGACCGGCGGTGGTGGTGGTGTTTGTATATCTGTGGCTTTTTTTTGGTGCAATTCCTCTGCTCGTTGTCAGTCAGCGCCGTTCGCAGTCCCGCTGCTTTGTTGCACATCTGGCCGTCCACTTTGATTAATCACGTCCTGTGCATCTTCTGACGATTCCCTCAGATTTCTCTGGTGTCCAGAGGGGATTAGGTTGCCATCTCCTTCCAGTCGTACTGTTCGTACACAGAGTCCTAACTGGCCTGGAGGAGGGATGGCTTCCTCCCCAAATGTGATTGTAATTAATGTCGGACAGGCCAAGGCTCCCCATCTGCTTTGCAAATAAGGCCCTGCACGACTACCGTGTGTCATCGCCATCCGATTAGTTTTTAATGCGTCTCTCCCTCTTTCTCTCTCTGCCCCCTCTCTCCCTCTCCCCATTTCTTCGTCTCCTCCATCTCCCCCTCCTCTCTTTCTCTCCCCCGTCTCTCTCTCTCTCTCTCTCTCTCTCTCTCTCTCTCTCTCTCTCTCTCTCTCTCTGTCTGTCTGTCTCTCAATCTTTCTCTCTCTTGGAGTGGTTTGCGTTGAGTGACTTAGAAAGCTATAGAAGAAGAAAAGTCCAACAATACTTCTGGGTGGTCTTTGTTTCAAAAACTACTCCTAAAATCTGGACGTCACGTGTGGCCCAAACATGAAGTAACAAATTAAAACCGAGACAAATGTAACTAGGAACAAATGAAAGAGCCCAAACAATCCGTCTGAAAAGTTTTGGAATTCTTGGGGCAGGTTTCACTGGCACGGCACGGATCAAGGCCATAGTCGCTCATTAGACATTTCACTGAAAGGTTCTTGTTAGCACAGGACCAGACCAGACTCGATCCATTTCTGTGTGAAACTGTGAACCGCCCCGTTGGGAAGGGAAAGGAGATGACAGTAGTTTCTGCTTTAACTGAAGTGTAAGCTTGTTCACATTAGATTTGGAACCCAGATTCTACCTATTATTTACACTATAAAGACATCTCTCATCACCTCCATGTAAAAGAAGTATGATTTCAAATTGCCGCAGACCTGAACCGGTGTAACCATGGAAGACGCTGGCTATGATTTAGGCTCATGGGTCTGGGGCTGATGTCTTTCACAGCCAGCTACTGCAGCAGCGCAGATAGAGTGCTCATTTTCAGAAAGGATTCTCTTGGGAGGAGAGTGAGGGGGAGAGAGAGAGAGAGAGAGAGAGTAGGGGGGATAGATTTAGGAGCTCCTAACGCAACATCCAGTTTCAACTTGTGCTCATAGTGTGTGAATCCGATGCCTCCCCTCTCCCCATCCCTTGCCAGCATGATTTATGTGGACCTCTTCTTGTACAGCCACTCTCTCTTCCATACCTTTCATCACTGGTCCAGAATGACCCGGTTGACTCATCGGGGGAAAAGAGAAGCAAAGCAAGTGGTGGAAAAACATCACATTCACGGCCGGGGTGACCAGAAGCATATTTTTCCTAGCTACCTTTTTCATCTTCATTCCTAAAATAGCGCGTTCATCACTCCTTGCCTTTGAGGACGTTTTCCACTGAGGTCTGAGTGAGGTGACACTGTGTGTTCTGCATGACTCATGCTGTGTGACAGACTGCAGGTCCCGACTTGTCCTAATGCACTGCCAGTTGCTCCTAAAGCTACCGTAGCAGTCAATTAACTAAAGCAGACACACACACGCACATGCACGCACGCATGCACACACGCACGCACACACACACTCTTTAAGCCCTATCAACAAACACACAACACGTCGCGATGCGTTGTGTTCTGCTTATAGATTTGCTACTTTTGAAAAATCTCAAAAATGTTTGGAATATTTTGACTTTTTTGGAAAATGCAACATGGTAACTCTGTAATTTCTTGACCGTTTCGGACGCGGGAAGGCTTGCCGGAACAGGGGACCCCAACACGGTAACTCTGTCATTTATTTTATTATGACTAGGAGCGACTAGGAGAGCAACACCCCCCCCCCCCACACACACACACACACACTTTTCAATTTTCAATTCAGATTTTAATTGGAATTGTACAGTAGCTTAGTTAAGTGTCTTAATCTGCTACATCAGCTGATCTTATTATGCAAAAACTAAAACAAAACGAAAAGAAGAAATCGCACCTGTGTGAACTGAGCGGTGCAGGCTGCTCAACATCACCGCTGGCTGGCTGCCAGCGGAATTGCAGCTGTTCGTACATACAGACATACACACACGGCCAGTCATTGGAGCGGTTAGGCACCCCTCAAAAGCTAAAGGCCAGTAGAAAGGGCCATGTCAGTGAACTCACAGAGACCAAGTAAGACTTCACTGCACAGGTGTTTTCACTCTCAGAGTTAAACGAACACACAGGATTTGCAGTGTATGATGTCCAGAATAGCCATCGTGTGGGATTAGGGTCTTATTTGCTGTTCCTATCAGGTTTGGTTACTTTAGTGAAGTTATTACTATGTGGCAGCCGTAACTTAAGGATGCACAGGAATAGCGTTTGGTTTCACGGTTCACAGAACGAGAACTCCAAATGTTAGTCCTGTGTCACCCATGTTTAAATGTGATGGGTCTTTTGCCCTGCCTCTCCCGTGCCAAGACAGACAGACAGACTGACAGACTGACAGACCGACAGGTGATGAGGGGGCCTTCGTTAATCTTGTCTTGGCAGTGGTTGCTGCCATCTCTTGTTTACGCTCCCATTCATGTCTGTGTGTGTGCTGGGTGGGTGGTTGGAGAGAGGGGGAAGGTCCTATAATAATCCAGGAAAATCCGTCCTTGGCTTTTAGGGTCGAGTCTTGTTCCAACTGTGGTTTCAAATACCCTCCTCTGTTCTGTGGTTTTTGTGATTCACAGGTGAACCTGTCCCCACCCTCCTGCCATAGCCAAATCACTCTTCTTCCAAAAGAGGCGATGAGTCTATATACTACGGCTATTTAAATGCAGGTTCAATGATATGGTGTAAAATAGTTTGTATATGTCTGCCAATAAAATGTCTACTCTTAGTCTCGTCATTATTTTTATTTTTCTTCCTCCTCCACCTCTCATCCCACTTTCTGCACACTTCATTGGATTGCTATAGCTGAGCTGTCACTTAGCCCTCTTACCCAAGTCAACAGCTATCCACATCAGGCCCAACTATCCTCCCACACTAAAGGCCAATAAGTCATAAATCAAAAAGAAGGGGGTTTTCAGTAGATTAGCTGGGTCTAGACAACCCATGCCTAGCTTATACTGAAATGCAGCGCCCTTTAAAAAATGGCTGTTTTCCCTGTCTTATGATGCCCGCTGCATTTCTGAGTTCCCCTAAGCTCAAGTAAGCCACTTCTTTTGCACCAAAACATGTCCCAAAGCCCTATCATGATCAAATAATTAGTTGGGCGCGATCAAAGAGTTAATTGTTGGATGTGTGTGTGTGTGTGTGTGTGGTGGGGGCTTTGGAAAAGTCTTGCTAAACCATCATGAAATGCTTCCTGCAGAGAACCTTAAAATAAAACAATAGCACACATCACTCCACCCCAACTTAGCGAGTACAGTAAACAGTATTAGGAGGAAATGGAGCAAGGAATTCAAGATATGCTGCAATGGAATAAATCTTTGCTGAGACGTAAACTTGGCAGTTGGTACCTGTTAGCAATGGTGGGAAGAACTACATTTAACAAACTGTAAACTGTGTTTGTTTTCATGTGTTTAAAGCATCAGAAAATGCCACTGCCGCCAATGCCATACTGTAAGTTCGGCCTTGAACTCTGAATGTGGTACAGGAACGACCCAAGATATACAAATGATTCCGATTATTGAGTTACAGCATTTATAAGTGCTTCCCTTTTCTCCTGTTTGGATTGTATTGGTTGTCAAGTTCTTTGGCCAAACACTCTGCTGCCTCAAAGCAACAAACATGTTTAATGGAGGAAACATCTCTGTTTCGCAGCATTATTACTTTTCCAGTTGTGCAGTGTTTCTGTCAAAAGCACAAGGTGTCGGAGAACAACTCCATTGTCAATGTGATTCAAGTTTATTTTAGGTCTTAATATCTTATGTTGATTTGTGCGGATATAAGTGTGTTTGTTTATGTATGTGTAACTGTGAATATGATGTTTTTCTTTGTGTGTGTGTGCAGGTCTTTGTTTGTGTTACTTTATTGTCCTCAGCGAGTGAGAGAATTGCCTCCAAAAGCTGTATTTAAGTGTGTAGTGTGTACATAGACAGGGATGCACCTAAACCACAATGTGATTCTGTATGTATGTGTGTGTGTGTGTGTGTGACTGTGTGTGCATGTCTTTGTGTTACTTTATTGTCTCTGCCCGCAAGTGAGAGAATTGCCTCCAAAAGCCATTTAGGTTGTGTTCTAGCTGTGTACATACATAGACAGGGACGAAGGCATGCGTGCACTGCACACAAACACACCCACAAATGCATGCACATACAAACACATACACAGTACACACACACCGCATGGTTGACCCTGAGGCCGGGAGATAGCCGTTGTCGAGAGCATTCCATTTTCTGTCACACAACCTGCTCTTACACCCCCCACACTCCCACCCCAGCTGATGATATCAGTCCTTTGCACGATATAACTCTGCCACGATTGGCTACGGCTTATTTTTGTTTTTCATTATAATTTCCCTTTTCTCACTCCTTCCGTCCGTTCGTTCTCCCTTCCTTTCCTCCTTCCTTCCATCCTTCCTTCCTTCCTGACCGCCTCGTGCCTTCACTGGACGTATAAGTTCTATCCAGCTGGTGTGATGTCTGCAGTGTCGGGAGGGACGCAGGAGTGAGAGAGGAGATAAGAACGTGAGACATGGCACACTCCCGAAACGTTAACGATCTGCGGAGTGGTGCTGATAACCCACACGGAGCATCTTATTACAGCCCCCATTTATCACCTGCCATGCAGGCATGCAGGAATTTGTTTGCTCTGCGACGTGTTGAGGACTAGTATACGGGACAGGACAAAACCTTTAACCACTTGAACCCCATCGTCTGTATGTTTGGGTGAGCATTCGGTGAAAATGGTAGCGTGGCATTGGTTCGAGCTCCCGTTAGTTCCGACCATTACTAACACTATCCCAAACACTAACCTAACCTCACAGGAAGCCACGGGTGATTTGTAACCCGCAGCACGGGCGATTTGTGATGATTTGTAACCCGCAGCACAGGCGATTTGTGATGATTTGTAACCCGCAGCACGGGCGATTTGTGGTGATTTGTAACCCGCAGCACAGGTCGGACTAACGGGCGGTCCGACTTAAGGGCATTCCGCGTGAAAATAGCAGATCTACACTAAGCTCACAATGTGCTACGTTGCGACACCTTTTGAGCTCTTAGATCGGCTATTTTCACCGAAGATATTTAGTGTAGACCCGGAACGGGAGGGGGCCTATAGTCTACAGCCCTGTGGGACTCCGGTCAAATAAGTATATTGTGGTTTAATTAGTTAAGTTAAGTCTACAGTACTATCTCACCCTCTCTCTTTATTCTTTTTAATGTGACTCATCTACGTTTGTATGCCTTTCGCTCCGTTCTGTACGTGTTTGCTTTTACTCTCGGTCTCGTTTCCATTTCTGTCTTCTTCTGTACGGAACGGTGTTGTTGCAATCGCAGAGCTTAGCTTAGTCTTTTGCAACGCTGCTAAAAGGTTGTGGTATTAGCCTTGTGCGTTAACTCACTGTTGCTAGAATGTCAGATTGAACCTGTTGCACCTGGGCAAGAATTGCTTGATTTGATTTGAAACAAAAGTAAACTAACACGGAAAACATTTGAAGACAGAGGCAGCTAGTGTCTGACTAGGCAGTTAAATGCATGTATGTGTACGTGTGAGTGCATGTTTACATGTCCTGGTTAGTGCTCTCTCACTAATAGTGCTTGCTGTTCATTGTAAACCTGTCTGTCAGCCTTTGTCTTGCATTTTGTCTGTCCTGGAGGAGGCCTTTTAGTGGGCCCTGGAGCAGAGATCATTAACTTGGAATTAGGGTGTGTGTGTGTGTGGGGGCGCATGTCTATGTGTGAAGGAGAAAAACAAACAGGGGTTGGACAGAAGCATCGATCACAGAGTTATAAAGACAGTAGTATCATAAGTGAGGAGGTGTGTGTGTGTGTGTGTGTGTGTGTGTGTGTGTGTGTGTGTGTGTGTGTGTGTGTGTGTGTGTGTGTGTGTGTGTGTGTGTGTGTGTGTGTGTGTGTGTGTGTGTGTGTGTGTGTGTGTGTGTGTGTGCCAGCGCACGTGTGTGTATGACAAGGCATGTTTATTTCTAATCTTCAAGAAAACGAAAACTCATGCATTGGCAAACAGGAAGGCTTTTGCTTTGATTTAAGAGTACTGAGAGTTGTAGCAGGCAGGCATTTGTCTGGGAGTTTGTGCCACATATTCGGAGCATAAAAACTGAATGCTGCTTCTCCACCTTTTAGTTCTGCTTCTGGGGACAGAAAGCAGACTTGTCTGGGATTACCTGAGAGGTTTAGATGGTTCACAATGTACGTTGTGTATGTGTTATGTATGTGTTTTGGCCCTTAGCCATTCAATGCAGCTGTCTTATCGATTCTTTATAAGGAGACAAGACACTATCTATAATCTTTGATATATACTCTGGACGGTGATAGTAAGCTGACTTACTAACACTATTAATGTGGCTGTTGAAGTTAAGGTCTGAGTTTATGCCAGAGCCTGGTACGAGTTGGACCTTCTTTTCTTACCTTTTATGTAGTAATTATTTAAATTAATATGCATTATTACCTCATGGCATTGTCAAACCAACACTGGCTAACACTGCAGACTCCTCGGTCAGCAGATATTCATTTTGCACTGTCACATACAATGACTTTATCTTTTCATACCTGTAACAATGAATGCCTGTACAGTATGTGTTGATAAAAAAAGACCCCATCCATGAGTCACTTCACTGGGACCTGCATGCTCCCAGTGTACCCAGTTAACCCCATCCATTACCGTAATGGCCTCGTGGTTTGCTCTGTCAGAACAGAGCTACTGTAACTGTACTTGTGTTTAATGGAGATGACAGCAGTGGACAGGAATGACATAAATGTCACGGCAAGCATTCTTCTGTCAAGCCACCAGGACGGCCCCAGGATTTATCTCTGGCCAATAAAAAGAATGGGGGTGGGGGGGGGTGGGGGGAACGGCGACACACACCCAGATGTGGAGGGAGGGGGTGGGAGACCGAGACAAGCAACAGGCCAGCACTGATTTAGGATCCTAGGAAGGTCATAGGAAGGCTGTGTGTATGCATGCACACACGGGTGCAGTACGTTGTTCAGACTAGTCATTGGTCCGACAAACGGCAACCCACCTCATCCCCTAACCTAACCATAACTGCAAGCACGGGAGCAGACGCTAGTCCGACATGCAGATGTCGCATGTCGGACTAATGCTCTGTCGGAATTACATGCGGTCCACTGCACGCATGCGTATGTGTGTGATAGTGTGTATACTCTATTCTAACGCGGTCTGCATAGCATGCATTCATGTATGGACACTTTATGCGTGGGACATTGCAGTAAACGGGGAAACACAGCATTTGTCAATCGAGGATCTCATCTGGTTGTCCAGACTGTCTTTTGACACCGTGTCACACAGGGGAAAGTTGCAACGCCCCGCAGCGCCTCTCCTGTGTTTCTAGGGTCGGTCTGGCGCTCCAAAGAGGACGTGCCTGAAACAACAACCGCGAGAATAAGGCCCCCCTGCGTGCTCCGTCGATGCCGACAATCCCTAGCAAGAAGCCTCCCTTTAAACTAGGCTGCCACCGACAAATTTATGAGCCCTTGGCTGACCCGAGGGCTGACTTTCCAAACATGATACTAACAGGAAAACAGTTGGAGATGAGATGCAGAGATCAGGAAAGGGATCACGCAGAGAGAGGGAGAAAGGAGAGACATGATGGGATCATACTTAAAGGCCTACAAAGAGACACATCGTCCAATGAAAGAAAGCGAGAAGTAAACAGAGTGCAGATGGCAGATAGCACATAACATTCAGAGAGAGAGAGAGAACATCCTGATACAGATGTGACAGTTTACCGTTACAGTTTGGTAGGTGTTAGGATCGTGTAAGCGATTTCCACCGGAGTTGAGTTCATAGGGCTAGTTTTGGCTCACTCAAAGTCTATAGTATGTGCAGTGTTATACAACAAATGCACAACTTTTTAAGCACTTCTCTAGTAGTCATTTAAACTGTCCCGACCTGAGCTCAACTCCAGTGGAAATCCCTTACATGCTGTTAGGGGTCATATTCCACACAGAATCGGCAGTATCATACCCACAAGGCACTGTGTGAGTTGCCACAGTTGACCGGTAGACTACCTAAGTCCTAATGTTAGCCTAGAGATGGTTGCATTTAGGTGTGGTAAGGATCTGGGAGAGCTGGTTGGTCAATGAGAATGCGTGACCTCAAAACCCCAGATTCAGTAGAGAGCCATGACCGGACCACAATGCTCTCCAGCTTTGTTGTGTTTCACGTGAAAATATATAGTCATGCATAATTATGCTTTTTTGTAAATAAAAACATCAACCATAAATATTCTAAATATATGCATTTGTCAGTGCAATCTGGGTAAAGACATCCCCTAAAAACAAAGATACATCGTATGGAGACGTATCCTCAGTGATGTATCCCAAGGTCATCTGGGTTTCGGGTCTCCCAACACCAGGGCCACACAATCTGTTCCTCCTGAACTACTCTGCCGGGACTGGGAGGTACTATTCTGGTGTGTGGAAGGACTAGGCTCTGTGGGTTGACTCCCCAGATAGTATACATTGAAAATTTTGGAAATACAGTAGATTTAGAAATAGATGCTGAAAGTGTAGGTACAAAAAAGGGTTGAAAAGACTGAGGTGATAATAGGGGTAATGGACATCAGAAGGTGGATAGAAAAGTCACTAAATTGATCCTTTTCCTTTGCCAAAAAAATGAAACACAAAGGATGCTATAAACTTATCACTAAGAGGTTTTTGAGTAAACCTGTCTGTCTGTCTGTCTGTCTGTCTGTCTGTCTGTCTGTCTGTCTGTCTGTCTGTCTGTCTGTCTGTCTGTCTGTCTGTCTGTCTGTCTGTCGCTCTATGGATACTGTGAAATGGCTGTTTGTTTACTTGAATTGTGGATGTTCAGATGCCTGATACTGTGATACATAAACACTCGTTTCGTCATATTTGGAATAGAAGGTTGTGTTTATATGTAAATATATACATCTATACTGCACTATACACAGAGTCACCCGCACACAATGATTCTCTCGTTCTTTCTCACAGACTCAAATGTTTAGAAGAGGCACAATTCATCTCGCTCTCTCTCTCTCTCTCTCCCTCCTGCTCCCCCCCCCCCCCCTCTCTCTCTCCCTCTGTCTCTCACACACTGTTTAAGTTTAAGCCTACTTGTCTTTTGTATTGTTCATACTCTCCTAATTTATGTGAGCTTATAGATTGGCTATTTTCACAGCGTGACATCATCATATAAATCAGGCTTCAGACTGCCCCAATATACTGTGATATATATGTATATATATATATCCCTCTCGTGATGGTCTGAGATTTTTTCCCCATCATCCATGAAATGAATGAACGAGGCAGGTGGGATTTACTTTCTTTGGGGTCTTTTGAGGTCTTTTGTACCCCTCGCGTATACCTTTTACCATAGGTTTCAGATGGACCTCTTTATTGTAGGCCAATCTAATCACAGGGATCTAAAGTCTAAAACACATTTGACACACAAGAAGAAGCACAAGAGATTTGGCGTTAACGGTGCAGCGGTTGGCGAAATGACCTCAGGCGGACATGGAGACAGACCCTCCTATAGACAGACAGCTATAGACAGTCTCCTGCAGAGCCACGCTGTGAAAATGAAAAGAAAAAAAAGATCCACATGAGAACAACTTGGCTCCAATGTTGATCTCGAACTTCATGTGGCCAGCTGTGATATCAGTCATCCATGACATATCACATTGATGTTTGAACTCCAAATCCTGGCGAGGTTTCCTCCCCGATTAGAGCCCCCTTTGAAATTGATGTTAAATATTTCGAAACGTATGAAACATATGTTTTATACGTTACACTGTACGAGCGATGTGCTCGAGAAATCTGGCCCTGCTCGGTACAGCGGTTTGCTGGATCAGCCCCAGACTACACAGACCGTAGACGGCCCCTAGACTCGGCCGCAGAGCCGCGCTAGTAAAATAAATCGCAGCACTAGCGACCTCTACTGGTCGGGTGGGTCGACCCCTGCTATCTGTTCAACTGGTGGGGTTAATCTGAGTGGAGATAGCATGAGTCCCTGCAGGCATGTGTTGTGCCATCCCAGTGAATTTCCTTGCTGTCGTGTTTAAGGTGGGAAACCCTTTTGGTGTTAGCATTACGTTATGCTTTAGCTATTTAAAAATAGCAGACCTACAAGCTCATACGAGCTTGTAGGTCTGCTATTTTTGAAAAATCGAAGAACGACTGACATAGAAACATAGCTTTTTCAGAAAACTGTCTGGATGTAGAAGACATTTTTAGAATCTGATCTCAGGTCAGAATGGCTTAAAGAAGTGGCTGGCGGCTCCATGTGTATTGGAGGAGACATGTGGTTGTCTACACCCTCCTCAGACCAACAGTGGGAGTTGGCAGTGACAGGCCGAGGGACCGCAGCACAGATGGGGAACTAACATCGACCAAATTGGGAGAAGTTTTGGTCGAAAAAAGAAACATCCGCTCTTGATTTCGAAAGGGTATATATTGTGACTGGCAGTTTCCACTGCATTGCATGGTCATGGATGACTTGGAGAAAAGGGAATACGGACTCTTTAGATTCGACCACAACAATATCATGTCGATGTCGCAGACAGACAGGTGTATTATTGGAAACATTACTTAATGATTTAGTTTTTATATTCCTTCTGGATGGCCAGCTCACCTGCTTTCTTCATATGCCTGTGTGTGTGTGTGTGTGTGTGTGTGTGTGTGTGTGTGTGTGTGT
Organism: Protomyctophum parallelum; assembly: GCF_964188405.1. Lineage (NCBI taxonomy): Eukaryota > Metazoa > Chordata > Actinopteri > Myctophiformes > Myctophidae > Protomyctophum > Protomyctophum parallelum. The sequence goes on along the minus strand of NC_139712.1, from coordinate 15,727,891 downwards.
GTGTGTGTGTGTGTGTGTGTGTGTGTGTGTGTGTCTGTGTGTGCCATGCGTGCGCGCATGCGTGTGTGTAAATTGTAAAACAAGCGGTAGGACTTACATGTATAAGTCAGCTCAGGGGAAAACGTGGAAGCCAAGCTTGGCTGATTTATCAGCGGATCGTATGCTCGGATCCTAAGCCGCTGAAATGCATTGTGGTCAACGCAGACTTTCCAAAGGGAATAGCACTGAGACTCAACTCTCTCTGTGGCCTAGCCCTAGAGAGAGAGAGAGAGAGAGAGAGAGAGAGAGAGAGAGAGAGAGAGAGAGAGAGAGAGAGAGAGAGAGAGAGAGAGAGAGAGAGAGACAGTGAGAAAGATGGAGGAAGAAAAATGCACAGGGAAAGAGAGAGAGGGAAAGAGCAAGTGGAAGCATTATGCAAGTATTGCTCAGCGCGAGAAAGAGGGAGAGATTGAATGAGACGTTGCAGGAAAAGCAAATGGAGAGAGGAAGGGGTGCATTATAGAAAGAGGGATTGTGTGAGATAGACAGGATATAGTTGTAAAGAGACAAAATAGAGAGCCCTAAACAACACACACACACACACACACACACACACACACACACACACACACACACACACACACACACACACACCTCGTGGCCGTGGAATGCAAAGTCAAGCCACCAATATTTTGACTCTCCTTTGGAAACAGCTGCGTTTCCCTTTTTCAAAGATATTTTTTCCTTATTTATCAGATCCCTCAGGAGAGATCCATCTCCCTGCTCTGACATTAGCTTCCTCCTTTAAATCTGTAGGCCGCTGGCCTGGCCTAGACACACACGCATACGCACGCAGATGTAGTACTCACATGCACGCGTACTTCACACGTGCACGCACGCATGCACGCACACACACAAAATAATATATACATTACACATACACACACACGCACCTGCTGCGCTGCCTGGCAGCAGACGTACGCAGCAGATCACTATAGCAGACCTCCCAGCTGCCGTCTCATCATAGAGACACGCACACACACACACACACACACACACACACACACACACACACACACACACACACACACACCTGGATGAATGCATGCCTATACTTAAATGATGCACAGTGCTGCACTTGTAGAATGGCACATACTGTACGTGCATACTGTATAGGAGTCCAGTGTACAGTACAGTGCACCTGTTAGGATGTACACACACATGCACACTTTAAATGGCATTCCACAAAGCCTGGCAGGCCAATAAAACGACTTCCCTCGACCAGCATCCCGGTGCGTAATTTAGAGTGGCTTGGCGAAAGTCTCTAACCCTGTTAGAGATGTTAAGCTTGTGTACAATGTTTTGTTTTGTTTCAAAAATGGACTCCGGAAAAAACCACGAGAGTCCATCTCTGTTTACGGAGTATTTACTCAGTGCTAAACAGCGTCCAGTCTCCCAATAGCCGCCAGGGGAGCCGTTTTTAAAGAGGGGTCTGGGGCTGGTCTTGACCCAAGAGGAGAGCTGTAGCCTTCAACGCCCGTATAAATCGTGGAGGAAATGGGGCCGAACATCAAGGACGCCGGGAAAAGAAGCATAACAAAAAAGTGACTGTTTCTTCCCGAGCGATCAGACGGCCTAAATGCTGTGGTCATTGATTTTTATTACAAATATTGACATTAATGGCATCTTAGAAAACAATTACTGGACACTAACTGCTCTGTTTGGGGATTTTCATCCGTCCGGGCAAGTCATAAATAAAGAAAAATCACTGCAAACTTAGAACGTGATCCCGACATGTTTTATGTGTTTAGAAATGTCTTTTTGTGTCTATTTGAAGTTTCTAGGTTTTGGTTTGTGGGATTTTGTTGTAAATTATGACTATCCATAAATATTACATGGACCTGGTTGGACATGGTTGTTTCGCTGTCGGTCGGCCACCCAGCTGGTTTTGTCCCCTGTATCGTATAGCAACTGAAGGATAGCAAACTCTGAGAACAAGGCCTCCAGTAAACAATGTATTGATGAGTGTGCTATTGTCAGATTAATGATCCTTGCTTTGGAATTGTTGTTGTTAGCTGTATACATTGAACAGCCAAGTATTTGGTGGTGTCACTCATTTTGTTTATGACTCGAGTGTTTAGCAGGGTTTATTTTCTTGTTCATGTCTATACTGAAACAAGCTAGTAATTTCCCCTTCAAAATGGGTCTGAGATGTTAGTGAGAGAACGCAATGCACACGGCCAAACCCCTTCCCACTTATCCTTTTGTGGACTCTGTTTATCCAAATTCGAAAGACCAAATAAATTATCACATCAAACTGCCCATGGAGTGGAACCCTTTGACCCTAATAGTGCTCGCTCTGGTGGAAGGCAACTCTTTCACTTTTTTTCTATCACCTGGCGCCCGCTGGTCCGGGCGCATGCCACATATATTGTCCTGACAGTGCGTCGCATGGTCCCGTTCTTGATGACCTTTGCTGCATGTCTCTTCTCTCTCTCCCTTTTTCCTGTCAGTCTTCACTTGATACTATCAATAAAGGCCATGTACGGTGTACCGTATATCGATTTGAAAATATTTTTTGCACTGACTGTGGAAATTTATTTTCACTGTAATTTTAAAGTCATTTTGACAACTAAAAATATATTTTCTCACTCCAAATGTTTTTATTTCCTTTACAGGTTTTTTGCACATTCTTTATACACTTCTATTCTGCATGGGACTGCCTGTTGTGACAGCTGCTCGGCCGTACAATTATATTTTTACTAACATCTCCATGTGTCAAGAAGGTTGCTGTTTATTTTCCAGCTCATTTAGGCCTCCATTTCATGGAATTTCCATTAAAACAAAAAATAAATGGTGCTGTACTTTGTTGACAGGTCATTGGCTCAAAATGGTGTCCAATGACACGAATATTAGCATTTCTCAGGGCTGTAGGAGGAATTGCAACAGACCGTTAATATCGAGGAGTGTTTTCTCTGAGGTCTCAGAGAGCTTAAAATGTCCAAGCAGACACGCATTTATTATGATTCATGATTATGAATGCATATATACAGACAAACTAAATGCAGTAATATCTGAGTATCATGGCCATGACCTTTTCAGGTCATGGCCTGACCTGAAAAGTGGAAAAGACGGCAGTTAAATTGATGAAATGCAAATTATTTAGAGACCCATATATGTTGTGGATACATGCACCTTACATGTACGCCCCAAAATACATACCACACCCAGCATCGCTTCTGTCCACCCATCATTGTCACCACGCACACACACACGCACACATGCACACGCATGCACGCACGCACACACTCATACACACACTAGTTAACCCACACACAATGCTCCAGCCTTCAGGCACAGTAACTCCTCAGAGGAGAGCTTGTGTGGGTCCTTTCCTAAGCCCTGTCCGGGAGCCGCGTTGAAGAGCTGGAATGAAATCTGTCAATGACACACAGTCCGGTATGTGTGTGTGTGTGTGTGTGTGTGTGTGTGTGTGTGTGTGTGTGTGTGTGTGTGTGTGTGTGTGTGTGTGTGTGTGTGTGTGGATCATCGTCCAGCTCTCAGGACACACAGTCCGGTATGTGTGTGGATCACCGTCCAGCTCTCAGGACGCTGAGTCTGCAAGGAGACACAGCAAAGACTTCATGACTGCTGACATTCAGCTGTCAGCCCATCGATGGGAAGTCATGATAGCTCTCCTGTCTGTGTAACCTGTGTGTGAAATGTGAATGCGCGCGTATATTTGTGTTCGCCCGTGTGTGTGCGCAGGCACGTTATCTTGTGTGTGTGTGTGTGTGTGTGTGTGTGTGTGGGCTGCACAATAGCTCGTTTTAGCATTGTCATCGGAATGTGCACATACAGTACAGTGCAATAGTGACATTGCAAAGGATGAACTGTAGCTGAGGGAAATGAATCCAGTCAGTCACAAGTATGTACTAAAACACTTTTACTTCTTTGATCTAGCAAGGTTCGCCTTGCATTCATTGCACATCTGTGTTCACAAAGGTGTCATGATGATCCAATCAGAGTATATGGAAGAACTGCCATATTTCACCGTATACAATCATCATAAACATTGCGTGAGTGCTATAAATTGATAGCTTATAGTGTGTGTGTGCGTATGCGTGTGCGTGTGCGTGTGTGTGTGTGTGTTGTGGTTCCATCCAAGATTTGAGGTTCAGCAGGAGTCATGCTTGGGATGTCTGTCTGTTAGCGGAGGCCGGACAGACAAGCAATTATAGCAAATTATCCACCTACATTCTGAGCTAGATACACATGCACGCACAGTTGCACACACATACAGACACACACAGACACACACACACACACACACGCACACACACACGTGCGTGCGGGTGTGTGTGGATGGATCGTTCCTCTTGCTCAGGATCGTACAAAGACAAAAAGAGATGTGTCCAGATTCCATTTTATCTTCTGGACTCTGGAGGATGGAATGCTCTCAGTGCTGACAGACCTGCAAGTGTGTGTGTGTGTGTGTGTGTGTGTGTGTGTGTGTGTGTGTGTGTGTGTGTGTGTGTGTGTGTGTGAGGGTGTGTGTGTGTGTGTGTGTGTGTGTGAGAGAGAGAGTGTGTACACGCATGCGCGTATCTGTTTATACTAGAAACAGCTGGACAGTATTGTGTGTGTAGGTGTGCGCGCACGTGTGTGTGTATCTGTCTGTGTGTGCGCGCGTGCGTGTGTGTGTACTGGGACAGCAGCCTGACAGTGTGTCAAAGTCCAGAGTCTTGGATGATTTCTGTGAAAGCCTGGATGGTTTTTAAAGGATTATATGCAGTATGGGGGCTACAGAAAACAATTGATTATATTGCCTTAAATGATGCCTGTGTTCTTAGACAGGAATCCTTCCCACTGAGGTCATTATGTAACCTGTGGGAGGGGATGGGAGAACTTTATGAACTAGATAGCCAAGTCTTCAAGTTGGTGTGTGTGTCTGTGTGTGTGTGCGTGCGTGCGTGCGTGCGTGCGTGCGTGCGTGCGTGCGTGCGTGCGTGCGTGTGCACTCTAGTACTTCTGGACGCAACGTCAGTTTTACTGCAGTATTTCCGCAGCACTAAATCATTGCGACTGTCAAAATGAAGACTGAACTGGCGTTTGTTGGACCAACGTCACCGTAGAAGGACTTTTAAAATGATTATCTACTGTATGGGTTGTTGTTTGCTTTCTTAGCCCAGGCTACTGGGGGATGCTCACACTCACAAGAGGTTATTAATTGCTGGCTATAGCGACACGTGGATCAGCATTATTCACTTCAAATGAATAAAATGAAGTCTTAACAACCCTGCTAGCAAACCGATGAGGTTGTGCTTCTCCTCACAATATTGCCATCCTTAGAGCCCCGCAGATAAAAACAGGTCAGGTTGCGTAAAGTGTGTGCCGCGTCCCAAACAATTGCATTAGATGCGAACGGATCCGGAAAGAATATGAATGCACTTGTATGGGACGTTGGCTTCCACACCGTATCGTAATGCATCTGGTGTGCATTCCTGTTCAGGACACATCTCTGTTGGACCCTGAGTCTCCTGTCCTGTGTGGTTACTAATGGTGCTTGACGGTTGGGCTGCTTTTCTTGCCTCATATCCTTACTATGGAAAGCGTTTGCTGCCTGGAACCCCCCCCCCTAGGCTCACATCACTAGGCTCTGGGTGTCTGTGTATGGATAATACACTATGTACCTGAATGTCTGTTACAGCAGTGGTTCCCAAAGTGGGGTCCGGGGACCCCCAGGGGTACCTGAGGGAGTTCCAGGGGGTCCACAGCTAAATGATAGTTTGGAATCAAATGGACCATTATGGGTCTGTAACTCAGAGAGTGTACAAATGGAACCAAATGGACCCTAGCGGCTACATTTGGTTCCATTTGTACACTCTCAGAGTTAAAATAACATTGATTTTACAATATAAATGGGGGTCCCAGAGATAGAAATGCTATTAAATGGGGGTCCGTACTCCGTAGACTAATGCATGTCAAACTGGGGGGTCCTTGAAATTAAACGGGTTGATAATCACTGCTAGAGCCGTAAGAGTCTTCTCTTATGGGGGTCCCTGGCATATCCTTTCAAATGGGGGTCCGCGGGCTAATTAGTGTCAATTTGGGGGTCCTTGACATGAAAATGTTTGGGAACCACTGTGTTACAGTATGTATGTAATAATGTGAAAATCATTTTTTCCTCATTGTTACAGAAACATCCTACCTGTTAATTTAACTCAGAGAGGGTCAGTTAGTGTACAGTACACTGTGCAGTATATTGGCTGTCTCATTTGCATGGGTACTTAACTTGGCTACTTGCATCCTGTTCTGAAACACACAGATGTTCATGGATGTGTGTGCGTGCGTGCGTGCGTGCGTGCGTGCGTGCGTGCGTGCGTGCGTGCGTGCGTGCGTGCGTGCGTACTTGCTTGCCTTAAACTCACACTCCTCTCAGTGGCCCGTGGCCGATCCTGTGGTGCCTAGTGTGTAGGCTTTGATGCTGGGGCAGTGGAGAGGGTGATGTGTGTGTGTGTGTGTGTGTGTGTGTGTGTGTGTGTGTGTGTGTGTGTGTGTGTGTGTGTGTGTGTGTGTGTGTGTGTGTGTGTGTGTGTCAAGGTCAGAGGAGAAGATCAGACAGAGCACAGAATAAGTCTCCACGGTCCTCTCTTTCTCTCTCTCTCTCTCTCACACACACACACACACACACACACACACACACACACACACACACACACACACAGTGGGTCAGAGTGCTGATGAGTCCCCATGGACCCACATGTCCCTATCAGGACCCCACTATAGCTGTCCTACCAGCTGCCTTCACTACAAAGCGCCAAAACCTCAGCGGGATGCGGAAGCCTGGGGGTCCTGAGGGCGGCCAAGCGTTACAGTATCACCACAGGCACATCCCACCATGGGTGTGTGTGTGTGTGTGGGTGTGTGTGTGTGCGTGTGTGTGTGTGTGTGTGTGTGTGTGTGTGTACTTGTGAGGGCCAAATGAACAGTGGTGTAAAATAACAAGTATGTACATTTACTTATTTACTCAAGTACTGTACTTGTGCATTTTAGGTACTTTTACTTTACTGGAGTATTTCCAATTTTCTATACTTTTTACTTCCCCTCCACTACATCTCAGAGGCAAATATTGCACTTTTACTCCACTACAATTATTTGAAAATGTTAGTTACTAGTTACTTTGTAGATTTTGATAACCATATTTCACAATGACAAAAACAGGGATGTGGGCAGGGAAACAAACCTACCTTCTATGGTGAGCATCATGAAGGTACTGAAAGACCCGCCCACTTCAGACATTGGCAACATTATGAAAATATACTGTAATTGTCCGGTTGAAAATCACCCGTGTTTAGTGTTCTAGGGTTAAGTACATTTTGATACCAATACTTTTGTAATTATACTCCAGTAAATATTGAATTCCGTACTAACAGCGACACTTTTACCCGATTTGGGTATACTACAAGAGAAATAGTTTACACTTTATTTTTAGAGTTAAGGATCCTGCACGCTGAGTCTGTTTATTTTAATCCGTCAGCCAATAAAAATCATTGCTAAGGCTTGCAATTAGGGAAAGATTCAGTTTGGGGTTAAACTCTTGAAATAGGAATAGGGGTTTGGAGGTTAGGTTTGGCGTTACGGTGTAGTTATGAACGATTTATACTTAGATGTTTGTGTCATGCACCAAAAATGAAATTAGCCAATCCACAATTAGCCAATCCTCAACGTCACAGTGCAGCATCACGCTGTGACCTTGTGGATTGGCTAATTTTGGTGCATGACATCGGCATGCAACTACGTATAACTCATGCTTTAGGTTTAGGGTAAAGAAATTGTACAGCAAAAGAAAAAAAGAAAAATGCATTTATAAAATTCCTGCCATACATTTCTTGTCTCCACAAGTATAGCAGTACACGTGTGTGTGTGTGTATGTGTGCGTGTGCGTGTGTGTCCGTAGACTAAAGGTGTCAGAACCAGGGACAAAGCATACAGTATGTGTTGCTAGAATCACGTGAAGTCTGTTTTATCCCCAATCTTTCCAACATGGCATCTAAATGCCAAAGTTTTGTGTTTGAAGTTTGGCTTCAATCTGTGCTGAAAGAGTAGTATTTACACCGTAAAAGCTTCATCTTAATTAGATGTTTTTCTTTAGGAAGGAACCAGCGGTATTCTCAGACGAGTGCCGCTTGTGTGAAGTGAGCTTTTTAGTTCCCCAAGAACGTCACATTTTAATCAACGCTGTAATTAGATGAGTCTCTGGAGCAATTAACAACAAAGGGGAAGACATGGAGATATCTGCCTCATCCTCAGAAACCGTCGAGTCTTGAGAGAAAAACCAGACCGAATTTGGACTGTAATTACATAAACACAGATGAATTCTTCCCGTGCCTTGGACTCCAGCGCCATTTTTTTATTGGTTTAACCATCCGTTAAACTAGTCTACACTCTTGACAGTTTCTTGGTGTGCAAAGATTTAATTGAGTGCACACTTTTCAAAATGTCTGCATGCTTTTTTTGAGTGGTGCAACCACTCCTACAACCAGCAATGTCCGTGTTCACCTATGTGTGTCTGTGTTGGTTAATGAGCACCAGTATTTGACTATGAGTACCAGTAGGGGCGCTGTTGTGCCAGAAACAGAGAGAGGGATAGTGCTGCACTGTTGCCTGCTAATGAGAGAGAGAGAGAGAGAGAGAGAGAGGAGGGGGGGAGTTGCACCACTCAGTTTTTAATATATTCTTGGTGTCGTCTTCTGTCTTTCTCTCTCTGGTCAGCAATTGTCCTGGAGTCTCACCTCTCACCGACGTCTCTTTAGGACAGGTAGATCAAATGAGGTCATTCACATTACCCTGCTATGTCTAAGCATCTGGCCGTTAAAACTTGCTAAAAGGTCTTGTATTTATTCTACACGAGAGAATCATTGAGACAGTCCAAGAGGAGAGCTCTCTTATTATAAAGGATCACCAACACAAACAATTAGTCTTCCTCCAGACACCTCCCAACAGGGAGGTGTCACGCCGCCATGCAGGGTGGATATCTCGCACAATATTTTATTTTCTGTCTAAACACAACAGGGGAAAGTGTTATTCCACGTGTTTCTGTTCTGTATTTTATGACCCCAAAGAAGATAGGGGGGGGGGGGGTGATGCATGAGTACTATTCCTGATCCAACACCAGATTCTGAAGTTGTATAGTAGTTAAGCCCATGTATATATGTATTCTGACTGTTCCTAGATCAGTGAAGTTGTATAGTAGTTTAGCCCATGTATATATGTATTCTGACTGTTCCTAGTCCTAGTTGTAATTTTGGAAAATGATAACTCCTGAGTCAAAACACATCGTAGGATAAATATAAATATGTCTCTCTCTCTCCCTCTCTGTCTCTCTCTTTTTGAGCAGCCAATCATTTTTTTGCTGCATTTCTTTTATTATGACAATTTAGTCCTTTTGCAAATTAAAACATTTCATATACTGGCTCAAGAAACTTCACCAGGAGGACGTACGGTAGCACCTCTGTTCTACTCTTCCCATTCAACATTCCACCACTGACAGGTGCCGTCCCAGTACAGTACATAGAAGTCGCTAGCGCAGCAACAAAGATTGCCCTCCCCACCATGGCTTCCCTCTATATTGAACACTGCCAATTGATCGCAACCCAGATGTACCATGATGGATTTGAGCAATTTTCTAATCTCAATTGAATTTGAGATTTGAGATATTTCATCCGAGCCAAGAGGTAAATTAATTTATAATGAATAATGGCCATTGTCTCTTTCCTATAGTCTGTCAAACCCCCAAACTCCATTATCTGTGTCACAACAACTCACAGGTGCGGTGCACAGCAGTGTATGCTATAGTCATTACTGTAGCATCACTCTCTGAGTTGGAGGAGTGGTACCGTTAACCACCTAAAAAGTTAATGGGATCTGTCTCCTGCTTACAATTAAGAACATTTTAATTCAGGGCATGCCAATAGCAGCCCTGGTCAGATAGCTGCTAGCGTTGCTGCGTAGCTGCGTAGCGCATCACACCAGTTAGATTCCAGCTGTGTGTAATATTATGACCTTGGTTTGAAAAGAAAGTGAACTGACCTGCTGAGGAATTTCTTTGGTGAGAGGTCAAAGTTCAGAGAAATGTAAATGTGTTGAAACCTGTTGCTTGTGTTACTAATGGCTAACAAAAATGAAGAAGCTTACACAAACAAAGAATGTTTACTAGTTATTAAAACTAACTAAACAACCAAAAACCCAAAAGGCTGGGATGCTCCCAGAGAGAGAGAGAGAGAGAGAGAGAGAGACATTGGCCCAGGTGGCTGCCTATTTTATAGAGGACAGGTCTCCACTGATGACACTCCGCCCTCCAATCACTCTGGAAGACAAAGACCAGATTCAGTGATGTAAATAGAAAATAGGTTTTCAATGTAATGGGTCCCGGGATCCAGGGGTGGTCTTTAAGATGGGTCACAGGGACATTTAAATGACATTAGTACAGTATTGCATCCCAGGAGGGTGACATGATTGCGTCCTTTCTCAATTTTGTGAGTCTAAAGGCCTATTCATAGTTTGGATTTTCGGTGGTGAGGTGACCACCACTTCACCGAAAACTTGAGTTGTAGCTCTCTTCTCTGTTTTTACTCACCAACGGACAGGTGGTCACCGAGACTCGCTCAGGGCAATGTGATTTGTCTAGAAGCTGTTATGTTTTTGTGCTGGCTATAGTACACTTTATAATAGTTGCAATGACAGCTCAGCTCGCAAACCACCACAGAGTATAGCAGGGCAGCGCTGTCCTCCTGCCTGGCCGTGTGTGGGGGGACAGAGGAATTGGGAGTCTGGGCTGACAGTATAGTCAGCACAACGCGAGTAGCTCCCCCCAGCAAAAAGTGGAACACACACATGCACGTGCGCGCAGCACTGCCCGGCTTTACTCCGTGGCACTGGTTTTGCGAGCCGAGCAGTGTTGCCATGTCCGCATATTATTAGTGACATTGGGCTTGTTTTTCTGTAAAGTTGCTTATATAAATATTGGTAGTTGTGGGTTGTGTTTTTTTGGGCATGTTTCTAAACTTTAGAAACATGCCCAAAAAAACACAACCCACAACTACACTTTAGAATCTAAAGTGTAGTTGCTTATTTGGGCTTGTTTCCTAATGTTTAAACCACCATAATGTTTACCACCTAATGTTTAAACCACCATGTTTGTCCAAGCAAGGACCCGAATAAATCACAGTTTCCCAACCACTGGTACTTGAGCCCCCCTCTGGTGGTACACAGAGGAATCGCCCAAAGATTCAGGTGGATTGAAATATTTATATTACTACAGGTAGTTCTTCTGACCAAGCAATTGGTTGAAATAGGCTATCCAGCCGTGCTGAAATGAGCACATCTAGCCGTTTAACAGAAGATTTGAGAACGGATTAATCACATTAGAAATATCGTCAGCTGTGCTGATTAGTGATTGGTTTTGTCAGAGCTAGGAATGGAACTAAAAGGGCAGGATATTTTCTGAGGTGGTACTTGTCACTTTTTCCCAAGATGTTTTGGGTTTTTTTAATAGCAGATCTACAAGCTCACAATGCGTCGCATTTTCAAATAGCCTAGTCAGGCCTCTTTTGGTATTGTTTTCATAGACCTGGTTGCTTATTTCTCTCACACAATGTGGCAACCCTGGAGCTGAGCTCCCGACGTAAAAACAAACTCCCGAAACAGAGCAGTGGGAGGACGAGAAAACAAATGAATGGAAATGAAATGATAGCAACAGCGACAATATAGAATAGGAAATAAACAGCAAAGGACCAGAAAGGAATAGAATAGAGGCAGATAGGCAGTAGAGAGAAAGTTGTCATAGACTTTGTTGTTTATGGAGTGGAGTGTTGTGATCATCAAGATCGTCATTTAACTGAATTTGCTGATATGGGTCATAAGCCTCCTTCTCGAGTATCCAGAAGTAAAGTGGCAATATGAGTTGTCCCATGATGAGCAGCTAAATGGCTTAGGGTCTAAACACCCTCAACTTACTGCAGACAAACAGCACATACTGTAGGTTGCAGCACATGCCGTTTAACTGGACTGTAACTCCTGTATTGATATTGAACGGTTCTGCCGAGCATTCCGTGTGCCAGTGAAGGGAGAGGGTTGTTTTGCTTTGTGTCGTGGTTGTGGGACGGGTGAGAGACATTGAGAAATTGAAGCTGAAGGGATCTGACGAAAGGCGGCCACCGGCCAGCTGTCCCTTCAAGGGATTGGTTGGACGGCAGCGGGAGTGCGAGAGAATGAGCTGACCACTGACCACAGAGCAGTCAGCCTGTCAACCACAGAGCAGCCAGGCTGCCTGCCTCTCCTACACATGTCCTGCTGTTCTGCCCCACTTCCAGAACAGTATTCATTTTACTATCAGTGCATCTCTTAGGGTTGTGATGTGATGTATTTTTCCTTCTATTTTTGCTATTCGTCGTACCGTACGTCCAACTGTACAGGGAGTAAGAAGCTATATCTATAAAGATACAGCCATATCTTTCTTTCTTTCTTTCTTTCTTTCTTTCTTTCTTTCTTTCTTTCTTTCTTTCTTTCTTTCTTTCTTTCTTTCTTTCTTTCTTTCTTTCTTTCTTTCTTTCTGTCTTTCTTCCTTCTATCCAGTGCTTTCCTCTCCAACTCAGCCAAACTCAGCCAAGCTCTCCGTATAATAACTCTCAGTCATTATTCCAGCAGCGCTCCGTGCTTTCACTCCAAGCACACTCACCCATCACTCATCCCCCGCCCTCCCTGTCCCGTTATCCATTCATCTTGTCCTTCCATGCTTCTTGCATGTTGCTCCCATTAATATCCTTTGCTCCTTTCACAAGACGGACGTCTTGTGGATTCGTTCTTCTCTCTCTCTCAACTCCGTCAGTCAGTCAGTCAGTCTGTCAGTCAGTCCGTCCGTCAGTCAGTCAGTCCGTCTGTCAGTCAGTCAGTCCGTCAGTCAGTCAGTCAGTCAGTCAGTCAGTCAGTCCGTCAGTCAGTCAGTCAGTCAGTCCGTCAGTCAGTCAGTCAGTCTGTCTGTCTGTCTGTCTGTCTGTCTGTCTGTCTGTCTGTCTGTCTGTCTGTCTGTCTGTCCGTGTTTGTGTGTGTGTGAATGCGTTTGCGCATGTGTGTGTGCGTGCGTGCGTGTGCATAATATTCTATATTCGAGGGCCAAATGTCCCCACAAGTACATTAGAATGTGAGAACAATCCTCACCAGAGAAAGGATTGTTTCTCATCATGCCTGATGAGGGTCTGAAGAACGACCGAAACGTTGCTCAATAAATCTAACTCGAGTGAAAACAGCGTTGCGGGATTCTTTATTCTTTTTTCTCTACTTCTCAGTTCCAGTTATCCGACGCACCTGTCCATTGTAGGTGTGCAGAAGGACTTTTTCTTATTGTTTCATGGTCAAAAACGACATGGGGAGTTAGGCTTCTAATTAGGACAGGTCAGGTTTAGGATTAGGCGTTAGGGCCTATTAGCCTAATGGCCTTTATACAAACTGCCATCCTATAATTTTGATGTCCTCGCAAGTACAGTAAAACCAACATGCGTGCGTGTGTGCCTTTCCATCTAAATGTATTTGCATCGAATGTATTTACATTATGCAGAATATCCCATTTCATACGTTTTAAAATTCTATAATGGGTATATTTGTGTGTATACAAGCTCACAATGCAAGTACTGACATTTGGAAATACTCAATAAAGTTAATAAAAAAAGGGGAAAAAAGCCTCAAAATTCTACGAAAAAAGTACAGTACTTGAGTAAATGTACTTACTTTCTTTACACCAGAGGGTGCAGCCAGATGTTGTGCAGGTGGAAAGAAGGAGAGAACAGGTCTATTAATGTCATCCAACAGGACCTGCGTCTCGTCTATCTCACCTCTCTCTCTCTCTCTCTCTCTCTCTCTCTCTCTCTCTCTCTCTCTCCCCCCCAGACCTGGCCCCTCTCTCTCTCTCTCTCTCTCTCTCTCTCTCTCTCTCTCTCTCTCTCTCTCTCTCTCTCTCTCTCTGTCTCTCCCAAACATGGCCTCTATCTCGGTCTCTCTCTCTCTGTGTGTGTGTGTATGAGAGAGCGATGGAATCCACAACCTTGTGGTGAAGATGTGTGGTCAGACAGGCCAGTCCTCTGGGTTCTGCTCCGTGTCTTCGACTTCCATCTCTCACTCTGTCAGCAACACGCGCGCACGCACACACACACACACACACACACACACACACACACACACACACACACACACACACACACACACACACTACACATGCACACACTCAGGCACGCGTATACACTACAGACATACACACAGATATCCCACATCACGCTTGCACATCCCCACACATTTTTCCCCAACTCCTTCCGTTGCCCAGTGTTTGCACCTCACCAATAATGTAACCACAGCCTCCAATCTTCCCATCTTTAGAATCACTTCACATCCGCCCCTGTCAGAGACATCCATGCAGGCCCCCCCTATTCCCTTTAGTCTGTTCTCCTCTCAAAGCGCGAGTCACGCTAGATGACTGCGGAGGTTATGCACCCTCGACGCAGAGTGTTTTTCCTTTGATTGCCGATGCGAGAAACCTCAGTGGACTTCGGCTCAGATTCAATGTCCAGAGAACGGAAAGGTGACTGGAATGATACTTATCTGCCATGATATGACTATGATATGAGTTCTGAAGAAGTGCTGTTAGGTTAGAAGCATTTGTGGCCCTGTTCCATGATTTAATATTTCTGATGAACTAAAACCAATTTTGACTGAAACCCTATATGCTTGACCGAGGTACCCCAGGGGTCTATATGCTTGACCGAGGTACCCCAGGGGTCTATCCTTGGCTCTCTCCTTTTCTCCCTCTAGATGAAGTCTGTTCGCCTAAAATAGCTTATCTACAACAAGGCCAAGCTTAGTTGAAAGAAGTTGTCACGAATTGATGTTTTTGTGAGCTTGTACATGGGTTACTTTGTAAATTGGCTATTTAAATGTTTGCCTATTTTCACCAAATGTCCAGAACATAGTCAAGGTTCAAGTGGTTACCAATTTCAACGTGGCATCCCTATTGTGGACATTTCATTATGGGTGAAAATATTTAAGTCTAAATTGAAAATCATCTATTTTCCCTATTCATCATATGGTGAAGTATAGTGCTAAAATGGCAAATAAAAAGAAGTGTGAAATATGACCTACTATTTAATGCTAGAAGCATAAGGAATGGATAGTTTGAGGCATGGAAACCATATGGTATATTGTGTGCAGGGGTGGCTGGTAACAAAGTACATTTACTGTACTTGAGTACTGCGTCTGTCTGTGTGCAAGGCATTGCTGAAAATGAGCATCTTTCCCTGGGTAAATAAAGGATATAACTTACTGTAGATACCAAAGAAAATTTACTTTTGAATACTATAAGTATTTTTTAAAGCAAGTAGCCTACTCCAGTACTTCAACAAAGTACAAATTTGACAGTGCAACTTTCACTAGTTGAGTAATATTTTACCAGGCATATCTATACTTTGACTTACAGTAAGTATACTGTCTGGGATTAAGTGCTTTGTCCACCACTGACCGTACTGTATGGCATCTTTAGGAAAATGTGTAAAATATCTGCAAAGAACTAACCTTTTTTCTACCTGCATAACTGCAGCCATCTGTGTGTGGAAGACAGATCACCGCAGCAGAGTAGACAAACTAAAATACACCTGACGTTTTTGGGAAGGAAAGTCAGACTTTCCACAGATATAACTGCATCTGAATGCTGTGTACATTTGATACAGAGTGTGTGTGTGTGTGTGTGTGTGTGTGTGTGTGTGTGTGTGTGTGTGTGTGTGTGTGTGTGTGTGTGTGTGTGTGTGTGCGTGTGCGCGTGCAGGCGTGCGGGCGTGCGGGCATGCATGCGGGCATGCATGTGTCTACTGTGTGCTTCACACGCATGGCATTCAGGAGCGCAAAAACAGTTTCATAAACTTGAACACAATAATGGATGAGTGTTTACAGTTGTGCTTTGAGAGTGTGCTTGAATGCAAGGGAAACGAATACCCAACAGCAGTATTATGCCAAGTGTGTTCACATGGATGCCACTTATGGATGCACTTTAAAGGGAATTTGTTGGCCACCTGTGTACGTGTGTGTCGGTACGACTGCTCCGAACCTTTGGCCATACATTGCAGAAACTGTGTTAGTGTAGGTTTAGGAGGTGGGCGTGAAGTGAAGGAGTAGCTCTTCCTGTTCTCAACAACTCCTGTTGAGATGCAAGGCTATTAAGCCCCTGCTGCTGCTGCTGCTGCAGAAAGCTTGTCTTTCCATATTTCAACATTGTGTTTATTTTTTCTTCGTAAACGAATGCCGTTCTTCTTACAACAGTGTCACACAAAAGAAGCAAACATAGCTCATCTATACAGTGCAAGCTCACAACGTGTTGCGATGCGACTCGTTGTGAGCTTGTAGATCTGCTATTTCTTTGCAGTTTTTAACCCGTTTTAGACCTTAGGCTAATAAGCAACAAGAAATGTTGTCCAAAAGCGTTCAAAAACGGGTTCCCGGATTGAAAGGTATAACAACGAAAAGGGATTCCCGGTGTTTAACAAGAGCTTGTGACTAAATGATAACTATTAATTTCCTGAAAAGTATAGCAGTTGTGGACTGGACATACAAGGATTTCACACAACAGCGGCATGGTGCTGTGGAGACGCTCGCTCGCCAACAGTGGAAGTCTGTGGTCATCTCTCAACGTTGGGATTGTGCACAGCCGAGTTCCTGGAAAATAGTATTCGGGAGGGAAGAATGCTTTCAGTCAGCCCTAGATCAATTGGACTGTAGTGAAGTAGTGTGTGTGTGTGTGTGTGTGGGGGGGTGGGGGGGGATAAATTGGAACAACTCAAAAGAGAGGTTTGTTGACACTTTCACCTGTCTGTTATCAATTAGCAGACCGTAATGGGCATGGACAAGTACTTGTTTGCTACGGCACAAACCTTACGTTGATCAAAGAGCTTCCTTGATAGGAAACAGAGAATTTCCTTTCTGTGTGGAGTTTGCGTGTTCTCCCCGTGTCCCCTAGGGTAGGTACACCCTCACAAAAAACATGCAGTAATCCTGGTCTCTAAACTACCTCCCCCTGGCCAGCCGGGGCGCCTGATGGAGGGGAAAGGAACTGAATAACGTGTTCCTTCCACGCTCTACGTCCGGTCGGGGAAACTCTCCCCTGTCAGCTAGGTGAAAAGAAGCGGCTTGGACTCCTCATGCATAGAAGGAAGCATGAGGTCAGTCCGCTGCCCCCCAGGTTGGCAGAGGAAGTGTAGTGCCCAGGATTACATTCGATAATTGACACTGAAAAAATTTGGGAATAAAAATCGTGGAATAAAAATTAAGTTTAAAAAAAGTAAACAGAGAATTTCAAGGTCCAGGGCGTTGAAGCCTGTTGGAAACTCATTTGGACCGCCCTTGACCTCAAACCACACACAGACAGAGATTTACAGATCTAACATTCCATCAACACAAACCCACATGCACCTGACATCATAGACATCCACACAGCAACATCTGCTGCTATGCGCAGAGGAGGAAACAAATACAAGTGCACATGTCTACACATCTGCGTGTGTGCATGAGTGCGCACACTTCCGTGCGTGCATGTGTTCCTGTGTGGGCAGCATGTGCGGAAATGTGATGAAACGGTCACTGTCACAAGTGATAGAAATAACATAGAGCTGATGTGAAGAACATCTTTGTCACTAAAGGCCATATGTTGAAGTTTGACTCTCTTTGAAGCATTGAGCAGAGAGGCTCAATCCTCCAATCAATTACCAGGATTAGTTGTTATGTGACCCACATGGGACCCCCCCCCCCCCCCAAACAAATCTGGATTGGAGGAGGCGTGGGCCAATATACTCGCCATGGTTGATTATTGGGTTTTCCCAGCGAGCGGCAATATGTACTATGAAGTCATCCAATGCCATGAAGAATGATTTGTCTTTGGGATCAGCAGGGCCTGGGAGCAGCATACAATTCTGCTGACTAGATTTTCACAGTGTTTATGTAGTGCGCTAATGGCCAACTTTGACCCGCAGTACCAGGGTGTGAGGTGGTGAGGCCGTTGCTTCAAAGATCATTTGATTAATTGGCTGGTTCCTGCAACCTACAGCACAGGACCTGTTGCTCAAAATGCATCCCGAAGCGTTTTGAGCTTGTAGAGGCGATGATATTTGAAAATCTATATCATATGAAATGGAAAAAACCAAATGAAATGTTACTTAATTGAAGGAGTAATGCGATGAGCGCGAGCCTCCTGCTCAGAGAGCAGAGAGAGAGGGAGGAGATGACCTTGTTCTGCCGTTCCACATGTGGGAGCTGAGCTGAGGCGCATCCTCCTCTCCCTCATTCCTCCGTCCCCTCCCGGGAGCAGACCTGGACCGTAGAACCGTGACTTCTGTTAAATGATTAGAGACATAATTTGTGTGTACACACAGTATGTGCATGGTGCGCAATGAGAGACACTATCCAGGGAGAACAGACTGTAATGTTGTGCCTCGTGTGTGTGTGTGTGTGTGTGTGTGTGTGTGTGTGTGTGTGTGTGTGTGTGTGTGTGCGTGCGTGCGTGTGCGTGTGCGTGTGTGTGCGCGTGTGCGTGTGTGCGCCTGTGCACTGCAGTGTGTATACTTCCGTGTCTGTGTGATCAGTAT
Source organism: Protomyctophum parallelum (assembly GCF_964188405.1). Lineage (NCBI taxonomy): Eukaryota > Metazoa > Chordata > Actinopteri > Myctophiformes > Myctophidae > Protomyctophum > Protomyctophum parallelum. The sequence goes on along the minus strand of NC_139712.1, from coordinate 15,709,241 downwards.
TTATCATGATGAATGAGATGGAATGAACTACTGGAGTTTAGCTCGTCAATTAATGTAGTTTTACGCATTTTGTTTCCACTTTTGATGTGCCCACGCACGCACGCACGCACGCACGCACGCACACACACACACACACACACACACACACACACACACACACACACACACACACACACACACACACACATACACTGATGTGTAAGCCATGTGGTCCAGTGTGTAGGAGTCTCTTGGTGTTTGAAGGGGACAAACAGACAGGTCCACCGGAGGAATCTCCCTGATGTTTCTGTACTGCTGTGGTTTATCAAGTCAGGAAGACCATGTACCGTACGCTACTGTATGTGTATCTTGGTTGAAATGACCAATCCTGCCTATACAGCCTACCGATGCCATTGGTAAGCAGGGTTCTGAATTGTCCACAGCAGGGATTCCCAAACTGAGGTGCGTGCACCCCCTGTGGTGACCCCCTGTGGTGACCCCCTGTGGTGCGCGAGCTCCTTCTAGGGGGTGCGTGACATGAAAAGGCTAATGGTGGTGCTATGGCTTTATTTCTCTTATTTCGCTTCTCCTGGTGGTTCCTAAAACCAAGCTGAAGCTCAGAGGTTATCGAGCTTTTGCAGTGGCAGCTCCCAAGCTCTGGAATGAGCTGCCTCTGCACACAAGACAAGCCCCCACCCTCCAGGTGTTTAAGTCACGCCTCAAGACTTACCTTTATTCCTTGGCTTTTCCAAGCACAGTATGAGATGTTCGATGTTTAACGTGACAATGTGCATGTTGTTTGTGGTTGTTTTGTGGTTTTTAAATGAAGTTGTTTTTTAATGTTGAAGTTGTTTTTTTTTTTGTTTTTTTTTAATGTTTTACTGTAAAGCACTTTGGTACAACGTTGTTGTTTTAAAATGTGCTATATAAATAAAGATGGTATGGTATGGTATGGATTTTAAATATATGAACATATGCGAATATATGGCAAGTATATGCAGAATATATGCCATAAGCAGGTTCATGTGATTATAGGAATTATAGGCTATATAGAGCTTATGCGACATGTATGCAGACGGCCAATTTCGAATATGTATGTATAAAAATGTTTGGGGTCCACAGCCCTCTGCTGTGACGGAAATCGATTTAGCTGTGCTGTGGGTAACTGAACGAAGCCTCACAAATCACAATGTTGTGTTCGGTTGGCAAAACCGCTCTATACAGGCGGGCTGGTTGTGGGCATATTGACTAGTGCGCCAATGGTTTATGTCTCATTTGACCAAAATGACAATAGTGATATTTATAAATGTTTCACCTACGTACGTAAAACATAAACAATACATTCTAAAGCAGTGGTTCCCAAACGTTTTAGCCCGTGACCCAAAAGAGCTGTTTTCCCAGTACCCAAACCAGTGAAAATAGCAGATCTACAAGCTCACGTCGCAATGGTGTTTCTTTCTTTCATTTTTCCTTGATTTAAATTACTGAAAGAACTTAATAATTTGTTTTCAATTCATGACATTTTTAGTCTTGTCTGGGAATGGTATTTGAAAATGACTTGAAGTAACAATAATTATAAACAAAATGTAGGAAGGGACCCATAAGAATGGGTCCGTGACCCACAAATGGGTGCCGACCCAGTGTTTGGGAACCGCAGTGTTCTAAAGAACCACGTTGCGGTTCAGCGCTCTTCATGAGTTTCACTTAACTCAGAGGTTCCCAACTTTCTCTGGGTTGCGGCCCACTCGAAACTCTTGAAAGCGCTCACAGCCCACCCATCTTTAGCTCTTTACCACATAGCTTATACTTCACCGGGCATTTCCTCGACGGCTCAAGCTTTCACATCCGTAACTTAAGTGGTTCTGTGTCGTGACTTCATGCATGCTAGCAGTGGTGGAAAAAGTACTCAAATTCTTTACTTAAGAAATACTCTGAAGAAATTAGACTAAAACTAATGAGCACTAACACACAACTTGCACACAATTCACACACAAATACACACACAAATGCACACACACTCACACTCACACACACACACACACACACATGTGCATGCCCCAGGTCCATCTCGGCACCTCACACACAGAAACTCACCCACAAATGCATGCACGCACGCACGCACGCACACACGCATACACACACACACACACACACACACACACACACACACACACACACACACACACACACACACACACACACAGTGACAGACATGGAAATCCCATCAGAGGTCAGATCCTGTTTCCAGCGGTTGATTTACTTTCACCAATCGCATTATATCGCCATATAAAGTGACACACATCCGATCATTTCATTGTGGTCTTGAAATGATAAACCACATGGAATATGATTTTTGTAATGAAAGAATCTGATCTGGGTCACACGGGTGGAAAGACCAGAGCAGATTTGTAATGGAATATGGTTCATATGCAAGATTTGAACTATAGCTGAGTTGTGCAGGTTTTATCACCATCAAAGGCCTTTACTGTAGGCTACAGTATATGGAGAAAAGTCATCATTAATGGTACAGTATTGAGTGTCGCAGTCCCGCCCCCTCGAGAGAGACCCGGAAAAGAAATCCCCGTTCATTTTACCTCATAGACTTTTCAGAAAGTATTTATTTAAAGACGTTTACGCTGCGGACAAAGCCAACTCTTGTCGTGACAAATCATGACAATAAACACAATGTTTTGGGCCAAACAAAGAATTAGAAAGTAGAAAAAAACGGCAGGTTACAAAACTTTTTAGTTGTTTTTCTTCTTTGTAATTATTTCTTTGGTCCAAAATATTGTGTGTGTTGTCATGATTTGTCACGACTCGAGTTGGCCCTGTGGGTCATAATGTGTATATTCCTGTGTTGCTCTGTCCTTTTCCCCTCAGTGTTTGTGTGAATGAGTGATGAGTGACTGATAGAGGATCAGCTGGGGTGAATGTGGGAAGAGTAGTGATTGAGTGAGTGATTGCCAGCTTGTGTGAGTAGACTGACCCACAGGGCCATAACACCCACCCATCTGACCGTTGAAGTGGTCAGAAGGGTGGGCTGCAAAGAGCTTTTGTGACCCTTTCTATCCAGTAAAGGGTGGTGAACCGACTATGTTTTTAAGTTATCTTCTGGGCATAATAGTTAAAGAATAGACAAACGTGGCAAAAAAATAGGAGAACATTTTGAGAGGATTACAGCTGGGAGTTTTGTCGATCTGCAATTTTTTGCTATTGACATTGAACAAAGGTTTATTTATATGGTTACGGTAGACACTTAGCAGGTCTGTTCAGTACACTGTGAAAATAATGTAGGAGAAAGAGAGAGAGAGAGTATACAGTATGTGCGTGCGTGCGTGCATGCATGTGCAAGAGAGAGTGTGTGAGAAACAGCTGAGGCCGTGTTCGTGTGCGTGATGTTGAGCTCTGCGAGGGAGACTTCCAGGGCTGTGGTCCACGGCTCCCCAGCTCTTTCTCTCATTCATTCCCCTGCAGCTCTCTCTCTCCGTGTGTGGTGCACTGTGTCAGTATAACTGGATGGACTCCGCAGGCCTCCTTTGCTGTGGGTCGCGTTCAAACCTCCAGCGGAGACGTACGGGAACCGTTTTTCCCCCAGCGGGCAAACACATAATCATTACGGCACATATTGAAGCTTATAAAGTGTAGGAGGCCTTTGGAGGGAGCGCAAATTGTTGGTTTTTGTAATTTTTTTCGCCTTCAGAAGTGGTCATGACGCACACACATGTTTGTTGCCGCCAAGGGGAGAAAAAAAAACATGGGCTTTTTTGCTTCGGACGGATGATAACAGAGGGGTTTATTTTAGGGAGACTGTAAGACCGCAGAAACCTATTAGTCAATGTGCATGAATCACATGTGATCACTTTAAAAGGCTTCTATGGTCAACCTCAGCGCTGTGTCTGTGAATAGGATATCCGCTCTTCACTAACTGGCGTCCTGCACAAAACCTCGTGTTTTCACTTTGAGCGTTTTTCTGCTCGGATCGACAGCTTTGCCATCGTCTCCCATTGGTGGAAAAATGATTCATGGGCACTGGAATCGAACCAGAATAAAGACATAAGCTTTCGTCTTCGTCCAACGCTCTCAGCTGTACACTCACCCACGGGATGTGATACTTTTTAGGATATTCGTTCATTCATGTACAAAAAGTATTGAGACTCAGGGTTCGCCGCAGAGTGCGGACCGCTGTATAAAGAGGGAAGACATTTGCTTCCCTTTTTAGTCTTGCCTTTGGCATTGTGGCGCCTTAAATTAAGAGCCATCTCAGACACACTCTCAGTTATTATGCTAACGTAATTACATGTTTATGTCCTGCCATGTCTAAGATGTGACCTATGATATCTCTATAGGGTTTGCCATGTCTGCCCCGCTGTCTGCCCCCGTTTTTCGCCAGCCTAAACGAGAACACGAGGGGAATCTGTCGTTTAACTTAAATTGTATCTAGGAAACCATTTCTAAACCTTCGTTCTTCTATATTCACTGAAAGTTCTCTCCGTTTCTCTCTCTCTCTTTCTCGTGGTGTGTATGCCCGTGTGTGTGTTTGTTCTGTGTTTGTTTTCGTTTCTGTGGTCGTGTGTGTGTGTGTGTGTGTGTGTGTGTGTGTGTGTGTGTGTGTGTGTGTGTGTGTGTGTGTGTGTGTGTGTGTGTGTGTGTGTGTGTGTGTGTGTGTGTGTGTGTGTGTGTGCGTGTTTGTGTGTGTGTGTGTGTGTGTGTGTGTGTCCATGTCCATCCATCCGTACAGTGGAGTACGACAGGGAGCTCTCTCCACAACGACGGCACCACAAAGAGTTCAAGTTCAACCTGTCTCAGATCCCCGAGGGAGAGGCCGTCACCGCGGCAGAGTTCCGCCTCTTCAAAGAGTGCGTGAGCCGCGCCTTCCGCAACGACACCTTCATCATCAAGGTGTACCAGGTGGTGAAGGAACACCCTGACAGGTACGACGCACCGACACACACACACATACACACACACACACACACACACACACACACACACACACACACACAAGGCCTGCACACTCCAGGAGAGAGATGGGGGGAAGACACGCGGCAAAGGCCGTCGAGATCGGGAGTCACCACGGCACGCTGTTGAGCTAACCGTCAGGCTGGCTCAGCAGCCTAGGTGCCCAGACGGTTGAGCTAACCGTCAGGCTGGCTCAGCAGCCTAGGTGCCCAGACGGTTGAGCTAACCGTTAGGCTGGCTCAGCAGCCTAGTTGCCTAGACGGTTGAGCTAACCGTCAGGCTGGCTCAGCAGCCTAGGTGCCTAGACGGTTGAGCTAACTGTCAGGCTGGCTCAGCAGCCTAGGTGCCCAGACGGTTGAGCTAACCGTCCAGGCCAGATGAAGGTGTTTTGGTGTAGGGATCAATAATACAATAGAATTGAAGCAGTAGACTAGCAGCACTCAATACATGTCCTTTTCACATGGTTTATTTACCTCTCATGTGGCAAACAACGGATGCATTTTGACCTGATAGGCCTTCCTCAGCGTTGAACAACACTGTGTACAAGTCCTTGGTCTGTGGTGTAAGGAGCAGCATGGCCTCAATGTACCGCTAGAGGTGTTTTTTTTTTTCTTCATGTAGCTCAGTCAATGTCAGCTTCTCTTTCTCCCCTGCCTGTTTCTCCTCTCCTCTCCTCTCCTCTCCTCTCCTCTCCTCTCCTCTCCTCTCCTCTCCTCTCCTCTCCTCTCCTCTCCTCTCCTCCTCCCCCCCCCCCCATCTCATATTTATAATGTAGAATAAGCCTTGGAGGAGAGACCAAAAAGAGAGCAAGGCCGACTCATGCCAAACATTGACACTATGGTGGGGGTAGAAAAACAACCAGAAACATTGCTGAATGGTGTTTGTGTTGCATCAACCCTGACCAGTGAGAGACAGAGGGGGCTGTAACTAATTTCAAGTCTAAAAACAGGCGTGTTTCACTTTCAGGCTAACAGGCTTTCAGGTTAACAGCGTCGCTTTGGTCTTTTATTTTTAACCCATTTTGACCTGAGAGATTCTAAAAATGTCTTCTACATCCTGAAAATAGCAGACCTACAAGCTCGTAGCGCGCCACTCGGTGGTGCGCTACGAGCTTGTAGATCTGCTATTTTTCAATAGCTAACACCAAAAGGGGTTCCCGCTCAAAATGGGTTAACTAATGTAGAACAATATTTCAAATAAACTCCTGACCGGTTCTTCATTTTCCAATTGCTTAATTAAGACAGTTTTGTCCTTTAATAAGACCAGTGGTTCCAATTACATTGGCGACACTTAGGCTTTCCTGAGGCATACCACGATTTGAATAAAGAATAGTTTATTAGAACAAATAAAGAACATGTCACTGTTATTTGAGAAAGGAAGAACATTGGTGATCTCGTGTACTGTATCAATGTATACTGTAATCAACGCAGTCAAGTCAATATTATCCTCCATTTGACATGTATTACATGCAATTCTACATTCTGTGTAAAATAAGACAAATACTCCCTAAAGGTACAACAATTTCATCAGGTGGGGTGTGTGTGTGTGTGTGTGCGTGTGTGTGGTAGTGGGGGGGTCCTTGGATGAAGCTTATCCACTTTTGGGGTTCTTTGATTGAAACGGTTTCGTCTGTATATTTTTCTGTCTATCAAAGGGTTTCCATGAGTATCATGAGTTACTTATTTGCTGCATTCCTTTATTCCTACAATGGGTGGTTTTGTGCGCCGCGGCCTGCGGGCAAAGCCTTTTATTTTTGTAGATATTTGGAGATTAAAGGGCCCATACATCTCCAATTTCTGTATTATTGTAGGACAGTTTTTCTACCTTGAAGAAAATGACAGCCTGGATGGTGGGCTATCAGATGGGGGAGGGTTTGAAGTCAAGTTAGAAAAAAGGGGCCAAGTAAAAAGGCGTATTTTGTCATTGATGTCAAATTAATTTGGCAAGCTTTATACAGCCACAACGTTGTAACTGCTTTGATTATGCTGTACATTTAAAATTAAAATTTGCCACATTCAGTCAACATGTGTTTTTCAACTGAACAAAAGATGAGTTGAATTTTAATTCAAGAAATTATGATTAGTATTAGCTTTTTTTTTCTCGCTCTACTTTTCTCTCTTTTCACATTTAGCTAAACTAGAAAAAAGCTTCCTTTGGGCTTTACGTTTTGATCCAGTGTCATGTGGCACTGCATGTAGGGTTACACACCGGAATTACAACGACCGCTATTCCGACGCATCGCCATTCTGACGCGCCGTATTACTGACCCTGTCCCTAACCCTAACCACACACATTACTGACCCTGTCCCTAACCCTAACCACACACATTACTGACCCTGTCCCTAACCCTAACCACACACATTACTGACCCTGTCCCTAACCCTAACCACACACATTACTGACCCTGTCCCTAACCCTAACCACACACATTACTGACCCTGTCCCTAACCCTAACCACACACATTACTGACCCTGTCCCTAACCCTAACCACACACATTACTGACCCTGTCCCTAACCCTAACCACACACATTACTGACCCTGTCCCTAACCCTAACCACACACATTACTGACCCTGTCCCTAACCCTAACCACACACATTACTGACCCTGTCCCTAACCCTAACCACACACATTACTGACCCTGTCCCTAACCCTAACCACACACATTACTGACCCTGTCCCTAACCCTAACCACACACATTACTGACCCTGTCCCTAACCCTAACCACACACATTACTGACCCTGTCCCTAACCCTAACCACACACATTACTGACCCTGTCCCTAACCCTAACCACACACATTACTGACCCTGTACCTAACCCTAACCACACACATTACTGACCCTGTCCCTAACCCTAACCACACACATTACTGACCCTGTCCCTAACCCTAACCACACACATTACTGACCCTGTCCCTAACCCTGACCACACACAGAAGCCACGTAGTTGGAATGACACTGCATGTCCCCTGCATGTACTGTAGCAGCAGTGCACTCACACATTAAATAATTACCTGCTTCTCTAGCACGTGTCTCAGAAAGTGAGAGTAGGCTGCTGAAGGCATACTTACTTATGCCGTATTTAACAACAGTGTGTTGTGTTTGAAAGTCCAAACAAACACGCACAGATAGAGAGACATCGGTGCGTGTCCCATGGGTGGCGCCTGAGCAGTATCTCCTGTGCTGTGTAGGTCAGTTGTCCACACATGCGCAATAGGGTGCTGGGCCCCCTAATGGCCCTAATGTGGCAATATCTGACCGTTTAATCAAAGCTGGAAAATGGTATGACACTTGAAAGCATGAAAGGTTCAAAGGCCAGACCCATGACTTGTGTTTGTACCAAGTTTGTAGACAATTGTCCTACTGGTCTGCCGTGGCGTGGGAATGCCACACACATTGACAAACACAAACACACACGTTGAACGCAACAAACACACACTGATTCTAAGTGTAGCATTATACCTTTGTGATCTCAGCTGAGCATGTATCTCTGCTGTTACTTTTCTCTCACCCCTCCCTGCCGCTCCGACTCTGAGCCATAATGATAGAGCGCTTAATTAGCCTGACACCCTTTGTACTTTTAATTTGGTTGGGGTGGTTTCTCTGACATCGGGTGAGGAATGTGAGAGATCACAATGCAGAAAATGTGGCACGCTGGAGGTTTTACGGGAACGGGCAGGTCACTGCAAATGCTTTTTCTGCACAACCATTTTAGGCTTCTATACATTTTCCTATAATGACCCACAATGATTCCATGAGTGTGAAAGGGATATCACCCTTATTAATTTATGAAGTTAGTTTTTAATAGCAGTTAATTTAACTCAATTCAAAGTTCAAACCAGCCCCCAGTGCCCCCACTCTATCTTATTTCAAAACTGCCCTCAAAACCCTTGAAGACTTGCCTTCTACACCTAATACCTTTTATCTTGTTTTAACGTTCTATTTTTATTAGTCTCTTCTTATTTTGTGGTGCCTATTTTAATTTAATAATTTTAGCTTTTTGCTTTCAGTAAGTAGTTTTGTTTTGTAAAGCATCTTTGACTACCTAAAAAAGTGCTATAAGTTTGATGTATGGCTATGATTATTGATTATCATTATTGTTATTGATGATAAACTACATAATAAACGTAGCTTTGTAGCTCTTTCCATATTGTATCGTTCCGTGCTTCACAATATTTCATATACAGCTGTCTAGGATTCTAGATAGTAGACAGCATAAAAACAGTGGTGACGTCACTAAAGGGAGAAATAACAACTAGCTCTATTTAACAATAGTTTATTAATGCTCTTGACTCTTGTTGACGCATTAACAATAAATATTTTATAGCACTTAATCTCCATTTTCAATTTGCACAGTTGTTCTGTGTTTAGATTAGTATTTAGTGGTTAAAAGTGGGAATTGGTACAGTTTTAGATTTTTTTTAACAATTGCACTGACCGTGTAATCACAACATCCTGGTTTTAAATCCCCCTGCCTTTCTCTCCTTCTACATAAAGCATAATAGAAAAACACTTAAATGCGTCCTTTAAAAATACTTCGGTCTTTCAATTTAAAAGATGAAAGTGGGTGACATAAACAGACCAGCTGTGAATGTAACCCACCTACAACAACACACCATGTTTTAACGACAGTCATGCACACAAGAACTATAAAGTTGTAACAAAAAAAACACAACTTGACCCACGACCTTATTATTCCAGTTCATTTAAGCCATCAGTCAATAAAGTCTGATTCATGCTTCGTTGCGGGACAGTGTTGCTCGTCTAAAATAGCAGACCTACCTATAAAGCTCACAGTATGTCGCGTATGCAACGTGTTCGGAGTTAGGCGAGTGACAGTGAGTGTGTGACGGACCGACGGAGCATAAATTACAGGCTTTACAGTAAGTCTTTAGAAGTTCATACCCTACGGGTGGCTTCATGACTGCCCCCCCCCCCCCCCCCCCCCGCGCCGCCATTTTGTGGGCCAAACGGCTCTGATTATGAGACAGCAAGCAACACTTACCCACCAACCCACGCTGCGTCTAATGTGTGAACTTACTGGTTGTGTGTGTGTGTGTGTGTGTGTGTGTGTGTGTGTGTGTGTGTGTGTGTGGGTGTGGGTGTGGGTGTGGGTGTGTGTGTGCAAATGTCCCCACAAGGATAGTAGAATTCTAGCAGCAGACATTGTTTCTGGTCTTCACAAGAGAAATGGTTGTTTTCTGGTTAAAAACGATTTGTGGAGTTAGGCTTACAAAAATAAAACGATGTGTGTGCATTTTTTGTTAGTTTAGGGGTTAGCGTTAGAGTGAATAATACTTGGTTGCACGCCATGCCGCACACCAAACAATAGCAAATCTACACACCCTCCACCACATTACGGCAAAACGATTAAAACATGCCATTCATTCCTAAAATGCTGATGATGTCCTCGCAAGTGTGTGAATACAAACGCGCGTGTGTCTCAAACAGCGAGCAGAGGCTCACGTGGACATATGGAAGCTGTCAGAAACACTCCCATTAATGACCAATAAAGATGGAGTGGCCGCATGACCACAGGGGCATTCCCAGCACACCTGGGTGACGGGAGTGTCCTTTGATGTGGTGGTGGCAGGAGGCCCGACGCTGTGTCATTACAGCTGGAATGAGTGGGGACAGCGGGAAGGGAAGACAGGCCTTCTTCTGAATCATACCTACTCAGTGCTGGAAAGTAACTAAGTGCATTTACTCAAGTACTGTACTTAAGTACAATTTTGAGATACTTTTACTTTACTGGAGTAGTATTTCCAATTTCCAATAGAGGGTATGTGCGTGACATCATCGCACCTGGAAGTTATGCGGGAACGCCCACTGAGTGGAAAAAACTACTTTCTGGCCTTGACAGCCCATACATCCAAACAGAAAAGTCCTGTCTGATTGCATTAAACAATGTTAAACTCACCAACATTGCAGCTGTACGAAAAGCTTGAATTATCCTCTTTCTATCTGCAAAGTTTTTGTTTCATAAAAATCCACCATAGAAACGTTATGAGCTACTTTCTGTCAAGAAATGCCCTGCATTTGATTATTTTTAAGTGTCAGAGTTTGGAAGTGCTTGTTTTCAATAACACAACAGTTTGCTGCCTCCTGCATTATGTGACATTTAGAAACAGGTGGTACGCAGGACGGTTGAGTGATGCATGGGTGAGGGGTTAGGGTTATGATGTCACAAAAATGGTGTGTTTTCGATTGGGCCTTTTGACTCAAAGGCTTTCAGCTTTCAGGAAGAAACCAAAAATACACAGGGAAGACCTATTTGAATATTCTAACCACACCTGGGGGTCTATTAGAGTAATGTTAACTCCGTAGACACATGCAAAACGGAGTACAAAAATCACAACAATCTTTAACCCATTTTGGGACGGGAACCCCTTTTGGTGTTAGCATTATGTTATGCTTTAGATATTGAAAAATAGCAGATCTACAAGCTCATAGCGCGCCACCGAGTGGCGCGCTACAAGCTTGTAGGTTTGCTGTTTTTGAAAAATCGAAGAACGACTGACATACTGTCATTTTCAAACAGACATTTTTAGAATCGGATCTCAGGTCAAAATAGGTTAAAGAATCTCTCTTGTTTTATGTTCCCAGAGAGGCAGACCTGTTCCTGCTGGAGTCTCGCAGGCTGTGGGCGGCGGAGGACGGCTGGTTGGAGTTTGACATCACAGCCACCAGCAACCTGTGGGTGATGAGTCCTGTTCACAACCTGGGCCTGCAGATCAGTGTGGAGACCAGCAGTGGTAAGATCTAAGAACCAATGGATGGATACTACATTCGGTGCTCTTATTGGGGAGGTGGACGCTTTTCAGACATTAGTCCGACATTCATCCGCATGTCTGACTAGCGTCTGCTCCCGTGCTTGCGGTTATGGTTTGGTTAGGAGATGAGGTGGGTTGTCATTTGTCGGACCAATGATTTGTCTGAACTATGTACTGCACCCCTCTTATTGTACATCCAGTGTATTGGGTTTGATCTGGTTGGACACTTTGCATGTTCTTCCCCATCAGAACAACCTGTTCAGTTCAATTCCTTTCAGGTGTATTTTCGGACTCTGGACAAATCTATCTATAAATGTCTGTCTGTACGTCTGTCTGTCTGTACGTCTGTCTGTCTGTACGTCTGTCTGTCTGTAGGCCTACGTGTGTACATCTGTAATGCACGGACGGGAACCCCTTTTGGTGTTTTGGTGTTCATTATGTTATACTTTAGCTATTGAAAAATAGCAGATCTACAAGCTCAAGGCTATGAATTTGGCACAAATCTTTGAATATATATTATTTCAACGTTTTTAACTCAAATCTTTGCTTCTGGGGGGTCCCTGGAACAGCATATTTTATTTTCAGATGGCGGTCGGTGGCCAATTTCATATAATGTTTGGGGTACTTGATATGAAATAGTTTGAGCACCACTGATATACTGTAGAAACACAGGTTTCTCAGAAAACTGTCATGATTTAGAAGACATTTTGTCAATTTCGACGTCAGGCCTAAATGGGTTACAAGTTGTGGAAACACAGAAACCCTGAACATTGTTCTCCGCGACAGGGCGAAGCATCAGCTCTAAGGAGGCGGGCCTGGTGGGTCGTGACGGCGCGTTGGAGAAACAGCCCTTCATGGTGGCGTTCTTCAAGGTCAGCGAGGTGCACGTCCGCTCCGCGCGCTCCACGGGCGGCGGCAAGAGGCGGCAGCAGAACCGCAACCGCTCCACACAACCGCAGGAGGGGTCGCGAGGGCCCAGCCCAGCAGGTCAGTGGGTCTCAGATCACTAGGGCTGCTGCTAACGGTTAATCCAACTAACGGATTTAATTGATTACAGGAAATGTATATCAATCAATCAATAGCCCTAGTTTGGGCATCATTATATAGGAAAGTAGTGAAAATAGCAAATCTACAATTGTAGATCGGGTAATTTCACTATTTTAACACAACAACGTTGTGCGTTGTGCAACAAAGTATAAAATAATAGCCTGGCAATGTCAGACTGGAACTTTATTGTGGAAGGTTTATTTCCAAGGGGCGATTACAAACAGATTCCAGCGTCACATCAAAAAGTCTCACTTTGATTGTTCACCCACAACTCCTGTGGCACTCCAGTGGCAGATTTGTCTGGTTTCCAGGCTAATGAAATAGGGCACAAGAAGTTAATTGAGCTTTTGAAACAGTAATCAATATAATAATCGCTAAAGGAATAATCTATAGTCGTAGGCTACTACGACTATAGATCATTTCCGACTAATACGACTCGTAGCCCTGCGTCTCACCCATATACAGTTGATCTAGAGGGTTCATAACATGAACCCTGACATCAGTGCATATGTTTGAACAGACATCAGTGCATATGTTTGAAGTGTGGTCGGGCTATCTTACTGCGAGAGGCTTGATGAATTGGACCTGACTTCGGTACGATCTTCCTCTAATCAGCTCACATCAGATGACATTCCTGGCCATTGAATAAGGTCCAAAATGAGTAGTATAGCCATTGTTGCACCCGCACACAATGGCAAATGCATCTATACTACGTTATTCCATTTTCCTTACCCAAAAGGGCCCCCTCCCTCCTGCAGTGTAACAGCCATATACCAATACATACCTTGCGTGATGGATGTATCTGTTCATCAATGTGTCATGCCTCACATTCAGCTCGGACTAAATCCCAACACCTGCATCCTGGGTAGGAGGACGGCTCGCCTGCTGCTAATGAGTTTTAGAGCATAAGCATCTGATTGGGGAAGTCTGCGGCATCCCTCCAACCAAAGGACAAGAGGATGGGTGGGATTTTATTTCCAGTCAAAGACAAAAGACTGGACAGTGCGAGACAGACAATTAGTGTTACAGAGAGCATTTCATAATCCATGTAATCAAAGTGGAACGACAATGCAACGAAAATGCATGCTTTCTATGGAGTCAAAGAGGCCGATAAGGGGTGGTGGCTATGATGTCAGAGAGAGAGAGAGAATGAGAGAAAAACAAAAAGAGGGAGAGAATCGTTCTTGACAGGTGACCTCATATGCTGAACTCCCTCATCAACGTCTGCCTCTCACCCCTCCTTCCCTCCCTCCCTCCCTCCCTCCCTCCCTCCCTCCCACTCAGCAGCAGATGCAATGAGCAGGTATAATCCTGATGTTATGAACAGCATAAGCCCCTCGAAATTAAATCAAGCCCTAATCCTCCCACCTTTCACCCACTGCATATAAATCTGGCTAGGTTTGTAGTGGGTTGAAGCTAAGCTGATGCCGCCGTGATGCGTCATTGTGTAGTTAGCAGCGAGTGCGCCAGGCTAGCGCTCATTTGGCTAATACCTGTCTGATCCCTTGCTAATTTGACAGGTGAAGTTGAACGCTAACACTAAGCCATTATAACAGGATCTTGGCTGTATCAGAGCGGAGCCCTACACATTCAGCATATGTGTATTTCATTTCTCATATAAAGAACGCCCTGGGTCTGTGTTGAAACTGTTGAGTTTATAGCGGAAGCCAAGTGATTTACCTCCGTCTCATCGCTTGCAGCTAGTCATTTGATCACTCTACCATCCGCACGCTATACAGAAGCTTTTGTCGGGGGCTGCTACTATCTTGAGTCTTTACATTTCCTCGAAAACTCTGTCACCGAGATGTTGTTGGCTCCGTTCTTCTGTTTGCGCAGTGGTTTCTCCCTGCAGCACATGGCTCAGCGGGTTATAATATGCTGCTGCTATCACAAGGGGTTGTAGGTTAAATTCCTGCTGTGCTCGTCCTCAGTCATTGCATTAGATGAAAGCCTTGGCAAACAGAGAACAAAGACTCATCATCCATTATACTGCAGGACATCCAGAGTTTACCACATGTTCACTTCTGGCTCCGGCCCTATGCTGTCAGACCCAACCGTCACCTCTGGCAGGAGGCGCCTTAAGATGTCTTAAGACATTAAGTTAAGATGTCTTGAAGATATGATATTGATACATGAGTGATACACGTGCCACAGCCTCACAATGAAAGTTTGATGTCCAGCTCAGGATCCTCGCCACGTCATCCTGCCCTCCTGCCCTCGACCCCACATTTCACCTGGGTTAATAATGGGATTATTCATCATAATAATAAGGCTGTTGGAATAGGTATAATAGGCCAGTGTGTTTTCTTCCCTTCATCAGTGAAACTATAAAATATCACACGTTATGTCAATATAAAGCATATAGACTGGAGCATTGGAATACACAGGGTGTGTAATATTGCTGGCTTTTAATATTATAAAGTGTTACCAAAATGTGATGATGATAGTTGAACACAGGCCATATTGCACTTCTGTTCTGTTTCCATCCATTCCGTGTCCCGGCGGTGAGGAGAGATGAAAAAACCTTCTCCGAGTGTGAAGCATGCTTCAGGCGGCTCAGAGGCTCTAACAAGGACAATCTGTTAAATATGTGTCCTGGTGGATTGGACTTTACATAACCCAAAACATCAAGACCTCTCCGCCTCGCCGCTCGGGACGGCAGGGAGTGTAAATATTTAGATCCAACACAGGAAGCGGGGAGGCCCCCCAACGCCCCCCCCCCCCCCACACACACACACACACACACTACACCCCCCCACCCCCCCCCCCCCCCCTTGCGACAGCCGTGTGTCCGCAGCCAGTGGAGGCCATGGGGCCTGTTGGGATTGGACACGATGGGGAGGATCCGCTAGGAATTCAGTAGGGCATATGGTTCCAATAGCGCATCACTCACCCCAGAGACAGGGAGGAGGACAGGAGAAGAGATGGGGGGAGCATCCATCTTGTGGTGCGCTCAGGGGGAGAAACATAATGTGGACGTTGCCCCCCCCCCTCCCCTTTGTCTTCAAGGGGTAATTCACTAATAATTCATCTCTATTCTATTATCCTAACAAACACCCACCTGCCCATTAGAGGCCCTGCCGTAGCAAGCAGAAACCTGTTGGTTCTCTATTCATTTTATCATGAACAAACCTGCACAGAAATGTACAGAATGGCTTTTTTCTCACCTATGCATGGCTTGTCTCCAATTTCCAAGCAATACCTCACACTTTCCTTGTCTCTATGCTATTTTTTACCAGCATAAAAAAACTATCTAACAATATATTCCCCAAATAAGGCTTGTCATGCTGTTTTCTCAATGTCATAGTTTTGCTGAGCTGTATTTAACACAATGCTTACAGTACATGAAATGTAAGAATACATTTAATTTCATAAGACATAATGTTATATGGATATAATTTGCATTGAGAAATGTAAGTTTGGTTTTCCTTAAAGAATAATGCACAATCCATCATGCTAGTTATTTTGTACCGCTGAAACAGGTGATTATATAGCACACTGGGTAAGATAAGTTCCTACTTCTCTTCACAAATCTGCAACGAATGGTGAGGAGGATGCATTTAATATCGTGTCAAGAACGGGGATTTTTCTCCCTGTTAAACGCCCTCTCTGGAAAGCACTAT
Organism: Protomyctophum parallelum; assembly: GCF_964188405.1. Lineage (NCBI taxonomy): Eukaryota > Metazoa > Chordata > Actinopteri > Myctophiformes > Myctophidae > Protomyctophum > Protomyctophum parallelum. The sequence goes on along the minus strand of NC_139712.1, from coordinate 15,692,856 downwards.
TACAGTACGAACCCAGTCACACATCTCTGTGTAATAATGGGTGTTCCCTGGTTTTGGGAAAAGTGAAAAAAGGCCATACTGTACCATAGCCAAAAGAACAAAACGACACCTCTAAAGGTAATTGAGGCTTTTGTGGGGGCAGAGAGAGAGAGAGAGAGCGTGGGGGACGTAATGGGAGTCGGTCTGGGCTGTGGCTGCGGGGGAGGGGGGGGGGGTGTAGTAGGATAACGACCATCCGGGGGATGGAGAGTACTAGGTCCCAGAGCAGCACCAGTGGCCTGTAATTAGGTCTAGCCAGTCATTAGCCGCCTGCTAAAAGACTGACCACGCTAACAGTATCGCTTAAAGAATTATAATAACACGGCACTCAGCCAGCTGTGTTTTTTCATCCCCCCCCCACCACCATCCTCCCGCCCTGTTCTCCTCCCCGCCCCCCCACCCCCCATCGAGCTCCTTTTGTTTACCGTCGGAGTAATTAGACACGGCGGAGCTCCCTCGCAGGGTTTAATAACCTCTGTGATGAAAGACAGGAAGAAAGATAAACTTCAGTCGGAGGGCGGGGAGTGCTGCGTAATGAGGGAGGGGGTGGGGGGGGGGAGCCGAGGATGCAGGGAGAGGGGAAATGGAATGGACTGACACTGTTGCTTTTGTGTAGTCATGTGACGTGTGGCTGGGAGACTCTTGTCTTGTTCTTCTGGGGTATAAGACGTCGGTGTTGCCAGATCCCCATTTTCTCCAGTGTTGTCCCAAGTGTGCCAAGTCCAGACAAATGATGCGTAGCTTGGCAGGTTAGTTCAGTCAGGCAGGTATTACTTGAGGGTTTTAAAGTGGATGTGCAGTGTTATGCAAGACCCATACGATACGTCATATGCTGACGTGGCAATCAGCTGGCCAATTGGGCTGGGTATTTAAGCTCACCTAAGTCTGAGTTCTTCCTGCGTTCTTTCTGCATATGCGTTCCTGGTTGTTATGCACTGTTTGCTCCCACCGCCACCCCAGCACCACCGGTGGTCTCTAATATTATTTTATTAGAGTTAGTGTGGGGGGGGGCTTGTTAACCTATCTCCCCTGCTGTTTAATGATGACCATCTAATTGGTCGCGCTGAGGGCAAGGTCGCGCTGAGGGCAAGGTCGCACTGAGGGCAAGGTCGCACTGAGGGCAAGGTCGCGCTGAAACTACAGGTCTGGCAATGCCCATATATGGACCATTTTTTGTACGCTTTCGGGTCAGGTAAAAATGTGTGCCAATTAGTAAGGCCAGGCGGGGCCTCGGGCCAGCCCAGTTAGGGCCCAGTTAGGGCCCAGGCCCTGTTGGGAACTCTAGTTTTCACCAGCTGCTGGGTGCGGCTGCGCTAATAACTTTGAGACATCGAAGAGGAAGGACAGGTGGGGAGGGATCAACATCTGGAATGTCAGAACAGGTCAGCTCCTTATATGGAGATCTAAGGGTTTGAGGTCAGATGTAGAGTTGCTAACCGGCGTGACAGACTGACAACCATATTATGGAGGCGTGACGGACGGACTGACTGACGGACTTTCAAACTAGGAAGGGTATGCATAAGATCTGGTCATCCCAGCTTAGTAAAATGTTAAAAGTAACGGCCGATTCTACTCCATGGCTCCGAGACACTTTAAAATAAATTAGAGAAACGGTTGGATGGCACTCACACCCACGTTCTAATGAGAACAAAATCTGTCTCGGAAGAGGCACCCATCGACTAATCTAATCGGGAACCTTCCCTGTGTTTCTTCACTAGTCCGATCCAGAAGAACACAGTTTGCCGGCCACTGCTACGGAGCTGACAATGAGGTTATATCTTCTCCTTCTTCTCTGAAATCCTGCCTCAAAGCAGACCAGAGATATATCAGTAAGCAGAAACTAGCGATGGCAATGAAGGACCGGAAAGTCTGACGTGGTATATTGTGAAATCCATGATCTCTATCACGGTCGAAAAAATGATGATGATGTTGCTTCGGGATGTATTGTGTGAACATAGATTTATATAATATATCATTTTTCTCAATATTTAAAATCAGACTTAAAGGGACACTTCACCCTTTTTGCAAAAAAATATATGTTAATGACGTTTAGAAGCTTTATATCACTTTCCTGGGGGTATTTATGTGTGTAATATGTGGTTTTAGATATTTTAGATTGTAGCAGTGAGCCTGTTGTCTCTGATGTCATGGACACTGGTCTCACTACCTTCCTGGACTACAATTCCCATAATTCTTTGGTGCACTGCTCCTCCTTGTGGATAGGGGGAGAGCTGTCTTACTGAGACAACATATAGTCCAGGAAGGAAGTGAGCCCAGTGTCCATGACATCAGAGACACTGTGCTCACTGCTACAATCTAAAATATCTAAAACCACATATTACACACATAAATACCCCCAGGAAAGTGTTCTAAAGTTTCTAAACGTCATTAACATATATTTTTTTGCAAAAAGGGTGAAGTGTCCCTTTAAGTGATTAAGGGTCCGGGTTTGGGGTTTTGAAATGTGGTCCACCTACTTTGCCATATTCTTGTCCCCCTGGGGAGAAGAATCAGCCATCTTCTCTGGGCCTCCGGGGTCTGTTCTGGACCACAGGGGTGTGCATGCTAACCCCTAACATGCCCAAAGCGTCTTGTCACTGCCACCTCCACAGGAGCTTGTGTAATTGCTACTGTGGACATTTCTTCTACCACCCGAAATGGCTCCTGTTTTGACAAAGTACAGTATGACCAGTGTGTGGTTCCAGAGAATGAGGCCTGCCAGGGTTAAAATGGCTTTTGGCTTTTTTAATGTCCACCCCCCCCCCCCCCCCCCTCCCCAACACACACACACACACACACACACACACACACACATTCCTTTGTGGTACACACTATAACTTTAAATTGGCACCATTTGATTGTTATATTTTCAGAATGACAAGTGATGAATGAGATTGACTGCCTTTTCCTCATGTCAGAACGTAAGGCAGTGCAGGGGTACAGGTCATATTATAGACACTGCATTGTATAGAGAATTTAACTTAATTGCTCATATTAAAGAGATATTTCTAGTTTGTGGGTAAAAGTCATACCCATTACACCACATATGACTCCCATAAGGATAGTGACGTCTTGTCATTTAACCTCCTAATTCCTATATGCTTTGTTGTAGGACTAAGTAAGTAAGATGAAGAATAGCAGATCTACAAGTTCAAAACACGTCACATAATGATGCATTGTGAACTCGTAGATCTTCTATTTTTGCCTCCGTATTCATTTATGATTTGTATTGGGGGTGGGGAGGGGCTGGGGACCCCCGGAGATGCTTTGGCCATGTCTCGCGACCCGGGGGTCTCGAGACATGGCCAAAGCATTTCTGGGGGTCCCCAGCCAAAAACGTTGAGAATCCCTGGTGTAGAGGGAAAAAACGACGGACCAAGAGTCAATTTGTGTCTAGTTAACTACATATAGAGGGGTTAGGTAGGTGCTTTAGTTCTGTTTCAGTTTCACACAGGCCACAGAGACACAGAGATGAGTCAGCTTGACCCATAGTTAGCGCTAGCTTGTGTGAAATAGAGCTACAGCACACTGCCCATATTAATTTATGTTGTCTCTAGAATGAACATTCACTCTGTTCAAAGAAGAAAATACCTACAAATCACCCAGAAAATGGGGGTTTGCTCAAAAAGGCTGCCGAGGTACAGAAATGTCTCTCTACTTTCCACCTCCGCTCTCTTTCAAGGAAAGAGAAGGGAAGGTATATGGAGGCCTCCAGGGAGCCCCGTGCTCAGCGGTAGCTGTGTGGCATTAACTTTTTACAGGCAGGAAGGGGAGATGTGGTTTATGGGCACCACAAATCTGGGCCTTTACACTCAATGAAAGCCCACGGTAAATATCAGCTTTATTCCTCTTAAAGAGGCCTGCAGACTGTAAATACTGATGGCTGTATAAGGACAGAGAGCCGAGAGGTGTGAGGAAAATGAGCTGTGTGTGTGTGTGTGTGTGTGTGTGTGTGTGTGTGTGTGTGTGTGTGTGTGTGTGTGTGTGTGTGTGTGTGTGTGTGTGTGCGTGTGTGCGTGCGTGCGTGCGTGCGTGCGTGCGTGCGTGCGTGAGAGAAAGACAGACAGACAGACAGACAGTTCACGGGGCAAAAGAGAGAGGCCTTGCTGTGTTACAGAATGTGTACAGTGTGTCTGTCATGGTGATAAAACAGAGACAAACGTAGAGAAAGACAAAATATATTTAAAAAAAATGTGTCAAATAGCGATTCAGGGGTCTGGTAACAAGGCAAAGGCCCACTTTGACCGCTGACATGCACAGGTATTTATTCGGATGTTAGAATAATCAGGTTGACTTGACTTCTTGACATCCATCTGGTTTTACAGAAGATGGTAGGCAGGGATCATCATGGTCAGCAGCATCGCTCAGTTTTTAAAACTTGGGCCCTCGGGTGGCGCAGTGGTAAAGTATAGCTGCCCACCACCACAGGGTCTGGGGGTTAGAATCCACCGTGGTGCATCCAGCTTTGTCATGTGTCAACACTCAACACAATTCGACACACTTGACACAAATTGGGTCATGTTCGGTTGCTCGGGGGAGGGAAGCATCCTGTCTGCACCCGAAAGCCTAGTGGCCCATTTAAGATTGACTGAACGGCGACTGTGCCAACACACAGAAATGTGTGCGGGAGGAAATAACGACATAATGACTAAATTGGGGAGAAAAAGTGGTAAAAAAGAGAAGAAAATGAAACTTCTGTTGTGAGGATGTTGTTCTGTTGTGAGGATGTGAAAATCTGACTATACTTCTTGGCCTGCATAAAACAATGTGTTTCACCTACAGGCTATATTTAGCCCGCGCCTGGAGGGTGAGCTTTTGGACTCACTTGTCCTTGGCTTTAACCACATTTACCCTAGCGTGCCTGTTCAGGCCATGTCGCAATAGGCATACATTCAGCGAAAATAGCTTGTAGACAACTTGTAGACCCGTTATGAGCCTGTAGACCGGCTATTTCCATTCGGCCATTTGACTTACGACGAAGTATGTATAGGCAGGGTTTAAGTGGTTATACTGTAGCTGCATAAAAGCAAAGCTTATTTTACCTGACACTAATTTGATGTTGTATATCACGAACAATTCTGGCTATGAAATATTATCTGTGTATGTGTATAAATTCACAAATCTGTTGACTAGCATGCTGTATAGAGTGATCTGTGATCGAACCTGAAGGACCCAGTCACACTAGTCAAGTGTGGTCAGTCGTTTGGTCTTTTCAGGCCTGCAGTCGAGACGCCTCCATTACATGCTGATCCATCATTAGTCATTTAACATTAGCTTACCAACGTAGAAGTCTGGCCTGTTGTGGGACAGATCCAAGCAGCCAGCGAGGACAGGGAGCAGCCGCGAAGCTTCAGTCATGCTTCTCCACCCAGGGATTTGGCCGAGGGAGCTGCATGTCACGCACCATAAACTGGGGCTTACACGTCGGGGAGCAGGGGGTCCGTGTTTGGGTGAATAATATGGGTGTGTGCGGTTTTGAAGCGGCGTGTAAGACAGTGTTTGGAAGCAGTGTGGACAGTCTGAACTGTTTACAAAAAAACCTGTCAACACATGTTTCTAGCCAAGTTGACGGGAGTCTGTTAGATTAAGGAGAAAAGTCTGTTTGGGGCCTTCTAGCGGTGAGGTGCTTGAAGTTGAACCATGCATGCAAAACGATAACTCACCGTAACTATTAGCGCACAGACACCTCTCTAGGACACTGTCTACTACATTCTGTCAGAACTTGACAGTCAATGCAGGTTTTACAGTGCAATAAAGTTTTCTTTCAGCCCTGGGAATTCTTCTCTCAACCACGTAAACCCTTAGTTGACTGGATTCCCAAGGGCTCCATACCAGGCCCCCTCCTGTTTTTGCTCTACACAAACTGTCTTCTACACAAAAATAGCTTATCTGTGTGGAGTTTGCATGTTCTCCCTGTGTCCCCTAGGGTAGACAGGGACAAAATAAACATGCAGTAATCAACTGGTCTCTATGCTGGTCAGTCGGGGCACCTGATGGAGGGCAAAGGAACCGATTGGAATAACGTGTTCTTTTCACACGCTACGTCCTACCGGAGAGGAAACTCCCCCCTGTCAGCTAAGAAGCTCCTAACTCCTCATGCATTGGAGGAAGCATGAGCTCAGTTCGGGGCTCTCTCCATGTTGGGATACAAATGTTGGGAAAAACACTGCCTATCTGCAAAATCAAAATATGCATTTTTTTGGCTGAATGTTAGCCCAGAATAGAAATGCTAGGGTTTAAGTAGTTAAACATGTAACCTGTATCTTTCTTGTCCTACCTTTGAACCCTGGTCCCCCACGTGAATGTCAACATTTCTACAGTTTAGCTATTAAGGGACACCAACTACAGGGTTGGGTGGGACCATTAATAGCGACTTTAAGCAACGACGGCTACAGCAGTTGGCTCCGGCAACTGGAAATGGATCAGTGCTCGGTACATAAACCTGTAAACACAGCCCTTTCTACTACGGCAGAACCAACACTTACACGTAGTGTCTACAACGCCATGTCATAACCATGTTTATTGAAATTATAGCTGTCATACATTTACACCGATTGCTCCATCACCTCTCTTATGCTGTGTAATGTGTTGGCATGCTCTGAATGAAGAAATAACACTAATAGTAATACCCTATGTCATATTAACCATATGTTTATTAAAACGGTTTTTAGAATAACACAGATTGCTCCATCACCTTCCTCTTTCCACTGCTGATCATGTCCAGTGCATGTAAGAATTTATATCGGCAAGAATTAAAATATCGGCAAGTTAGCTGACACGCGACGGGGTGTTTAAAAAAGTCCCTAATGTCTCAATAGAAGAGCAGAGAGACCACTCTAACTATACAGATTGGACAAAAGAAACGTTTTGGATAGCAATAGTGTATACTGTATAGTAGTAAAACACTGCAGAATGTGCCGCAGGCTGCAGTGTTGTGCTTTCTTTTCCTTGTTAAATCTTAAAGTGATGCTTATTCCACATTTGCACATTTCCTGTTCTACAGTACAAACCAATGTGTTAGTATTGTTGAAGACTTTGACAGGTGTTCTACATTTAATTCTACCCATAGAGAGAAACAGGTCAGAGGCACATGACTCTGCATACATGTATATGAATGATAATTATATTATAATGTACGTGTATGCTTGCACGCAGACAGACATACATAACTAATTCATGCATGATTGCATGTAAGCATAGACACACACAGACAGTATACACACTAGGGCAGTGGTTCCCAAACCTTTTAGCCCGTAAACATTTTGTTTTCTAGTTTATGGAATTTCTTAGATCTTTCTTTTATTTATTGATTAAATTATTGGAAAAAACATAATTTAATTTGTTTTTTCTTCATGAAAATATTAGCTTTTTGAAAATGTTTTGAAATAATAATCATATCATCATACTATAATTCACTCAATGTCAAACTAGGGGGTTTTCATGATTATGAAGCCATTGCAAGCATTAGTTTGGCATGAAAAACACTCCTTGGCCTAAATTCGGCCATAGCCACATAGCCAAAATGTGCCCAAATGGGCTGACCTCATCACTTTTGTGCTGACCTCATCACATTTGTGATGACGGCTATGGCCGTTTTTTGGCCAAGGAGTGTTTTTCGTGCAAAACAGATGCTTGGAATGGGGTTCAGAAATATGAAACCCCCCTAGTTTGACATGTCACATGCTACTTAAAGCATGATGACAATTTTGGGAAAGTCAGTATGGTGTGGTATACAAAAATACCTTTTTTTCGCGATGTTTCCGGCAGAGCACGCCTCTCATTCTGTGGACCTTAGTGTGAATAGAGAAAACACAAATAAAAAGTACGACATGACACACATGACATCACAGGTTAATCCTTAACCGTTGAGCTTTTGGGCCTGTGGCTCCCCGGTTACTAGTAATTAAAAACTAATACAAAATTGGTCCGTGACCCGACCTTGTTTGGGAACCAGTGAACACCCATAAGGACAATACACACACTGCATATGTCTAGATCAGCAGACAGACAGGAAGGAACAGAGAACTGGGGAAACACCTGATGGTATCCGATGGGTACGGTTTGACAGCCTCCGACACGACCCCGACCGCCTCACCTTTCACTTCCTGTCTCTCACCAAATTACCCCTCCAATCAGACAGTGTGATTGTATAGTTAGTATAGTACTATGGTTAGTATAGTTATTATTATTACATACTATAGTTAGTATAGTACTATGGTACTTTATCATAGAGCAACCCCAACACTTTGGCACGGTACTCCTTCCACACACAAGTCACATGTCAAATTGACCGGCTTCATCGGGAATCGCGTGCTTGCATTTTCCTCGCCTGATATGTTCTATAGTTTAATTTATTAGTGAATAAAAATGTCCCATTAGGAATAGGGAACTGCTCACATTCAAGTATTTTTCTTTCTGAAACTGTAATGGCTACAGTACAGTTACAACACTTGGAAGAGAGGTTCATGCAGGGAAGAATAATGACACGAGTCGTCCTCATTACTTACCGGTACTTTACTTAATATTCTTCGTCCCAAGTGGGACATAAGGCTTCGACGATCTGCCTCCAGTCCATTGGGACCTGTCTTGTGCTGCATGTTGTGCCTCACCCCATGTAAGGTCCTTTAGCTCAGCTGCCACAGTTCGTCGCCAGGTGGTTTTCGGTCGACCTTTTCCCTACTGGGGTGCATCTCAGTGCAACCTTTGGGATTCGATCCTGGGCCATTCGGAGCACATGACCCAGCCATCGTAGGCGGCGTTTGATTTCCCACACAACACTGGAGCACCTGGTCATCTTGTGCAACTCTTTATTTGAGATCTTCTCAGGCCAGAAGATGCGGCAGATTTTACGGACGCATCCATTGTGGAAGGCATTGATCTTTTGCATATCCATTTCTGTCACTCGTCAGCATTCCAAGCCGTAGTCTACAGATTTTACGTTACTGTTGTAGAGTCGGACCTTTGTTCTTAGGCTGTACTGCTTCGACTTCCAGATAGGATGGAGCCTTGCAAAAACACCATGAGCCTTCCCTAACCTTGCTCTGATGTCCTTTTTTTCAATGTATTTTTATTGAGGCTCTGAAATTTCACATCTGTTCAATCGCAATATACAGTGCATATAGAACCACCCATTTTTGGAGTGGTGCAGCCACTCCAAAAAATGAAAATGACCAGCTATTTATTTGTACACCAGCCAATCCACAGAGGCCCTCGCTAACAGTAGAGTCGTAATATGAATTCATCCGCGCTAATTGCATTATGAGGTCATCATCAAGTTGAATTTCATTTTTCATAGCATTGCCCAGGCCCATACGAGCGTAAGCTACAATGAATGAAAATTGGCTTACCTTACAGTATAGAAAACTCCTGAGCTTTAATGTAACTAAGGGCCCTATGTACCCCTTATCCCTAAACATTTATTTCAATTACAATTTTGAAAAACATTTTTGAATAGTTCAAATAGCCGATCTTTAGGCACTGACGAAAATAGGGCCATTAGGCTAAGTTCACACTGGCACAACAAATCAGATTTTTGGCCTATCAGATTGGAAACATTCACTTGAAAGTAGTTTAATCCACTGATCCAGTGCTTCCTAAACTTTAGCTCAAGACCCAATAGAGAAATTAGACATTTTGCCTGGGACCCAAACTAGCAAAAATAGGCTAGCAGATCTACAAGCTCACAGTTGTGAGTTTGTTCATGATGTTACTTATAAAGATCATTGAATTGGAGCATTAGAATGCACGCCTGCAAAGCGAGATTCAGAAGCAACATGCATGGACACTATACAACCTCCTCTCATCTTAGTCCTTGCAGCAGGACATGGGGGTACTGTATGGGCACAGTTGGAACCGACATGGTGTTAAAAAAGCTACTGTACATCTGGCTACGGCAAAGCGCTCGCTGAAGACGCATCATTCATTAAGCTCAGCGAGACATGTTCACGGCTCCTGACATTTTGACCCTGGTCTGGGCAGGTCATCTCCATGGGTGTGATTACTGCGCTTGCACATGCCGTGGTCATTTAGCTCGGACAGTAAACAACTCACTCTGGCTGGCTGGCATCTTAGTCTGCATTCTCTCTGTCGTTACGTTCTCTCTTTCTCTGTGTTGGGATTTGGAAGACAACAGCACCCAGGGAGGGAGGGAGGGAGGGAGGGAGAGAGAGAGAAAGAGAGAGCGAGAGAGAGAGAGAGAGAGAGAGCATACTTGAAACGTCATTGGAAAGACTTCGTCACCCTCTTGACTTCAACATGGTGACCCGTGCCAGGAATGACCTCCTTGACTCGGAGAACCAAACGGAGCCCCTCCTCTACCTGGGACAGCCAGTCTCTGTATGGCCACGCTATATACGGAATGGAACCCAGATTAATTAAGAAGGACGACTCCAGGGCAGGACGACGACGAAGGGGGGAACCGTGAAGACGGCTGTCACTGTGTCACCACTTGTGCTCGGGCCAAACTTGCGAGCGCTGATGAATTCAATTAGGCATGCATGCAAAAAGCGCAAGAGGCACGTACAGCACACAATGAGAGCATGATCGTTTAAGGCCCTTGCTTTAGCTCTACGCCCTTGCCTTATACGGGTCTCCACCCCAGTGTGATGCATGAGGCCGTGTTGTTATTGTCCCAGTTGTGGATTCAGAATGTTTTAATCCTCTGTAACAATGGTTTTCAAAGTGGAGGCCGCTAGGGGGCACTAGGGGGACTAATTGGAAAAGAGAGGAAGATGACTCCTATCAAAGAATCTGCCTGTTATAGTGTCGCCATGAGGCTGATTTGAAACATGAAGGGCGAGTAATTCTTCCTTGGCTTAGTGGGAATGTGCAAGCAAATGTGTCACAGCAATCGAAAACTGCGTTCATGATTTGAGGCATTTGGATTTGAGTCTGTAGGAGTAATGTTTAACAAAGCCTCCTGATAGCGCTATAACAGGCCGATGTGATTATTTTGTGGCAGAGGTTTTTCTCTGGCCTCCAGGGAGTGTGCGTGCACAGTTTCACGCCGATTGGTCACAGACAGACGGACGGATATTTGTGACAACTTAGGATTTAGGATCACTGACTTTTATCTACTCTCTCTGTCCAAGCTATTCCCATTGTGAAGCTCAGCCTTTGATTGATTGATTGATTGAAGTATTTATTAACAGTTTGCAGAATAGGTACATTTCAAGCACAACTCAATAGCGAGGCCACTATTTCTATTGTACATCTTTATTCCCACCCGGGCCCATTTTCTTGCTGGGCTGTGACGTCATGTGGGTCAATCAATAGGGATTTTAAGCAACGACTGTTTTCAGGACGGCTCCGCTATGCGGAAGTACGGCGGCTATGACGCACACGCCGTAGCTGTCAAAATCGTTAAGCAAACAGCCTCCGGTGACGGCGACATTGGTTGCCATGGTGACGCGTCCATGCAGCATGTGGCAAACAAGCAAGTATAGGCACTCGACAGAGTGCAGTTCTACTTATTATTATTTTTAGAACACCCCGTCGCGCGTCAGCTAACTTGCCGAAATTGTGTTGGACATGATCAGCGGTGGAAAGAGGAAGGTGCTGGAGAAATATGTGTTATTCTAAAAACCGTTTTAATAAACATGGTTAATATGACATATGGTATTAGTGTTATTTCTTCATTCAGAGCATGCCAACACATTACACAGCATAAGAGAGGTGATGGAGCAATCGGTGTAAATGTATGACAGCTATAATTTCAATAAACATGGTTATGACATGGCGTTGTAGACAATACGTGTAAGTGTAGGTTCTCCCGTAGTAGAAAGGGCTGCGACGGAGAGCAGGTTTATGTATCGAGCACTGATCCATTTCCGGGTTGCCGTAGCCGACTGCCGTAGCCGTCGTTGCTTAAAGTCGCTATTAGGAATAGGAAGACAGAGGGACTTCATGTGGGTCGATAAATCATCATGGAGTAGGGGCCGGACTAGTCTCGTAGCTGCTCAAGCCCTCACTGTTTCTTCAGCAACACTTTATAAAAATAATAATAATAAATAGAAAACTATTATTAATATATAAAGTGTCATAGTAAATCAGTGGCATACAGTATGCTGAAGAAAACCTGCAGACTAACATTCAGTAATTGGACTAAATCTTTTATTTGCCACGGACAAATGTGCATGTAGGGACATATTGATGACCCGTGGACATATTCCCTCCCAGTTGTCACCTAAGGCCTCATTCACACGTATCAAACACAATCAAACATAATGTTTGGTAATTATTATTATTTTTTAGGCCACCACAATGCTTTTCCAATGGGAGTCACATGGTTTGACCAAACATTTGTGTTTGATTGCTGATTTCTGGTGGTGTTCTGCCCCCCCCCCCCCCCCCCCCCCCCCCCCGATCAAACAATAATGTTTGATCAAACCATGTGACTCCCATTGGAAAAGCATTGTGGTGGCCTAAAAAAACATGTTCTTGATTGGTGTTTGATACGTGTGAATGAGGCCTTTCTTATCTCCACTCTCCTCTGCCTGAAGCCTTGATGAGCCCTGAGTGTCATCACCTGTGAAGACCAGATGAACTAGATAGCCTAACGAGTTCAAGACACTATAAAAACTGGGTTGTGTGTCTTTCCTTGAGTTTGAGTTGAGTTGACGACATGGTAGGTTGTCTGTCAGGTCGAGTGGTGTTTCAGTTTCTAGAGCAGTGGTTCTTGATGTGAAGGTTATTGGACTTCAAATAATAGCAGATAGACAAGCTCATAGTGCGTTATGTGACGTGCTATGAGGTCGTAGATCTGTCATTTTTGAAGATCTCCAAACTAAAAATGCCTTTAGTTTATATCGGCTACTAAAAATGGCCCGTCTACAAGCTCACAATGTGTCACATTACTTTATTGAGGAAAAGAAGATTAACACAAATCTTCCTTCATGGGGGTCCCTGCTACAGCTGTGGCCATATACTTCAATCTAGGGGTCCTAGACATGAAAATGTTGGAGGACCACATGTCCATGTATAAAGTGTTGTGTGCAGTACGCGTGGGTGGACACACCCAAAAAAGACCTAATGAAAAAAAGAACACAGGCAAGCCTTTATGAATAAATATAAATAAAGTGTATTCACAGGTGTGATTTTAGCTCATATGTTCCTCAGATCTTAATTACACATGGCTACTCTGTTTTGAATATCATTCAAGAAGATGTCCAGACAGTGTATTACTTGTTTTAAACTTAGCCTGTACACTAAATCATATATCTGAATACATTTCAGGTTAGAAATAAGCATTGTGGCCCAGGCGGTGGCGTAACCGTCTGGGCACCCGACTGGTAATCCAGTCGCAGTGTGCCGCGGGTTCGACTCCCGGGCCCGACACGGCCTTTACTGCATGTCTTCCCCCGTCTCTCTCCCGTTTCCTGTCAGCCTACTGTCTGTCCCTTCAAAAAACCAATAAAAGGCGTAAGCCGCAAAAAAATATCTTATAAAAAATAAAATAAAAAGCATTGTAGTAACATAAAGATGCGAGGTACAGGCTGATCGAATACTTTGTTTATTGGATTTTGTCACATCAACAACATAACCCCATAGCCCAGGGTTCCCCTGCGACTCCTACAGGTTGTTTTTTGGGCACCTGCCCACAGTGCCCAGTGCCCACCTGGGAGTGGACCTGGGAGGCATAGCATTGTCATGTTATTTTGCACGCATTTGATTGATTGATTGATTGATTGAACTTGAAGTATTTATTAACAGTTTGGAGAATTACAGTACATTTCAAGCACAACTCAATACAAAAACTGTTAATTGCGTGACACCCTCCCAGTGAACGTCTTCACTGTTGGGGGGGGAAAAGAAGCAGCTGGAAACTCCATGTGTATCGGAGGAGACGTGTGTTTGTCTACATCCTCCCCAAGACCAAACAGTAGGGGTTGGCAGGGTCTGGAGGGTCTACATCCTCCCCAAGACCAAACAGTAGGGGTTGGCAGGGTCTGGAGGGTCTACATCCTCCCCAAGACCAAACAGTAGGGGTTGGCAGGGTCTGGAGGGTCTACATCCTCCCCAAGACCAAACAGTAGGGGTTGGCAGGGTCTGGAGGGTCTACATCCTCCCCAAGACCAAACAGTAGGGGTTGGCAGGGTCTGGAGGGTCTACATCCTCCCCAAGACCAAACAGTAGGGGTTGGCAGGGTCTGGAGGAATTGGCAACGCCTAAATTGGGGAGAAAATGAAAACAAGTTTCAACCCGAAGTGATATTGCCCTGTTTGTCCCTGTTTAAGTGTGGACTTGATGTCATATGAAAAAGGACTATACAGAGACATTGGAGTTGGAGCCACATGGAGGCGGGATGAGGGAGGGAAGAGGGGTGGAAAAAAAAGGAAAAATCTTGGGAATTGCTCGTGTGTCATATGTGAAAATGCTATCTGTATTGTACTGCTCTTTCCAAATAAAACAAATAATTTATTATAAAAAATAAAATAAAATGAAAACAACAACTAAACACTGAACAGTGCACGAAAAGGAAAAAAAGACAACCATTGCTCCTGCATTGTATTGACTGCTCCCAGCTCAGTAGTAACATGTGATTTGTTTGTCTTTGTGTTGTTCCATTGTAGATTTCAACAGCAGCGATCAGAAGACGGCATGCAGGAGACATGAGCTCTATGTCAGCTTCAGAGAGCTGGGTTGGCAGGTAAGATACCGCCATGGTACTGTGAGCGAGGCGTGTGTTCGTGTGTGCGTGTGCGTACATGGAGGCCCTTGTCCTGAAGCAGAGCAGAGCAGAGGCCCACTACAACACTGTTTCTCCCCCCAAAAAAACCTTTCCTAAAAAAGCAAACTTTTTCATGAATTAAAAACAATTCTATGATTGTTTTGAGAGCGTTCATGAAATCAAAGAAAAATCCAAGAAATTCCATAAATTAGAAAACAAATGTTTAAGTGGTAGTGAAAATAGCTGATCTACAAGCTCAATTTTGACGCATTAAATTTCTCTTTTGGGTCACGGGCTAAAAGGTTTGGGAACCAGTACTCTACACAAGACTACAACATACCCAAATTGTCTGCTGTTTACACTGACATCTAGAGGTAGACTGCCTACATGCTCTCATGCTCACAAACACATAGGTATATACTGTACATACAGTATAGACAAGCATTCACAGTCACACGCACAGATAGAAAGATGATAAACAACACAGATAGTGAAAAGAGAAGGAAAAGAGAGAAGCCATGCTTTTTTCACTGGAGAGAGACACTGTCAGAAAGTGTACTGTAGATGCAGGCAGACACTATCAAAATGGAGAGAGGAAGGCTTGAGAAAAGAGAAAGAACAGGTGAGAAGGAAATAAAAAGACAAATCACCAAAGGGGAGAGAGAGGAACAGAGAGAGAAGCAGAAGTGAAGAGTCAGGGAGGAAGGAAGAGAAAAGAGAGGAGTCTGCTCCCTGAGCGGTTCCACAGATGGGAGTTCATTTCAGCAGGGATTTGTCCTAAGACGTGAGGTTAACAATGAATGCTCCAGTATAGTGCATTGCTGGAAATTGATAATACGGCAGTAGAGAACCTATTCTGTGCAGGCACGTGCACACATATAGATCAAAGGGGGCTTCATGCCCCGGCCTGCCCTTTCACCTGTAAAAAGAAATGTCAAATGCCTCCCTTTCCATGCATTCAGAGGAATTGCCTTTTTCCAAACTCTCCTGAACTTGAACGCAGGATTTTACGTTGAGAGAATTTGTCGTCTCTGTGGAAATTCATGTCGCATCTCCAGTTTCTGGTGTGGGGTCGCTCCCGGAAAAAGCGGAGCTAAAAGCTCACAACGTGTTGCGCTGCGCTGCGTTGAGAGCTTGTAGAACTGCTATTTTCAAATGTTTTGGCCAAAAGATCCCTTTTAGGGAATTTCAGCCCCCATGCCTCTCTGCATATCCCTGGTTCTATCAATATATCTATAAATGCACCAAGTCACCAGGTCTCTGTGGGTACGTATGTGTGTACGTCTGTAATCCACGTAACTCGAGAACCGTTCGCCCCACCAAATTCAACATACGCGTTCCACACCCCCACAGGGAGTGCAGTACGTGCCTGGTGTCTACCACCGCCACAAAAGGCCTCTGTCCGGGATCTGGACAGACAGGGCCCCTGCCCTGGTTCCATACATGTGGACAGGGCCCCTGCCCAGGTTCCATACATGGAGCTGGCCTGTTCTGACATCACAAATTTGTTCTGACATCGGCATAGACTCCGTATTTGGGCACGCCTGACAAAGAACTTGCATCGTTCAAAGTAGGCCAGTGCCCAACGGGCACCGCTCTAGTATAGTAAATGTGATCACACGCACATTCATCATTGCCTGAACTTATCCACATACAGGCAGCTGACATCACACTGTCATCTCGTCTGACTCTAGGTCTAACTTTAGTTACATTCTTTGCTGAATGCTCGACCCAGAATAGGGACAGTCGACACTGCTATCTCGACATTTCTGCATATTGAATGATATGTACAAATGTTTTTATTTTGTTGATGTTGTGTGGTGTCCTTTCTCTGAGTACACACACTCCAAAACAAAGTCCTAGCAATCACTAATATTGTTGTGGCAATACTACGGTAGTCATGAATCAGATGCCATATCATGTCAGTATCATGGACAACGATCATGATCAGTATTATGTCAGTATCATGATGATATAGTATTATGGCAGTATCATGGAGAATGTATTTTCTTTCTCTGTCAGGATTGGATCATTGCTCCAGAGGGGTATGCAGCCAACTACTGTGATGGAGAATGCTCCTTTCCCCTCAACGCTCACATGAATGCCACCAACCACGCCATTGTACAGACATTGGTAAGTAAAGAGGCTAGCCCTCTTGTAGGTGGACAGTGAGCACTCTACTTAAATAAACCTTTTGAGTAGGCCTATCTGTACTTTAGTGTTTGTATCTTTGGAAACTTATGCCCTTAATTCCACTACATTTAAAAGACAAATATTGTACTTTCCTCAGGTGCACCTGATGAACCCTGACAACGTACCAAAGCCCTGCTGCGCCCCAACCAAGCTTCATGCCATATCAGTGCTCTATTTCGATGACAACTCCAATGTCATCCTGAAGAAATACAAGAACATGGTGGTACGGGCGTGTGGCTGCCACTGACACTGTGGATGTGGATGGAGCACCTGGTGGCCTGCTGGTGGTGGCTGATTCGTTGCTGGCTGGCAATGGGTCACATATGGGCTAATGTTGGGGCTCCCGGGTGAGGTTGACCTTACTACAGCTCAGTTCCCCCTGCGCAGCCCCAAAGGGGATAATCCACCCCCAAAAAACTAAGCAATTCCTGTTATTTAAATGAACGTTGACCAAGTATGCGTCCGTCTCTCAAAGTTTGAAACCAAGGAGAAAAGACTTGTGGGGGAATAATTGCAAGACTGACCCCCAGATGAGTACGTACCTGTGGGCAACTTCACCCTGCACCAATATTGAGCCATTATGTTTTCCCTAACCTTTCCTGTTGGCTGTGGGGTGGAGCCTTTACTCCTGGGTCTGAATGTGAGTAAATGGGTGTATGTATGTGTTACTGTAGTAGAGTAAGTGTATTTGTATATTATGCATTTATGTAAGTGTGTGTATGTATCGGCGTGTGTGTTTGTGTGGGGGCTGAACTGTTGTGGGACCACTTAGTGCTGCTTTCCTTCCCTTATCCCCCCCCAAAAAAAACAAAATGGTGGATTGTTTCTAAGAAGACCCCCTAGCTACATTATAGTAAACACAGATCCTCCCTCCCTCCCCCTGCAGTGTATTTTCATCTGGACTGGAATCTGGACATGTTTACCTTTCCGAAAATATAATATGGACAGAAGTGGCCGCAGGCTATTTTAGTTGTCTAAATATCTCCAAATATCCCCAGTGTGTCAATATTTGCCGAGCTCACGCTGAGCCCCTTTTTCAACATGATGCACGTTGTGGCTAAAAGTGATGTTTTTCTCCGAAGAGCTGAAGAATACGGCCTTATCCCCTCTGACAAAACCGCAAAACATGTCGCTGCACTCCCAAAGTTAACAGGCGGTTCCCCATCAGGAGTTAGCAGAGAAACATTTTAACTGATGGCAAATGGTTTCATGCCAGCTCTCCCTTTTGTGGACATTGATGGTAAAATTGTTAATTGTGAGATTGGCATCAAGGTATTTACAAATGACCAATGTTTAACCAATGCCGTACCCATTTTTGGAAAAGTTTCAAAATGTCAATAATAGATCAAGCTCATACGGCAGTGCAACACGTTGCGAGCTTGTAGATCTGCTATTTTTTGTGTATAGGGGCTTACGTGTGAGCTCTGTCTTAAGAGTACAAGTTGTTTTTATTATTTTCTAAATGGAGACCATATTTTAATGAACTAATAACCAATAAGAATCAGTACCTTATGTGCCTAACCAATCAGAAATTACAAAATATACCTCTGGTAAGCTGCTGTTTACATTTGTGATCATGGTTAGACTGTCGTGTGTAAATACTTGTACATTCTCAGCTTATTTATTGCACCTTTTATTACAAAGAAAAAAAAATCACAACATATTAACAGACAGATAAAATGAAAATGCAAACATTTTTTGGAAAAAAGAAATTTTATTACAAAATCTAATTTTTACAATTTGCCATTATCTCTCTTTTGTACAAAATCCATGGGTAGTGTAGGACCCATGACTCACAAGGAAAAAAGAAAAATACTGCTTTCTGTCACTGGAGTTGCCTAAACCATGTGCTATCCATAAAAACTAACAAAAATATGCTGTGTCCGACTGACTTTGTGCACCTTGGTATGTGCATCGAATTCTATCCTACTTTACAGATCAGACCCGAGTCAAATTGTCCAAACTCACAAGTAGTTTCCGGTTCTAGTTTACAGACTTTCCTTTCAAATGTGTTGATGAACAGCAAAAGTGTATACAGTACCTTCACAAAAGTAAGTAGCTGCAAATACAGTTTGACTCAGGTCTGTTACAGATACAGCTCTGCTCCAGCTTTGATTCAATTCAGTCACCCATAAAGATGACACAAACCTGCAAAAATGCAGTTGTAATTCTGGGTCGATGCCGAGGATATTCAGTGGACTAGAAGTCGATTTACATTTTTGCAAACATCTTGCGATCACATACCTCAAAATTCATTTTCATGGACACATGGCACATTTTATCTACAGCTGGTGAGTTTGTCTTCTAAACCAACCACTTTGGCATGTACATACAGTAACTAATAATTATGTCAAGGTTCTTCTAAAAGGTGATATAATGTAACCAGCTAGTACCCTTTTCCATTCTAAAACATGCCATTATCCACACATTGTTTTTGTCCTCAATTTCTGTTGCTTTAATGGGTGGTGAAGTATCAAAAGGGAAGAGATTTGAAATCAAATGGGGTTAATGTGAGACATTGAAATGTTATTTGCATAGGCCATAGCTGGGCATAAACATTCACCCCTTACTAAGTCTATACGTATTTGCGTGCCAGTGTTGCATTTGTGATACATTGCGAGCTTGTAGATCTGCCTCTTCCGGTGCGCAAAACGCAAAAAGTACAAGTCTGTCTCAGTCTTTAGATGTGGAAATATTCTGGCATCCTGGCATGGTGGGTCATGATGTATGGAAGTTGTCCCACAGTAGTAAATCAGAATGTAAACATTGGCCAGCTGTTGGTAATCATGTTCCATTGTGGGTTAGGCTCACAGAAGTAAATTACATGAATCCAGAAGACTGTCTTTTTTTATGCACCTGGTTCAAGCAAGACTAGACCCAACATTCACAAGCAGGTGATGTGATGTTAAACTGGCTAGCCCTCATGACGATGCAAGGGTCATTTATCCTTAGTTGCACGCCACCAGTGTGTCACACACCAGATCTATAAGCTCACGACGCATGCGAGTGAAACACCAGTGCCCAAACAAAGTATAATGTGACCTTTACTGAAATGGGAAAACGCATCGCTACTTCACACTCATACTGTGTGGTACAGGTTATGTAGCCTTGCGTAAAACAAAGTGCAGTTTTGATGAAGGCATTAAAGCTAGATGTACACGCTGGTGCATATAGTGGTACAGTAGCTGAGTGTGTGTGCTCAGTGAATAGGAGACGTGGCCTCACATGGTGACGGCCAGAGACTCCTTATGCTAACGAAGGATCAGTGACATCATTAAGAGCAGGAAACTGGGGTAGCATAAATTGAGATTTTGTCTTGTCAGACTCCCATGGCGACAGCTGTTCTCTACTCTCACAAGTCTGCAAGTGTTTCCCTGAGGGTTAAGTTCATTAGGCCATCAATGGCGTAGATAAAAAGTACCTTCAACTTAACACTCGCCATTATTCTAGGACAACGTGTCAAGCATTTCCTATGTGTGAAAGTGTTACAGTACGTTACTGGCTTATGATTTAATGACCAGTTATATAAAAAAAAGGAAGATTTTTAATTTAAAATGGCTACAAAAATTCGGTCAGGTACAGTAATACCTTTGCTTTTCTTAAGAGTTCAAGGCAGACATTACTGTACATTTAAGACAAAAGATGTCATTGATTTCTGCCTGCCTTATGAACTAGTTCTATTTCCTTTTGCTCTAGGAGTTAAGGTCCTGACCGATTTAGCAGTGCTTACAAAGTGGTTGTCAAACAAATTACTTCAGTTGCAGAAGCCCCGATAATCGCCATTCTGTCGTAAAAGAGGCATCGGGCAACAGAACATTCACAGCTCAAGCACACTACTGAAAAATATCATCCTTACTCGCATGACATGAACACTGGAGAGAGAGAAGAGATCACAGCAATTTGGCATTGACCGACAATGCTCCTTCTACAGAGCAGTGCCGAGAAACCATCTGAAGGCAGAGAGGGAGGGGAGAGAACTGTGACCCTTTTGAAGGAGGGTCAGTTATGCAGTGTGGGTTGTGGGGCGAGGAGGTGAAAGGTGATGTGTTGAGGTGATGTTCTACAGCTCATCTCTTGCCTGTCGCATTATGAAGGCGTGCAGGCTCTCCAGGTCTCTCCTACCATTATGTTCATCTCCCTGCTCTCCTGCCTTGAAGATGATTAAAGTGGGGTAACCTCGTACCTGGAGAAATGAACAAACAGCAACTCATTCAGTTGTAACTAAGGCCATTTTCGTTGTGTTAAACCACACCTACATGCTCATCAACATAAAAACCCACATAGCACACTGTATTTAATCGTCGCTAAATAAAACTGTAACGGTGAGTTAACTTTAAGACATTTTAATGCTAGATAGAATAAAAGGCTTTAGTTTCTCCAATGACATACCAGCACTTGGGTTCAAACCATACAATGGTTGACAGTTTGACACACTTCTACTCTGAATAGCAGTGAATCCAACCTCTTACAATTACATTATGAGGTAGTTGCATTGCTTTATGGCTCTGTGATAAAAACCAGTAACTACATTTTATTACTTCCTGTATGAACCCGTCTGGACAAAATTACAGACACCGACAAAAAAAAGGAATGAGAGGCTGCAAGAGACTGAGCGAAAGAAAGAAGAGGGCATGAAAGAGAATGAGACCAAGTGAGGAAGAAGTTTAGATGCTTTCGATTATTAAATCAATGATCTACGGCAGACATTGAGAAGAGAAATACTTTAGGACACGATCCATCCACACACCCGTTCCTTCACGCAACACTTAGATCAGCTAACACGCACAGGACGCATTTCCCTCCCTTTCTTAAAATGCCCTGGCCCACACTCACTTTCTAGACTCTTCTCCCTCCTGGCTCCCAACGTGTGGAATGACCTCCCCTCTCTCAGTCAGGACTGCAGACTCACGCCCAATTTTCTGCCAGAGTCACTGACCTCTTCAGACTCTACCTCACTCTCTACTAGAACTTCTAAGTATGCAGATATACAGTATATTGGTTACATGTTTATATTAGTGTACTTCTTTTTTTTATTAGACAGATGCGAGGTTTGACGTTTACCCATTACTTTGAAGCATTAAAATGTTTTGCTTTACAGTCTACTGACGTGACCGTTTACCGCGTCGCTTGTTGACTAGGATTCATGCTAACTGGATACGTGTGTCCGTCTGCTAAATGCCTACATTGTACATTCAGAGTTTAGATTTCCATTACTACAGGCACTTGAAGGAACGGGGGCACGAGACAGAAAGGAAGGGTGAGAGTTGGAAAGAGAGAAAACTAAAAGACTGCGAGAGAGAGAGAGAGATCCCCTGCGTTCACTTACAGAGAACCTGTTGCAGATGGTGCGCTCCACCGTACAGTCCACCGTGGCGACCTTCACATCGGTGAGGCCGGGATACTCCATCTTGGAAAGGTCATCCCAGGTCGGAGCCAGGTTCTTACAGTGTCCACACCTGGAACACAGGAGCACACAAGACTGTTGCATCGCTTGCATTGTTTTACGTCAATTATTAATGGTTACAGAAACTACACACACTTACCATGGAGCAAAGAACTTGATGAAGGTCAGACCTTTGGCTACCGTGTCATCAAAGTTGCTCTCCGTCAACACCATCACACTGGTCTGCAAGATGGAGAGACATGCTCAGTCAGTGTCAATTCCAGAGACTGGTCCTTAGTTTAATTCTCACATCATTCAGACAATAGAGATTTCAGTGCCTTGCTTAAGGGCACTCCGGCAGCTGTTGTGATTAACTCATTAACTGACAGTTTCTCTAGAACAGTCTTCAGAATAATTATTATTCGCAAAAGACCCTATTATCCCATAGCCACACCCCCTCCTATGTGTCAAGCCTTGCAAGATGATGTCATACTAATGTACAGGCTGAACATCTGGCACTTGACTGACAGGAAATCATTAGTCTAACCATAATAGTTACTGTTGCATGGTGGAGTTGGTGCTAAGCTCAGAGTTTTAGTGGAATTGTACTCAGGTCAACAAGACAGTGTGTCTGATGGGAGGGAAACGCACACACACACACACACACAAACACACACACACACACACACACCTTTTAGGATGACATTTTTATTAATGTCATTCTTACATCCATCTGTCTACCGCTTCTCCATCAGGTCACAGGAGCAAGTTCCAGTACAGAGCTCCAGACTACACTTTCCCTGGAAACATTAGCAACTTCCAGCTTGTAGTCTGCCATTTTCTGGATGAGACACTGGCGAGTAACTAAGTAAAATTACGCATAACTCAAACACCTAACCACTAAATGATTAGCACACACACACACCGCTTCTTTGGCTGGGTCTTCTTTGGCTGGGTCTTCTTTGACTGGCTCGTCGGTGGGGATCTCGTTATCAGCCACTGCCTCAGGTTCAGCCTCAGGTTCGGCCTCTGCAGCGGCCTTCACCGAACTGTCCACATAGTCCTTGAAGGAGTCCAGGTCCCTCTTCCCTCTGTACTGGTCTACCTGCACACACAAAACACAACTCACTGCTACCGCATCCTGTACTGGTCTACCTGCACACAGAAAACACATGCACAACTCACTCCTCTTCCCTCTGTACTGGTCTACCTGCACACACAAAACACAACTCACTGCTACCGCATCCTGTACTGGTCTACCTGCACACAGAAAACACATGCACAACTCACTGCTACCGCATCCCACTGCAGCCAACATATTGTTGATAACTTTTAATGCAGAAAAGTATTTTTGAGTGGTGCACACTGCACACACACAGTACAGCACCACTCAGTTCAGACAGGTCAGATTTTTCCTTTCATGCGCAGCATGCATCTCAGCAATAATTGAGAACAAGAGCATAAAAGATTGACCGATACAAGAAACAGCGATAATCAACCATCATACCTTCTTTCCCTCGTTGAAGAATAGTAGAGTGGGATATCCACGCACGGCGTTCTCAGAACACACCTCGTAATGCTGCGTACAATCCACCTAACCAAACAGACACAAGAGCCCAGGGTTATACATCACCACAGATCAGGGAGACCTCCGTGAAACGCAATCAATTGAAACTTGCATTGAATAGCATCCCCTATGAGACATCCCACATTAAACAAACTGAAAAGGTCACGCTCGTTCATTAGATTCCTTTTAACCCATTAAGACCGGAAGCCGATTCTACAAATGCCTTCTAAAATCAGTAGTTCAAAAACAGCAGATTTTTGAAGTGAGATCAGACGGAGCAACCTCCCATTTAGTTCTGAAATCTCCCAAACCTTTATGAACCCTGATGTTTTCATATAAACCCACCTTGCTAATCTTGACATCGTCGGAGTGCTCAAAGCTGGAGGCTAGCTGCTCCCACGTCGGGGCCATGGCTTTGCAGTGGCCACACCATGGGGCAAAGAACTTGATAAAATGGGCACCTGAGAGACAAGGGGACAAACATTTGGCGGTTAGAAACAACAACAGAGGAGTAGGGAAATCACTACAAAACTTAATACATAGGAACCAAGGAAACCCAAAATTATAAACATGTTCAGAAAAAGGTACGCGTTACAATGTACGTTGATTACTATGTGGATAGCAAAATTACACACAAAGCTGCAATACAACAATAAAGGGTTGAAGGAACTAATGCTTTAGTTTTGTGGACCACAAAATCTGAAATGCACTACAAACTAAATATAGATGGCCTTGAATTATATTTACAGCTGTTGAATACGGGCTATAGGTGAATAATTGCACAACACTTATTGCAGCACTGTTGCCAAGATCCGAAGGCAGGGCCTATAAACACAGCTTTAAAATGCCTGCAATCTCTTGACCTACCCTTCCCCCTTCTCAAAATAAGAAACTTTTCTTCATTCAAGAGGTGTAATTTCAATGACCGAATTATCGTGACCACCTTTACTTTTGGACTGGCTGTCTGAGGTTATGGGAGAAAGTCCTACTAATATTCTGTCCGTCATTTTCTCATCAATGGGTTACGCCGTTCATCAGCATTTTTGTCGAGTCCGAGAGTATTTGGACTTGGCTTAACCCATTTTGACCTGAGATCAGATTCTAAAAATGTCTTCTACATCCTGACAGTTTTCTGAAAAAGCTATGTTTCTGTCGGCCGTTCTTCGATTTTTCAAAAATAGCAGACCTACAAGCTCGTAGCGCAGTGGTGCGCTATGAGCTTGTAGATCTCCTATTTTTCAATAGCTAAAGCATGACATGATGCTAACACCAAAAGGAGTTCCCGCCCTTAATGCAAGAGCAGACCACGGCTTGCATGGACTCAATACTTAGATGTGTGCACTGGGCAAGTGTCATGCATGGAAACAAGTTACAAGCTCGTTGTGAGCTTGTTAGAGCTGCCTGCTATTTTCGGTGTGCGACACAACATGGGCTGCTGCTGGATTTCACAGAAACGTTGCGCTTGTTGATATAGCATCAAGATAAACTCCACTGTACACGCAGAGGCAAGATGAATCAACTCAAGCCTGCACGTTAAGCCCGCCTGTCTGTGTGTGTTCAGAGTAAGCCAACATGTTCAGACCCATACCAATGCACACTGGCACATGCCACTTTGAATATCAAAACGTTTGCTCATGATGCAAATGTACATACAGGTGCGTATAGCGATACATGTAGATATTTATACACGCATACTGCACATACATAATACATATAAAATTAACATTTAGAAGTAGGAACCAAGCACACAGCCCCTACAAGCACTGTGACCTAAGCATGTACAGAATATTTATTTTCTTCTTAATAGTACAGCTATTGTATCATGTGCTTGGTCAATATGTATTTATTATAGTTTCCATTTCTTTATTATTTCTTTGTTGTAGGGGCGTGCACATCCCAAGGTATGGACTATATATAGAGCAGGAATGTTTTGATTGAAGTTGTGTATTTTTGAAGAGGTATGCACGTAACGTACCATAGTGAAATATTTGCCATATCAGGTATGTGAAATAAGGCAGCAGTGTATTTGCATTGATTATCCAATATGAATTAAAAAAAGATGAAAGATGAAACATGAAACGGAATCATGTAGGGTTATAGGGTTGCTCACCACACCTGCACAAACACACTGTGAGTAATACAAGCATCTGCTTAAGCCAGAGCACAATGTAGCTGAGCACTACCCTGACATACCATAAACACAATTTTAAAAAACCTGCAAGTTACGGCATAGCAAGAACCACAAGCCTTTTTAAATCTATAGAACACAATCAGTGCAATTTATCACCAGGGACAAATTAGCCATTGGGCCAGTGGGGCCAGTGGCTCTCAGAGGCCCGTCGGGGAAATTGGACCGCGCAGTACTAGGTTTGATGCCCTGAAATGGGCGTCTGCTGCCCTTCATTGGCCATTGATTTTGTTAAATTTAGGTCAAAAAGATGATTTAAAAAAAACACGACACCCTGCAAGAATTACCGGCCCAGGGGCCCTAGGCTGGTGGGGGTTAATCCGTCCCCGTTTATCACCTCTATCCTTCATTTGATATAGCTTTTATTTAATAATTAGCTCATTTGTTTTGAGGTGTTGCATGAGAGAGGGAGAGAAACAGCAACCAACCAAGTCAAATTTCTCATAGGTGAAACTTCATTCTAAAAGTGTCTCACCTTTGGCGATGTGGCCCTTGAAGTTGGTGCTGGTCAGGTCGTACAGGCCCTGTTTGGGTTCTGGGGCTTTGGGAGGCTCTGGGTCGCTTTCTGGTTCCTGGAGGACAAACAAACATTAAATCATCATCTGTGACGAAACAAACCTGCAAATTGGATGGGCATGTGCACACAGAGGCGTAGGGATTTGCCATATAGGCTTTTTCCTTCACTGTCATTTATATTGGCTATTTTCAATATTAAAAAATAAATAAAGGAAAGGTTTTGGTTATGAGGTGTCTGCCCGACAAGCAAAAATATTGTATTATGTGGTAAGGGTTGAATAGATTTCATTTCAGCAACCAAATGATGACTGACCGCAGGCTCCTCCTGGAGTGTGCTGAGCATCCATGCCTCCAGAGATTGGAGATCTCTGGGCCCCGAGTACTTCACTGCCTCCTCCTGATCTGGCTTGAAAAGCTTTAGCCTAGACACAAACACAAAACAAACAAACAGAATTGTTTTATGGTGAACTTGAAAAGAAAAAAAAGAAATCACACCGTGTGTGTGAAGTGAGGGGCGCTAATATATGAAAGTCTAACTCATGTTGATTAGGTGATGCAATAAACAGTGCCAACACAAACATTAAATTCTCTTTATTGTTAATGACATTTAATGCTTGTGTTGGGGACAATTTTCCCTTCATTGTCAATGGCGTTTTTAAAACAAACATTGAACTAAAAACAAACTAAATCATGGCCAAACTTAAAACATTTATTGAAACATAATTTGCTATTAACTTCAATAATGGCCCATTTATTACAATCGTGCTGAATTGTAAGTGTTCGGGTCATTCCATCATTATAGATGGGTGGGAGGCACTAGGCTCCCACTGGCGCACTAGAAACGACCCGCTAGCAACAACATCTTGGCATGGAAAATAATTGTGTTAATAGGCAGATGATTATGACTGACAGTCACATTAGGCTAGAATGTTCAACAGAGAGTAGGGATGCTCCGATCAATCGGTGGCCGATCGATCGTGGCCGATCACCGATCGATCGTATCGGATCGGCCGTGCAAAATCCACCGATCCGCGAAACCGATCAACAAAGCAAAAATCTGCGCAGTTTTACATCCAAAATAATGTTTCACTTTCTCGGTTCGGCACCGCTACTGGAGAAATATAGCGCTGTCGAAGGCAGCGCAACTAAAATCTCCCCCCCACACACCCCAGGGAGAGAGAGAGAAAAGAGAGACAGAGCGAGAGAGCACTCACGTCTTCACCCAGCGGGTCCCCGCGAATCCCGCAATTAACCAGATACAGAGCTTATATAGCCTATAATAGCCTACACTTTAGCAAAATATCATGTCTGATGAGAATGTACTGCGCTGGACTGTACAAGCACCGTGGAGTCTGTCTCACACTCTCTCCAACAGACATCCTCAGCCACGCTCCAAAAGTGGCAGCACCATGGCTGTCGCTCATAGGCTAATCACTCTGTGAGAACTTGTGTGGACTTCCTTTTCTCCACAACGGACTTTTTCGCTTCTAAACCCCTTGTTGCTTTTCCCTGTGTGCGTCACTCAGCAATACGGTGAAACAGAACACAAAGATGAGTAGCCTATTTATTTTTTACACGGTGTTTGGAGCTTAGCGTCAGATTTGTTTGTGTTGGAGCGCCTCAGCTCGGTGAAAGAGTTCATGGTCAACCTCTTCCAGAGAGAGATGGAGACACTACAAACTCTGCTGGAGACACAAAACAACGCAGCACCTCTCTCTCTCTACGTCTCTCTCTCTCTCTCTCTCTCTCTCTCTCTCTCTCTCTCGTGTGTGCACTGCTGCGCAATGTCACAGACACAGACGCGATCAATAATATGTAGCATAAATAATAGTCAAAATATAACACTTTCCCTCCATCTGTGACTGTGATGAGCTCCTCACACTGTCACACACATAACTCCTCTCTCGTTCATGCACGCCTGCTCAAATTAGCAGCAACTGTTTGCGTAAATTATATATTTTTCCCGTTGGGGGGGGGGGGGGGGGGGGGGGAGTCAGGTTCGGTGAGGCCCGGTCGTGCTGTCTCACCCCCCGGCCCGGCCCAATGTTGTTCCGCCACAAGTTGTCAACACATGCTGAGTTGACAAAGATTGACAGATTGATTAGGCTGTGGAAGTATACACACTACTTTAGTGTGGATTTATTGGTATTGGCAATTTAAGGACAGGAGGAGGAGGAGGTGATCAAGCAGCTCCACAAGACCACAACGTTACATTGGTAGGCTCAAGGCTGCATTTTTTTCCCTTTTCTTTCTCTCTCTCGAGGGTGCATGGGATGAAGGGAGCCCCTCCAGCAGGCTAGGGAGCCCCGCTCAGGTTAGCGGAAAATGACCGCGGGACGCGGGTTGCCAGATTTTTTTATAAGTAAAAAAAAAAAAAAAAAAAAAATATTAATAAAAATATTAATAAAAATATTAAAAAAGATCGGGATCGGAATCGGAATCGGCCGATCTTAAAAAAAAAGATCGGTGATCGGGATCGGCCCCAAAAAACGTGATCGGAGCATCCCTAACAGAGAGTCTATCGCCACCTGAAGAATGCTCATTATACTTTTATCAATGTTGAGAGTGAATATCAGACAGGTATGCAGCGGGGAGCACTTTGGTGGTAAACCAAAGTGAGGGGCTTCAACTTCAAGTGTTGGGCAGAAAATAGCTCATTGCAACGGATTCAGAAGATCACCACCTTGGAAATGCGCCCACAAGTGTGTTCAAATGAAACGCTCATTTAATTAAAAACAAAGGAGCTCTTGTTGATCTCTATTTGAAAAGGAGTACAACTGTCCCCAGATAAAGAGCTTATCTTTTTTGTTTAATTAACTTAATGTCCTCCACGTGCAACATTCAAGAATGTGGCCTGCACAAAATGAATACACTTTTGCATTTCAACCATTTTTAAGGGTTGGGCTACTAACAAGAGGCTTTGTTCTGTAACCGCAGTTTCAGAATTTGATTAAAAAAACATTACATGATACTATGGGCAACAATGGATAGCCGTGAATAGAGGGTATGCGCGTGACTCTGTGACATCATCATCAAACCAGGCTAAAAACTACTTTCTGGCCTTGACAGCCCATACATCCAAACAGAAAAGTCATATCTAATTGCATTAAACGACATTAAACAATGTTAAACTCACATTTCCTGTCACTTTGCCACTCGATTTGCCATTCACTTTATGCATGCGCATACCCTCTATACTGTACCAAAAGCACATCCCTAGTTTATATCTGGTAAACAAGTGTCTTTAGTTAATCATTAAATGTTGCCTGCCGAGTCTGCAGAAAGTGTCATTCCAGGTATAAGAGGGCCCAGTAAAAGCACTGGTTCAAGATTCAACTAAATGCAAGTAAATGTCACCCGTTACTACTGGTCAATTAGTAATGGAAAAACTACACATACAACAAAAAGTTAAATTCAATGTAGCGGCTAAAACAGTAGGAAAAAAAACTATCCTGATCCTGTGCCAATGAAGGACCACTATTAACTCTTTTCCATGGTTCTGCGATGCTTTGTGTTATATTCTTACATTTCTGAATCGTTTCCACATAGTTTTAGTCCCTGTACCAAATTTAGATGTCACCAGACGTATTGGTAGTTTATGCTAAAGGAGAGCTTGTTGCACAAACATACAAACAGAATGTTTTGTTGATGTGTGACACGGCCAAAGGGGAAGTTTTAGTCTGGTACATCACTACAAAAGATTTTTTTTTACAGGTGCTAAACTACATACTGTACGTACATTAGAAGAGGAAGGGGAGTCTGCATGCTATGTCTTAGCTCCCAGTAGAAAAATTTATGAAAGTTCACAATGTTTCAACCCTAGCCAGACCTGAGATGAAACGTGACCGTAAATAAATGTTTCTATTGGGATCTAAGAAAAGAGAAGGGAACCCGCAGAGCCTTGGCTCGAAACGTCGTCAATAAATTTATCTTTTCCTATGCCACTTTTTGAACCTCCACGAAGTGATGTGCGTATTTTACTATAGTTTCAATTGGGATCTAAGACAGTGTGCAGACCTCCCTTCCTTTTCCAGTGACAGATTCTTTCTTTGACAGATTGGCTTTCTCTCCTTGCAGACAACACGGTCTGCAAGGTCTATAGAGCACCGAAGTCTGACGTCACTTTCAGTAGAGGGCGTCAGTCCCCAGGTTCATGTATTTGTTTAGTTGCATTGAAATCCCCATTGAGGCGATTTGAGATCGCCTCATATAACAACTGTGTTTGAAAAATAAACATGTCACCCCGGCCGCTTCACTCATATGGATATGAAGAATCAACTGACTGAGAGAAAACGCTAATGTTACTGCTACTGAATTAGTTACATTTTCGCTAGAAGCAGACTGTATCATATACGAGTGACTGACTGTTGCAAACGATACAGAGACACCTCCCTGACAATAACGCAGAGACAGCTTGTTTAGTTTTGGACCACAACGCTTATAGTAGACGATATTAAGATCACCCCATGTTATTCTCCATAGAGAAATTACTTCCGCGAACCAGGGGACTTCGGTGCTCTATTATCTGTTTCAGATAATGATTGGAGGGCAGAGTGTAATCAGTGGAGATCTGGCCCACCTGATTCTCCCTCTATATAAGAGGCTGCAGGGCCAGTCTCTCACACACTCCCTCACAACTCACTGGGAGCTCTCACCTTTTTGTTTTTGAGTTGGTTAAACTATGAATTGCACACCCACACATGTTACACTCATCCGTACAGAAACTATAGTAAAATACGCACATCACTTCGTGGAGGTGCTGGGTTCAAAAAGTGACATAGGAAATACACCTGCATACACCACTGATTCTACCGACTACCATTGTTAATATTGAGTTTGTTTGCCCTTTCAGTTAGTCGGTTACTTATGATAGTTAATACAATTTAAATGTTTTCTTGTGTGGGCTTCGTCTTTGTTACAAACAGCCATTTGTAACAACTACAAACAGCAAAAATAGCCCAAATTGACAAACTTTTGAAACTTTCCCCAAAATAGTGACACCAGGGTTAATGTGGTTTAAGTTGGTGCAACCACATTGCCCCCAGTAAATAGTGTCGAGGGTGACCATTCAACCCATAGGAAGCTGTCAAAGTAGACTTACGTGGGGTAGCCCCTGACTCCATGCGTGTTGGAACAGAACTTTGTGTCCTGAACACAGTCCACCTTCACCACATACACTGGGGGCTTGTCCATGCTGTTGTATTTGTCTCCTAGTTCGTTCCATGCAGGCTGGAGCCTCTGGCAATGACCACACCTGGACATAGGAAAAGGGGAACAGAAAGGGTTCATACTGAGAATTCCATCACTTTAAGGTAAGCCAGTATTTCACCAATATGTGTAATTTATTATCCTGAGCAATTTAGGGAAATATGCCTATACCTTATTTTCATGCTAACTTTTTAGTGACAGAGATTTATACAAATCTTAGGTTCGGCCTGGAGAAATAGTACTGCAACAGTACAGTACTGCCCCAACCAGCAGGTAATGGGCCAGGCAAGCCTACATGACGATGGCCTGCCCACTTTACCTCCCGTTTGGGGCATTAAACCCTGGGTATTTTATGAATTAAAAGCAGTTATACAAGTTATCCTTTGTGTGGGTGGAGTGGATGATTGTTATCTGCATATCTTGCAACATGACCTACCTGTTGAGACAGGCGAGATGTGTCATCTCTACATTATTATCTTGCAACATCTGACCTACTTCTGACCTTATATGGATCACACTACTTAAATGTTAACATAACGGTCTATGTCTATGATGATGCTACACCATGGCTTTGAGAGAGATAAGACAGGGAAGGGGCAGGCCATCCCTGTTGAAATGGGATCAGGTGACAGTTCCTGTAATATGATGTGTAAATGACAATGTCAGACCGGCTACAGTTGTAAGATAGATTATGTGTAAATATGATAATGTCATAGAGGCAGCCAAGGGTTTGCATCTTTACAGTAATATGATACAAGTGTAAGTGTGTGTAAAAGTCGAGACAACCAGTGCTTGGCTTGCACGGTTACAGTTATGATATATGGCCGGTTAATAATGTAAATATGATATGGGTAAATGCCATAGAAGCAGGCAGACACTCCAGACAGTGCTTGCACATTTTGTTTACAGTTCTAAAGTGATATAATATAAAGTGCAAGTATACAGTGTCAATTGCATGCAGGCAGGTGCTTGCATCCTACAGTTATAATTTAGGCTACTGTATGATTAGTAATCATGACATGATCATGAGTCATGATTTGAATATTAATAATAATGTCATGTGTAAATTCCATAGGGGCTGGCCTGACACTGACAGTGTTTGCATCTTTAGAGAAGACAACATACACTCATACTGTACACTAAAATAAAGTGTGTAAATATGATATTGTATGCCATATAAGCAGGCAGAAAGACAGTGCTTGTATCTTCTTCACACAAGACACAGTGAATCAGTGCTTGCCACGTAAGCGGCCAACAGCACCAGGCATTAACACACCCACTTTACCCTGAAGCACAAAAGGAATGCATATAGAAAACATTAAATAATAAACGTCAGTCAGCCACTGGCTGCATGGATTATTGACTGCCACCAGGCCGGTTTAAAACCTAGTTTAAAATAAACTCAAAGCGTTGTTTGGTTCAACTTCACAGCCCTTTTCACATTGCTAACCCAGGTTAGCTAGCCGAGGTAGCTAATGAGCTATGCTAACTTTTTTCCTTCTCTTCTCTCCCTTTTTTTTTTTTAACAAACCTTTATTGACCAATATCCTTCCCAATCTCAAGGGATGGTGGGACAGTCATTTACACTAATAGAATACACATTATGTATGATGACAGCGTAAAAACAAGATTGCACGCACAACAAAAAGAGAACTAGTAGTAGAACTAGAAGCTAATCGACGCCGCCCGCCCGGCCGTACCGTACCACGGTGTCGTCCATTCGTTCCTTACCAGGGAGCATAGAACATGACAAAGTGCGGCGCCGTGGGCACAGCCTCGTTGAACATGTCCACCGTGTAGCTGTGCTTGGCGTGCAGGTCCTCCTCTTCCTCGGCATCTTCGCCAGCAAACACGCCGCCGATAACGACGAGCAACGACAAATAAATAAAATACAACAACGTGAAAGATGTGCAACTCTGCGCTGAGGAGGCCATGATGATGATGATTATGATGACGACGATGATGATGATTTCTTCTCCCTATCTATCAGTCAGAGTCAGAGAGACCGGCTCCCTGTTGAATGGCAATCACTGCTCCCGAGAAGAACTTGCACGCATACGCTCACGCCCCTTAAATGCTGCGTCTGGAGGAATGTAGATTGTTAAAGAATCCGGATAGGACGCAGACACTGCTGTTACCGTCTGGGGAGACGATCCGGGATGACTTGTAGATCTGTCGTAGCTTCTAAGCAGCCGCGCAAAACTAAAACTTTAATTCGGAGCACAAAAGATAGGTTCAAACAAGTGTCACTTGTGGTTTTAAGGATTGACAAAACAAGATTATATAATAATTTTTTCAACGAATTATATTCTTGTTTTGTCAATCTGAAAGGACAGGATCAAACAAGTGTCAGTGGCTCTGAAGAAGTCGTTCTTGGGTGCTACTAGCAAGATGCCTATATCATACAATGTAATACAATACAATGCAATAATTATGCAGTATTACATGCTAAGAACATGCTTAGAACAGGGAAAGTAGAGGAAAGGAATACAAAACAAAAATTACAGGAAGGCACAGTCAAGTTAATATACAAATTCATATAAGATGCATAAAAATTATAAATATAGTTATAATACAAAATAAGTCATAACAATAATGAAGCAAAAACATATTGGTTAACACGATTGCAGTAAATGAGAGTCTGATACCATAACTTAACTATGATCAATTAAAATGAACTAGCCCTACATCATGAAGTAAGTTCCTTCTGCAGGCTATGCTGCCTGAGCTGAACGTGCAGAAAATATAAATGCCCAAGTCAGACATTTATCTACTTTCTATTTATTTTCAATAGCCTTATATCATGCATAGTCATCCAGCAATATTACAGTAGTCAAGTCAAATACACACTGTACATTTCATACAAAGTAAACTCAATCATCCCATGCACATAAAACAAACCTCACACACCCACACATTCACATGATACATTTATGACCCCTCTACAACTCACACGTACACAACACAGGATGTGGGTGTGCATGTTGAGTGAGAGATTTGTTCAATCTATATGGTAGGTTAACACAATATCATCATCTGTTTTTGAGTGGCGCTAGCCCCTCCTATATACTAGCCTGGTTCGGTCTGGTTTATTAACCAGGCTACCTATATACAGGTTTAATGTTTGTTTTTACTTCAATGTTTGTTTAAAAAAAAAAAGGGAAAACTTACGCCATATTGTCCCTCATTACGTCATATTGTCTCTTTATTGTTAATGGCATTTAATGTTTGTGTTGGCACCGTTTGTTTTCACCTAATCAACATGAGTTAGACTTTAATATATTAGCGCCCCTCACTTCACACAGGTGTGATTTTTCATGTCAGGACAGACCCAGACACGCCTCCTTCAGGAGTACTTGGCTCTAATTGAGGTGGTTGTATTTTGTCTCCCTGCTCTTCTTTTTACAGGTAACTTGAAAAGCCAGCTGTCAACAAACACCCAGAGGAGTAGTAGCCATGTAGTAGCAAGGTTTTCATGATTGGCTGGCCTCTAGTCAATGGGAGACTAAGCCCTATCAGAGCCATCTAATAGAAAAGTTGCGATATTGAGGGGGCAGAACACAGCTCGGTCACGTGGTTCATGCATTCCGTAAACTTCCAGTTGACAAACCAATAGAAGTCTATGTAGAAGAGCCGCCAATGGACTGGTCCCATGAAGTGAACGGAGTTTGCGCAACTCTGTCTATACTCTATGGCTCTGAGCCCATACGCCCTGTTCAGACCCTTATTACTACCATATATGGTTCAGACCCCCAAAAACTTTTTTTTTTTTTTTTTTTTTTGGGTGGTCCGCAAAGAGGTGGTCCGCGGTCCGGTCGCGGACCGCGGTCCGCCAGTTGGGTACCCCTGAACTAGGGCATGTCCAAGGTACCTGTCATTCACGTTGCAGCATGTGCCTTTGCGCCGCTGAGACAAAAACAGCTGTGCATTTTGCAGGTAAATTTTCTTTATATTGCTAGGGCAGCTACCTGTAAATCTGTGGGTGACATTTCATTTCTTGTTTTTCCTTTATTGAAAGGACAGTATAGGCTGACAGGAAATGGGGAGAGAGAGATGCAGAGTGACATGCAGCAAAGGCAGTTGGGTTCGAACCTGCAGCGCACTGTCAGGCTACATTGTATAGCCTATAGGTGACCGGTCCGGGCCATCTCCCTGCTCTTCTGTTGAGACGTTAGATGCTGTGTCTAGGTGAGATATAATGACCATTTACACAATCCTGTTTCATTTGACTGTATCCCTTGAATCCTGGTGTGTGTGTGTGTGTGTGTGTGTGTGTGTGTGTGTGTGTGTGTGTGTGTGTGTGTGTGTGTGTGTGTGTGTGTGTGTGTGTGTGTGTGTGTGTGTGTGTGTGTGTGTGTGTGTGTGTGTGTGTGTGTGTGCGTGTGCGTGCGTGCGTGTGCGAGTGCGAGTGCCTGCGTGTGTGCAAGGTTCAAGTTTATTTAGTGTCACCGAAGGGCAAATTGGGTTGCAGCGGTATAGATATCAGTACAAATTTTGCTCCTAAAGACTGAGTCATTCAGTAGGTGCGTGGTACACCAGGTAGCCGGTAGAATAAATCAGGCATACTGTAGCACAAACCGGCATGAACCACCAGCTGCCACACCATGTAACACCACATGATACATTCTCTTATCTGAAAACATGCTAAAGTCACAGGAAAGAGCTTCCTTTGGATTTGAAAACTTTAGGTTTCTGCTTGGCATTGCAGAGATTGGCTGCTGCCTCGATGCCATCGCCATTACAACAACCTCTTTGATATCATAATATTAGTCATGTGCTGACAGGCTGTCTTTCTTTGTTGATATTACATTGCCCAATGTGAACAAAATGATAGTATATTCAACTGAATCATCCTTTCAAGTGTTAAAAGAAAACCACAGTGAGTGAAGTCAAGCTGGAGGCTTCTATAGCGAGAGAACTATGTCACTGGTACATAATTCAGCAGACAGTTCTTACAACCTCTCGTGGGTTAGAGAAAAGGCAAATTGGTTGCTTATAAATGGTCCCCGTCAGGTTCCGGTTGACTGCACCTCCTTGGCAGTCAGTACAAGTTTCCTTCACACCTACTGGGCCTGTCTCTCTGGAACAAATTCAGCCCCCTCGGAGAGCTCTTTACAGCATAAATCTAAGAAGTCCATGTAAAAAAGAAAGCTGAGAGAACACAACATTGGCATTTGCGTAAGCTGCAAAATAAACGTGTGACTTCATGGCTCAGATGTCCCATCATTTCTGGTCATGCTGAAAGATGTTCAGCTGTTGGTTTAACAAACTGATGGTCAGATATGAGACTTTTCATCACTGCTTGAGAATGAGAGCATTCAAGGCTATTACTATTCATCCATTGTATTATAGTGGATAAATTGTGTGTGTAGTCTAGTATTGCATAATGGTAACTTATCGAATAAATCATGTATCCAGTCTCTCAGTGTGTGTCCATTCATATATAAAGCATCTAGTAATTAGTGAAAATGTTCTCCTTAGATTGACAGCTCTTTAGCAACTACATAGGGTCAAGCTCTCTGGTTGTGTGAAGGTGACCGTGTGTGAGAGACAGAGCGAGAAAGAAAGAAAAACACACAAAGTGCAAGTTTAATGTCAAGAGCTAGGCAGAAGGCAAGTGTGTGTATGTGTGCATGCGTGCGTGCATGCGTGCGTGTGGTACATGAACCATGGCATGAACTTGCAGGTTTCAGGTTGTCCTTCTTCTGGCCCAGCCTAGCCTCGGAGACCACAGGTTCAGCCTGATTGAAATTAATAAACAAATTAAAAATATATTTTTTCTTTCTTTTCAAAATCCTTTTAAGATTTCCATTTAACAAAATATCCCAAAGGTGGGCACAAATCAGTTTTTGTCTGATTTGTATTTAGCTTAACTTTAGCTATACACTGTGTATACTTGCCATAAAATAGGATGGTTAGGATACGTTTATAATAGCGTTTAGTTATTCTCTCACTCAGCCAACACCTTTTTTGTTTTGCTTTTCATCCCGACTGAGTGGGCAGAGGACAGGATGACGTTACAGCATGGAAACAGACAGAGGTGTCACCCACGGCTATACTATAATAATATATACTACCGCTGTATCCCAGTCTCCTGGAGCTCAACAGCCCTTTCATGTAACTGTTCGTCTTGAATGTCTATACGTTTAAAGTGGGTGAAAATGATCCTACCATACACAGTCCGTGTCTGAAGTTGGCTATATATGTTACAGACTTAGGTGTTTATGAAGTGCTCTGGATATGGTTGGACAGTTTGAGTGAGTGAGTGAGAAAGAGAGTGTGTGTGTGTGTGTGTGTGTGTGTGTGTGTGTGTGTGTGTGTGTGTGTGTGTGTGTGTGTGTGTGTGTGTGTGTGTGTGTGTGTGTGTGTGTGTGTGTGTGTGTGTGTGTGTGTGTGTGTGTGTGTGTGTGTGTGTGTGTGTGTGTGTGTGCGCACGCGTGTGTGCCATAGACTGCTTGCGTGCGTGCGTGTGTGCATGCGTGGGTCAGCAGTCTTGAGATGAACTGTGTCAGGGGATTGACTTTGCCCTGCCAGTCCCTCAATGACCATAAAAATTCCTTTTCTCCACACGCTCACACACACACACACACACACACACACACACACACACACACTACACACACTTGTGCATAAAGACTAAGGTCATTCTGGGGAGTTGTAACATTCCCCCACAGAGACACATGCCGCTGCATTGACCTCAATGTCACCAGGAGATGGCCTTTAACCTTTGCCCCCACCTAAGCCCAAACATCCTTTCCCTTTGAACAGCTTCATGAAATGTTTTAGCTTGCGGCCATGACCTCCTCCGTGGAGAGAATGAACGAACCAACTAACTAACACAAGGGGGTCAAACCGCCGTTCAGCTAAACCAGTGAAATGGTGAAAAACACAGGAAACCGTGCGACGATCAATTAATCCAAGAGTCGGTCTAATTCACGGCTTCTTTAATTACGAGTTGGAACGAAAACGTGCTTTGCAGGTCTTCGTGCTGAGTGCCATAATATGTTTCCATGTGGCCAAAATCCAGGACGAGGGCCAGAATTTCTCATGGGGGCCAAAAACCTGAGAAAGATCAACAAACCTCCGGGCTAGCATACTGTATAGCACGCCATGCCCCTGACAGAATGTAGACATTGAGTGACAAGTGCTTAAGGTTTTTAATTCCACATGAAAGTTATTTTGTCTGCTTTTGACGCGACAGGACGGATCAAATTCCAGTCCGGTTTTAGTCCGCTGTGCTGACACATTCACTCTTTGTTCGAAGGTGTCAGCGACGTGCTTTGAGAACTCCCACGCACTGGTGTTTATTTTAGCTATTAGATCCAAAAATGGCCTTGACTTTCACTCGTGACCTAGAGGTCCAGCCGCCCTATCCCGTTCCCACAACTCCTTTCTCAGTGAAACGTATATGCCTGTACAGTTAATTGGAGGTGAAAAATTATATATGGGATTATTT
Source organism: Protomyctophum parallelum (assembly GCF_964188405.1). Lineage (NCBI taxonomy): Eukaryota > Metazoa > Chordata > Actinopteri > Myctophiformes > Myctophidae > Protomyctophum > Protomyctophum parallelum. Next base: position 15,653,638 of record NC_139712.1, on the reverse strand, counting down.
TCCTTGAGTTTCACACATGATAAATAACATCTACAACACACTACCGGGCTCTCTCCGGGGAACTCTATTATTAGAGAGTCAAGCCAGTAACCACACATCACTATTTAATCTCGACATGTCATACAGATGGGGGTTAAGATGACTAAATTGCCGCTGACACATTCTTTACCCTTGCTTTGCAATGTGGAGAGCAACATAGTTGTGGGTGTCTACTGGTTACCCATTGTTAATGGTCAGGCACCTTGCCAGGCCTGCTATAGTATGCTGTAATAGGAAAAAAGAGAGATTAATGGACCCCAGGGGCCTGAGGACATTCTGTTTATTTTCCTAATTGCCCACAGCTAGTGGCTGGGAGGCAGGTGGTATACAGGGTGAGTGAGAAAAGAGAGTGAGAATAAGAGACAGGAGGTGCGTGCACATTTGTGTTTATGTGTGTGCATGGTTGTGTTCAGGGGGGGAGAGAGAGTGCAAGCCACAGTTCGCTTTCTTTGTAGCTTACTATGTAGAGAGCAAGAGGGAGCAATAATTCAACACAAGGGGCCACGGCATTCTTTATGAAGTGCTTCCACGGTCCAGCCTAAAAGTACATTTCCTGAGTGAAAAAAATAAAACCAAACATAAAAAACACAATTTCTTGTCCTAAACCTGCTATGTGGAAGTGATTGTAATGTTTCCTTCCAAAGAAAATCCAGGCAGATGCTGGTGCTGTCAAGATTAATCGAAAATCTGAACGAAAGACTCTGCTTTCCAATACTTACTCTATCACCTCAATGTCAAAGCATTCACACTTCCCTTATAGGAGTGAGACACATGCATGCAGAGGAAAACGGTATTCCTTCCAGATCTGTTAATTCCCTAGTGCATCCTAAACAGGTGCTCTGACCAACCTGTAGGAGTCTGCAGAGACAGAGATGGGAAGAAGAGAAAAGCCTGGACACGACTTAAGGCCGGAACATCCGTCAGATGTATTTCCCCCGGATACGATATCTTTCGACCAATCACAACACTTGTTTCATTCACAGAGAATGTAAACGGATTTGTAAAGCGTCAACGTCATTTCCTTGAGCGGTACTTCCGCCAAAATCCCGCTACTTCCACAAAATCCAGCACTTCCGTTCATGCACTCTACAGCATACTGTAGGTCTGGCTCAGAGTTCCCACCAACTGTGTTCATCGGAGCGCCCAGTCAAGACAGTGGCACTGTGGAGGAATCAAAACACCTGCCAGTCTCCACAGTGAGTTCAGGAACCATACCCCTGCTTCCCTTACACCTGTTAAAGTACACTTCAGTGAAACCTTTAGGAAGCCGCAGATGTTATCATTGCCTTTGTGTCTGATCCTGTTATGTTACTATGTGAGCACACATGAAACCGCCATGTTGGACTCCACCCCACTCTGTAAAAAAAAAATACTTTCTGCTACAACAGGACCACCTTCTTCCCACAGCCGAACATCATGCAGGGAGCGATGCCAGACACATGTTCTTAGGAAATACTCAGACTCATCATGCTGCTCTGTGGTATCCGGGACACAGGATGCAACTAGTAACGGAGGGGAACCGATGTCATTCACAGACGGTCTTTCTCGGAGGCTACTGTGGCAGGCACCTGTCCTGGGAACGGCCAGTGGGGATGTGGCTCTCCCACAGGATTGTAACACTCACTCCCCGAACAGGAAAAAAAAAGCAACCTAAAATGTTGGAAATGGGAACAACTGTTAAGTCTTTTCATCTGGTTGAGTGAGACAACACAGGGTGTGTGTGCGTGTGTGTGTGTGTGGGGGGGGGGTCAGTGAAAGGAAGTAAAGTGAGAGAATGAGAAATGTGAGGGAGGGTGATCGAGAGGAGACAGAGGGAAAGAGGGTGAGGGAAAGAGAGAAAGATACTGTGTGAGAGAATAAGGAAGACGGGAGAGAGAGAATGGGGGGAGTGGTGAGAGAGAGAGAGAAATGGATGAGAGACAGGAAGGGGAACCGAGTCCTACTGAGTGTGTAATGAAGGAGACAAAGGAAGATAAGGAAGTAAGGAGAGAAACAGGAAGGTATAGAAACATCAGAAGAAAGACAGAATGAAACAGGTGGATATGAGTTAAGAGAGGGAGTGTTAAGTGAGAGAGAGAGAGAGAGAAAGAGAGAGAGATGGCTGTGGTGTGGAGGTATATAGGTTGCCATGACGATATCTGCTGTATCCCAAGTGTTGTTATGTTCTGCCGTCTCTCATGGCTTCAGACAGATGAGTAAAGCAGGGCCCGCTCTCTCCTGAGGTATCATTTGGAATTACCATCATTTTCCACAAAGGCTGTGCCGTTTATAGGGTCGGCTTCTCCTGCCGGTGGAAACTCTGCATACGTGGAAGCAGTAAACAGGTTGAAGGCTGCGACAGGTGAGCCTGTCACATCCATGCAGTACACAGACAATACTTTGGGACTTAATTTAACGTGTTCATGTCTGTGATCACTGATTGAACACATTAACACAGTCTCAAATATGTTCTGAAATACAATGTTTGGTAAGGACAAATTATGTGACTTGCAGCCATGCAATCCCCCAGAACCGCAATAGAACGGTGACTGTCGCCTGGTGGTCAAATCAACAAAATCTGGTGCGCAAATGCGGAAGAAGAGGGGACTTCCGGGTGCTTCATGCGCTGGGAGCAACTTGATTGAAATGTTCGTTATCTAGATATTATAACTATTGCTGCCTGCAACATGACTTACACAGTCCTGCAGGCAACCCAGCCTCGCAGAGATATGCATGTGCTCCATGGAATGGAGTCATATGTTGTCACATGTTGAGTTCACATGTCACATGTTGAGTTCCTTCAGCACTAATTGGCATCTTATCAATCTGCACAAATGTATCACTGTGTTGTTTTTATCACAGGGGCAAATAAAGGCTAGTTCAGTGAACATAAAATTATACATTTCGTGGTCATACCGTATGTAAACACAGCCAATGTTAACCATTGTGCCTTTTGCAGCTCAGAGTACACACGGCTCTCGTCTGCTCTCTGCACGTGCTTTTCCTTGACTTCAGGCTTTGCTCGTGTGTCAACAAGTGTCTGGGAACCCCATAAGAAATATGGACACTGAACCTTGTTGAACATGTCGCCTGAGGCGTGACATCAGATGTGGTGACAGGACACTCCGTGACCCTGCAGAGGGGCCTTCCTTCCAGAGACGCTGTTTGGTCGACAGCCCGTTACTGTTAAGCCCAGCCTTCCTGCTGGTAAAGCCATCAGGAGCAAAGGGCCAAGTGGAGTGGAGGAGCAGAGGGGGGAGGTGGGGGGCGTAGAAGGGAGAGATGAGGAGAGACACAGTGGGTGAGCGGAGAAAGAAAGGTAGAGTGGAAGAAGGATAGATGAATGAATAAGGCGATGGAGAGAGAAAGAGCAAAAAAGTGCAGTCGAGAAGAAAATATTTGAGTATAAGAGACTGGAAAAATAACAGATGGAGAGGCAAGGAAAGTCAGGATTATAAGAAAAAAGAGAAAGTGAACAAGTGCACCTACTGTAGACTGAAGGACCTCCTGGAGTGGCTTGATCTAAATCCGAGGGGCTTCCTGTGGCTGGATGCAGTGCCTCGGAGGCCAGAGGCCAGAGTCCATCATCACACTGAAGGCCGTCGGTGCCACAGTGGGGGAGCCTGTTCTCAAGGCAACAAACGTATAATGTGAATACTATGCAGGGATGTCACCCCGGGTGCCCCGCCATATTGCAAACAGGCCAGTCTGCACTATTCAGGAGGTTTTGACATGTGTTGGCATGCGGAAAGTGGAAAACCATGACTCAGATGATGCATATTTTAAACTTTCAAATGGCATTTGGCATACGTTCACACACAACGTATAATATTTTGGACTGTCTGCTTCCATGTCTGCCTCCAAGATATGACATTTAATTACATGGACAAAATAATGCTTGTGAAACTAATCCAGGTATATTTTCCCATAATCAGAAGTAACCCAATGCTGTGTGGGTTTGCCACAAATATATACAAATGTTGAGCTACTAATATATTTTAACTTGTATAAATGAATTCTCTGTCTCCTCAGTTTAAGTAGGCTTATGAGGTAATAACTGTACAGGATGAAGTTAAAAATCATTAGCGATGGTGCTCCTAAAGATGGAATGGAGTCGTTTAAAGGGATCATGGTTTTGTCTGACAGACATACTTTCCCCCCCTTTTTTGCACTAATTTAGGGTAGCCAATATTTTGTAATGGACGCACAAACCATCCCACTCCTCCTGCTCAACACTCCCTGCTGACTGTTGCTGTGCCAGCCCATAGGAGTACGTGCAGTGACAAATATGAGACCCCTGGCCCGGCTTCCCTCTCTCGTATAGATTGACAAAGCTGGATGCACCACGGTGGATTCGAACCCTACTATAGACTCTGCAGTGGTGTGGGCAGGTACTTTTCCACTGCGCCATGCACCCAAGCACCTGAACGTCACACGTTTTTATCTGTAACCTACTGTATATTAGAATGATTTACAGACGGTAGCCTACTTTTTAATTTGCAAATTTTATTGATTCAAGCTGAGCCTACAAATCCCAATACTCAACGATGTAAAACTCTCACATTACCTCAGCCTTAAAACTGTACCCTACAGTGGAGTTTTAAAACCACACACACTATATAGCCCTGGCCTCTGGGATGAAATCCTCTCCCCCCTCCCCCCAACCACCTGTCAGGAAATGAGGAATGAGGAATATAGACTGTCCACTGTGCTTTTATAATAAAAAAATGGGATGTCTCAAATCCCTGATGATAGACTTTACAAAGGTTTATAATTAACACATCCATCACATTTTGTGTAATTCTCATTGGGTATAGTGCACAGAGGAAAAAAAACAATTGTAGGCTAGTCCAAAAACATCAACGAAGTTTCAACCGCATCATGCATCATTATGACTATATGTCACTGGCGGTCGCAAATCAGGTGGCTGTCGCGAAGGCTTGAAGCAACAAGGCAGCGATGCACTCAAGTGATATTTCAGCAGACAGTATAACTCATACACGCCAAGCCATAAATGTCAACAATAAGCAATGAGGCTTCACATGCCAGAGGAAAATAACATAATAAGCTCAGTGTCCACACTTTCATTCTGTCTGGACAGACACTTTTAGAGAGTGTCCTGGTTGTACCTGCCTCCTGCCTACACTACATCAAGATTTGTTTTTATTTTTCCCCTATTTAAATAAAGAAAAAACTAAAAAGAAAAAGAAAACGAAAAGAAATTGCAGATGCTGTCACTTATTACTCACTGCTGGTATACTCTCGCTCATGGAAAATGTAAAAAGGGGCCCAGCCTCGCTGAGGTCAGGTTGACGTTGCCAACGAAAAGGTGGCCAAGTCGCAAAACAGATGTTTACTGTTTTTCTAACGATGATTTGTTCTCTGCTCGACACTGACCCCGGTCCAACCATAACCCAACTCCCTTTAACGGAGCACTGCGTCACAGCGTGGGCCGAGAGGTGGGCGGCTATAGGGCTTTCCTGCAACGCGCCGACCAGGTGTGCAGGTTTTATTGTGGATGTCGTGGGTCTTATTGTTTGCAACGCAATGCTAATGCTTCATTAGTGCGTGGGTACGGTATTTAAGCGAGTTTATGTGACTTTGGCGGTATGTCTGGATTTGTTTCGTTATTCAATCGTGTCTAATAAAGGGAGCATATGTGTTAGGAAAGTTTGCATGTTGCTGGAGGTGTGTGTGTGTGTGTGTGTCGTCATACACACATAGCCTATGTACACACACGCACGCACTCTCACTCTCTCTCTCTCTCCCTCTCTCTCTCTCTCTCTCTCTCTCACACACTCTCACACACACCTGGGCCTGGCCCATATAGAGTTCATAAGCCCGGCCTTGAATGACGGGTGACATTTCATTATGTGGAAGTCACAGAGGGACAGTTCAAATCCAGACAGACAGTGACACACACAACGTCAGAACCACACGCACACACACTGTAGAGATACAGACAGACAGACAGACAGACAGACAGCATCGACCTGCAGGGAGGGTGATATGGTGACGGTCCTACCAGCATCGACCTGCAGGGAGGGTGATATGGTGATGGTCCTATCAGCATCGACCTGCAGCTCAGGGCTGACTTCAGTGAGTTGGCACCTTTGTTGCATGTCACCGCCCTTCTCTCTCTCCCACCTTTCCTGTTTCTCTATTCAATGTACCAATCCGAAATAAAGCATTTTAATTAAAAAAGGATTTGGGAGCATTCAGAGGAAAAGATATGTCTTAAACATATTTGTGAGAATGAAGCCCTATAGGACACTTAATGTGATTTCAAGTGTCTTTCTTTTGGCAAAACCTTTGTATAGTCTGAAACATGTATGCGTGGAATGATTTTTTTTATTTTCTTGTCTTTTTTCTTTTCTTTTTAGAAGCCTGTCCCTCACTCATGGTCTGGATGGCCTCTCCAGGCCGGTGCACACGGTCTCTCTCCACAGAAGCCATTAAGCACCGCGGCTGGTGGAATAATGTGTTTGACTTGGCCGGCCAGCAGCAACAGGTGCAGGGAGGACCTGCCCAGAGCTGCTATACTCGCTCCCTTGCTTTGATCTGCATGCCAAGGACCAGTCCTCCTTCTCTTGCTATTCATTCATCTTTGTCAGTCAGTGACAGTCACTGTCACACTCATTCTGTAACAGTCTCTCTTTCTACTTTCTTTATCACTGTTTGCCTGTCCTAATGTTTGTCCTCTCCGTGTGTCTCCTGTTTCTATCAGGCATCTCTTCTCATACCAAGAAGATTCTTTAATTTCTCCAAAAGGATTTTTACTGTCAATATTAGGGTTCTATTTTCGTTTCGTTATTACTTGAATAATAGGTCAACTTGAGTTTTTAGCATACAAATATTTTGCCTAAAGGCTTTCAAATTGATGTGTATACACCACAGTGATGTAATGTATTTATACTTTTGAATACAGACCATTATGTATTAGGCCTAATTTTCTCATAATTGGTAGCAGTGGAAAAGTGTTTGACACTTTTCTGTCATATGCCCAATTTTGCGCTTTTCCAAGGTCAGTAAAATAGATCAAAGGATTCCCTCCTGTGTCTATTAGTATTTGATCTAAATGGTACACAATCATGTTTTTTCCTGTTGAAATATTGGCAGAGTACGATCTGTTTTTATGGTAAATTTGATTGAAATCAGTGTTACTAAAAATGTACACCATTTCTGATTTCAATCAAATTGACCATCAAAACAGACCGTTATCTGCTAAATTAATCTACAGAAACGTACATTTTGAAAGTGTTGCTGCATTACAATTAGCATTTCATCAAAAACAAACTTGTTTCACATTCAAAAGTGATGAGGTGGAGTTGGAACAACAGATGTGTCATGATCTTACTGTGAACTATGTACTGTTTACCCTAGTTGTTGCCTGTCTTGTCTCACCTCATCCCCTGCTACACACCTGTCTCCATTCTGTCATTAGCCTGCAGTTGCCTGATGATACTCACCTGTGTTTGCTTCACTATCAGCCATACTGGACTCATTCTGCTCTCACACTGCCAGATCCAAGTTTGATGTTATTGTGTGTTCCTGCCTGTTTGTCCACATGTTGCCTCTTCACCATGTAAGTGTTCTTTGTCTAATAAAGACTGGACTTTACCTACCTGCTTGTTCTGCTTCTGGGTCCTCAACCAGACACACACCGTGACAAGATGTTCAGGAGTGATTATTCCCTGTGAACGAACTTCAGGATTCCTAGTGATTTGGATTTTGCATGTTGGATTTTGCCTGTACTCATTGCTCTCCTACTCTCCTCCACCTCAGATCTCACCTGCTTGCTGCCTGCCTGCCTGCCCACTTGCCTGGTCTGTTGTGGTCTGTTGTTCTGCCTGCCTACCATCTTTCCCTCCTCATTCCAAGTTAGTGTGAATAAACACCTTTGAACTTAAAGAACTTTGTCTGTCTGCAGTTGGGTCTGCCAGTTCTTGGTACTGTGACGCGTTAAGTGTTTTGATAAAGTGGTTATTGTAGGATTTGCATACATTTAGGTATTCAGTTTTTGTCTCGAACAACACAGTTGCAGGCCTGCCTGCTCAAGAGACTGAAGGAGAGCCTGAGCGTACTTGACTGATAAGCGTGATGTCATCAGCTCACAATGTGTCACGATGCAACACGTGAGCTTGTGGATTGGCTATTAAGATTTTCATCACCCTGGGTGGCAAAATCGTGGGATAAAAATGTAAGTATATCTACATTGCAATATTGATTTGAGTACTTCTTCCCTCACTAATCGAGAGGATGTAGTGCGTGCAGAGAAACACCCTATTGTTGTACGAGCAATTGTGCGTATGTGGCCAAGCCAGAGAAAACCGCGGAGGATTCAAACCCTGCCTCTGCGGACAGTGGGCATGATCCTTACCTCTGCACCACCTGAACAGCCAGCTGCTCAGGTGGTGCAGGGGGGAAATCTTGACATCATGGTCTCAATTACAGCATGTACTGTTTCTTCTGTCCACACCTCTGACTTTCTGTTCTCCCTCTATCGGTCTATTTTATATTCTTATACTCTCGCCATATTTGCCTGTCTTTCCAGTGTGGTTGTAAGTTCAGCTACAACTGTTGATATGTAGGCTAACTTTCATCCAAACAATTGTATTGGGTGCACAATTTATTTTTGTCTGCACTAAATCTACCTTTGGGAGTGAGATACGTCAGCCCCAGGCATGGAAGTCATTATGTCATCTAGTTATGTTTGCAGTTAGTGGATGATTTCAGCTCTTACAATCATTTTTGATTCACTAAGACTTATGTCATGTTGGATCTTCATCATAATGATTGGATTAGATGTCTAAAATAGATACAGATTTGTCTTAAATAGATCTGTGCCAATACCACTTCAAGTTGCTGCTGCTGAGCCATTCAAACAAAGATGGTCAATTTAGGAATACCCAGCAAGCCAAATTGTGTTATGATGACGTCCTCCGGTGATGTACAGGCCAGATCATAGCCCATATGGGGGTGATCTTTACGTAATTTCCAGGACATCTTCACCGGTTAAAATAATATAGCTTATTCTGGGCCAGATCTGACCAGTTATGATATGACTTAAGTAGATCTGGGCTGAGTGGCCTCTATCGGACTCTCTCTGATTCATCCAGGGATGTCCGTTTTAGTGGGCAGAATTTATGTTGGTTGAAATCGGGTGATATCTGAATAGTCTTGGTTTGACATGATCTGGCCCCAATCGAGACGTCACTAATTCGTCCAGGTCCTGACCGTGCTTGCTAGCAACATACTCGTACACAGAGCGAGCTTAGATTTGCTAGTTGTGTTATTTTTTAAATGTCATTTTTTTTTACTTTTACAATTTACAAATGATGTGTGGATCAGCTGTGCCTGCCGCTTTGACAACCCATGTGGCCTAGTGTAGTCATTATGATTGGGACACACCAACAAGAGCCAATGCAACAGAAGAAGCATGCAGCAGCAATGCAGTATCTGCAGCAAATCTTGTGTTGCTTTGACTCCTGCAGCAGCAGCACTTGGTTTGGATGGAAATGATGAAAAGCAAAGTGTAGAGCCGTCATAGGGCCCTGAAGAGAGAGTGGCCTTTATTGAAGTTAGCCCACTCCCATTCCTCTGCCAAGTGCCGGGGCCTCCCTGGAGAAGCTGAGATGAGACACTGACTCAGACTCAGACAGAGGGCTTTCGGGGCTGGAGCGGCTCCAGGGGTGGACACACATACACACACACCCACACCCGTGCACATGCAGGCAAACACTCACTTTCTTCCTGGTTTCCCCTCCCTTCCTCTGTCTCTCTCATTGTTCTGTCAGGCAGGTTTTTCAGCTGTGATCCACGGTGGGGATTCTCCGTTTCCGAAACGGGAAACACACGCAGGCTCGTAAACCACGACTGATTGATTTATTGGGTTTCAGGGGTGGAAGTAGGTGGGATATTTAGACGCTCCTCTGAGATCATTTAGTAAGAGAATAGGGACTGATCCGGTCTAAGTGAACAACGTGTCAACAGTTCTTTCTTGTGCCCGCCGTTTTCCCAAACTTATAATAATAGGACAGAGATGGTTTCATTGTTTGTCTAGCCAGTAAAGCTTGTCATTTGTTATCCATGAGTGCAAAGCAATCAAAGAGTCGATCCCAGCTAGCAAATCATGTATTTTTTTTATTCCACGGGGTACAGTATGTATCCTCTTAAAATCAACTTAAATAAATATTTAGGGATTTAAAGATGGCTGCCTGAAATTGCTTGCAGATTGGCCAGGGATGTGTCATTAAAGCTCTCGCCACCACGATGTGGTTGATGAGTTATTCTAAGCGGAAAAGAAGATGAGGCAACTACTTTTGGACTCCTACTGTAGTTCTTCCGCTCAAATGGGCTCCTTAAAAACCTGAACCCTCCCTTTAAGACGCTTTGGGGAAACCCAAACCTGGTGTAATGGAAGAAAAAGGCCATAGTGAACTATGTACTGTAGGAAAAGGCCTCTAGTCAGCCAAATGCCCCCATGTCCTGAGTGACCCCGAACAATATTCTATAATTCATAACAAGAGTGTCACTGCCAAATGGTGGAGAGGGAAATGTACACATGAAATGTGCTTACTAGATTACAAAGTGAAGTGTCAGCGCTCGCCTATCTTTCGCGCAGACGAAATGAAAGCCTTTCGCGCAGACAAAATGAAAGCCTGGGTATCGAGGCTAGCGCTCGCCCAGCAGTCTGCCATCACCCAGGGCCAGGCGGAGGCGTGCACTCGCTTCTCGCCCTCAGGGCGTCTTACTGGTACTTTAGAATGGGTTGTTCTTTTTTCTTTTAGATTTGTTTAGGAAGTTCCCCCCCCCCCCCTTCTTTTGCTTTGGTTTGGTTTTATTTAGTCTGTATATAGAGCAAGGTCAGAGAGTTGAGAAGGCATGCAACAAAAGGTCTCCAGCTGAAATTGAACGAGGGATGTGATTATGCACTATCCAATGAGCTACTGGTCCAGCTGGCATGAAGACCCAAAGCAGGAGAACATGTACTTTATTATCCATGGTTGAGCTTTGTGAACATGAGCAAGTCCAGCATATTGTTCCCATAATACTGTAACATCCCTGCTACTTCACTCACCAAGAGAGGGCTTTGTGCAGGGCACTGGATCATAATTTATACTGCTTACCTATCACATTTATGTTCCATGACTTATTCCCATAAATCTATACCCAGACAATAACGGATAAATAACATATTAAACAAGCGCAAGAGCAAATGGTTTTCCCATGATTGTTTACAGATTTCATTTAAATAATTTCCTTTATTCCCGCATCTTAAAACCAGAGCGTTTTATGGAGAAAAAGGATGTAGAAAAAGCTGGCAGGAAGTTTAGTATGTAGGCCGGGTAAATCGATTTAATCAAATCCCCTGAGATTGTTTAATTGGACATCTTGGTTGCAGCTTTGAATGTTCAATTACACAGAATATACCCTCCAAGTTCTCGGAAGAGACGTTTTGATATCTGGTAACTTTGCAATGCACAGATTGGGTGGTGCCCGCCCGTTGACCAAACGAAGTGTGTGTGTGTGTGTGTGTGTGTGTGTGTGTGTGTGTGTGTGTGTGTGTGTGTGTGTGTGTGTGTGTGTGTGTGTGTGTGTGTGTGTGTGTGTGTGTGTGTGTGTGTGTGTGTGTGTGTGTGTGTGTGTGTGTGTGTGTGTGTGTGTGTGTGTGTGTGTGTGTGTGTGTGTGTGTGAGTGTGTGTGTGTGTGTGTGTGTCATCTTGTAGAGGCCACTGTTATTCGTGTCATTAAAACCTCATCCATAAGCTGTTGGTGAACAATGGACGGTGGTCTAAAAAACACTGCTCTGATAACAAACAACCATAGATCTTTTGTCTGTCACCCGAGGCCTTAGTTTAGATAACCTCTTATCACGGTACAGATACACAGGAATTATAATGGCTATAGGGCTGCTCTTCCTGTCGTCATTGCAGAAGCGTAGTTCAGTTGCCCTCCTGGATAACAAACACTAAACGTTTTTGACAAGGATAGTCATTTTGACTGTGGCACTGGCTAGTTAATTATTGTCCTCTGGATGATAGAGATGGCATTAGAATTGAGAACCGGGAACGTGAACCCCTATAAGACTGTAGTAATGAACAAAATCCTAGACAGAGACCATCCCTAACTCGTGTCATTTGATTGAGATCATCCTTTTTTGAGGGAGGATTTTTATTTTTTTTATTTTTTCCTTCCCTGACCTGACCAGAGATTCTGGATCAGTGCTGTTATTTTTAGAAGCCTCATACATATGGTCCCTGGCACTCATTTTTGCAATTTCCCCTCTAAAGATTAAGGTTAGCATTGAGAGAAGAGAAATTGGCCACTCATCAGCGTTCAGGGTCAAATTCACTCCAGAGTGGAAACATGAGGGGAACAGGGCAGAGCGGAACAATAACAGGGGGTTTCTATAGTTGTAGATCGTCATCCATAACCTCTTTGGGCAAAATTGTTGAATGTTTAGACATAAGGACAAAACATGACGACGTTAAGAAAAGTACCTGGGTGGTAGGCAGAAAAAAGGCAGGAAAACCAAATCTGCTGAGAAGTTATGTCGTTGGCACTGGACCCAGACATTCTCCGGGGGTTCTGGAATCCAGACGACAACAAGTTCTGTGTTCCGTTGGTGGCCATGGACTGATGACAGCCTATTCTCTGCATGCTCTAGGCCTGTCTAGGGCCATTGTTCACGCCATGATTGACTGAGGAAGGTGCTTGTTGTTGCTGGACTCTTATCTGTATTTCTTGGACCTGGCAGTCCAAGAAAGACACAGGCACTATGGCAGTGGTAAGAAAATGACCAGACCAAAAATAATCCCATGTTCTTTCATGATGATTGGACCGCTGACAGGCTGCTATTGCAAAAAAAGAAAAATAATCAGCATAATCATCAGTGTCTGTATAGTTTGATGGTAGAAAAACAAAAGAGAAATATAATCCGAGGAACTATTTATGAACAAGGTGAAGAAACATTTTCATACCATTGGAGGTGTATTATACTGAAAACTACAAAAAGTGCCCCTCGGGGCACAGGTCTCCACCAGGGCAGGTCACGGTCAGGTTGATTTCCCGTAAATTGCACGCTGCGTTCATGATTTCAGACTTTTTGTTCAAAACGGGTGTAGCCTATTGAGTGTTCTATATGAGCCCTTTTGACCTTGCAGCATAAATGAATGGAGAAGACCAGGCATGCCCTTATTTCTGTATCATTTTATTAAAGACAAAAGCTTAGTTACCAAATTCATGTTCAGTCCACTCCAGCAGTGCTATCCTGCAGTGCTGTCCCGCAGTGCCCGATCTTGATCTCTGCCTCCCTGTCTCTGTCTCTCTCTCGCTCTCTGAAATCCAAGCTTATGTATGGGTTTGCGTAGTCTATGCGTACACATGAGCATGTATTGTACAAAACGGTGCGCGTGGTGTGTGAGCACGTGCACGCAGATTCTAAACATCATACTGAACAGGTGACCATTTCTAATTGCTATAGGATGAATGAATTAATTAATTTTATTTATATAGCACCTTTCCAAACATAAAGTTACAAAGTGCTTTACAGGTTAAAAAAACAACAATCAAAAGGATGTCAACACAATGTCCCATTGATGGGACATTGTTTTTCAAAAGTCAGCCTCCTGGTGGCGCTATAACAAGCCGCTCTGGAAAATTTAGGGCAGATGTTCAATGTGGGCATCCACAAGTGTTGTGTGCAAGATTTGGCATCGACCGGGTAACGGTGCCGGAGATTAGCTGGTAACAGACGGACGGACGGACGGACGGACGGACACACACACACACACACACACGGACGGACGGAGTGCAAAACATTCTCTCTCCCCATGCCTTCTGCCTGGTGGAGACAATAATACAAGATACTGGTATGCTTTAGTCACAGGCTTCAACAACACGTGCTTGCAGATGGTGGAACAGCGAGATTACGAGTGAATTGGGACATTTAATTTCACTCTTTAACTTTTCTACTTGATTACTGCTTTTATATGCCACCCACTGCTCGTATTCTAACCTGCCAGGATCTGAGGCTGTCCAGCACGCCATGCAAACCTCCCTTAGAGAAATATCAATGTCTTAATTTGTAATACCACAGCTCAGAGAGCTCGTTCTCTCCTACTTAGCGATTCTCTGGGTGAACGTTTGCCATAGCCAAAGAATTCATATTACCACCTGTGTTACCATCCAACCAGGTCCCATCCACTGGCTCCCTGTGGTGTCGTTGTGCTAGGTTATTAACTGGGAAGCACAGGTCCATTGTTGCTCGCCATTTTCATTTTGGACCCCTCGGTAATCGAGTGAAATGGGGCCATCACGCAACACAAAGGAAAGAAAGTGAGCACGCAGAGGCAGAACATTCTCACGAGCTGTCATGAAACAGAAGAATACCTCTCCACTTGCCATTGTTCTTCACAACAAAGGAAAAGAACTTGGTAAAGCCAAAAAAAGAACATGCCAAGTTTGCCGTCAGCATTTGAGTAACCACAGAGCAGCTTTCTGGGAACATTTTCTGTGGTTTTCCTTCAAGCAGATGGAAAAACGTCATCAATATTGTATGCAATAGGAATAGACCAGAGTAATAATGAGGGGATTCCCACGTGACATCACAGCATAAGCTGGATTTTAACTTTAACTTTATACAGCCTGAGTGATGCATTATCAACCTCCCATTCAATATCGAAAGAGCACAGAATGGATTCTCCTTTCAGCTGACAAAAGACTATATCTTTTCGCTTGGTTTATTTGACTAATTATATTACATTCAATGTGTCAGAGCAGCCTCTGACAGACTAGTTGTCTAATGTTCAACAATATTGCGACGGTAGGTCACATTTACTATGAAATCGTGCATTTCCTGTGCATTTCTCGTCAATCAGTTGTTTGGTTGGTCGTGACATCATGTGACATCATCAGGGAAGGAGATCCCTAATGTCATCAATATTAAGCCCACATATATGGAGATCCCTGATGTCATCAATATTGGCCAGCTACTCTACACCTTAGATCTCCATATATGGAGCAGACCTGCTCTGACATTCCATATGTTGATCTTTCACCATCCATCCTTCCTCTTCGATGTCTCCCTTTTGACTGATACCTGTCCATTTAAACTCTAGACGGGCCTGCCCCAAAGTTATTAGTGCAGCCGGTGAAAACTAGAGTCGAAATTAAGACCCTCATCCAACCCTGTACACTCAAGACACGCTCCATATATGGCCAGTACCGAATTCATTCCATATGTTGATCTGACCCTCCATGCCAAAGCGCCAGCGCTCGCCCAGCAGTCTGCTGTCACCCAGGCAGATGCATGCACGTGACTTCGCCCTTTAGGGCGAGGTCGCTTCTCGCCCCTCAGGTGTCTTACTGGTTGTATTTATGCTGTATTGTATGCTTGTAACATGTAGATACTCAGTCCCACAGAAGGTGCACATTCTGCTGTGACACGGCATCTATAAAGCCCTATAACCACACCAAAGGGTCACCATGCAACTCCTTGGGTCCAAACGGTTGCAAGGAGTTAACGCTAAAATTGTCTTGACCCTTTGGTGTGGTTTGGGCCATTGAATTCCATGCGTTGAATCACTAGGGTCACATGGAATCCGATTTAGATTAGAGGTTGTTGCATTCAGACTGATACAAATCTCCTGAAATCAGATTTGAAACCACCTCTGAATGTGTCTCTGCACAGATGCTGTTATTGGGGGAGCTGTCCCCCAAACAGTAAGGATCTAGCATACAACATTGATGCATGCTAGATGTATGAGACTTGTTTACTGATGCAAGCTCCCAATGCATTTCCAATGGAAGTCACATGGTTTGACACAACATTTTTGTTGTACGGCTTTCGGCTGTGTTTCGACTGCCCCCCTCCCCCTCATACAACAAAAATGTTGTGTCAAACCATGTGACTCCCATTGGAAATGCATTGCGACCTTGCATCAGTAAATAAGTCATGCATCAGCTATACACCAGTCTGTTGTAAAGGTGTGAGTCAGGCCTAAGTCCTGTCTGTCTTCATATTTACTATGATGGACATCTGTGTATGTTTACGTCTTTAAATATTGATTGGCGGTGTTATGAGCACCAGCTGTGTCTGGTCATGTGACACAGCAGTGTCAGGTATATGTAGTAGGTGCTTGTTTGTGGTGATCATTATCTGATGAAGAGCCGTGAGGCTCGAGTCGAATATCATGTCCCTGTGGTGAGAAAATAAAACCTTAAGCTTTTGGAGCTCAGTCCAGTGTAGTGTGGACCTTACTTTCTTTTATGTTATTGGGTGAGCTGCCTTGAAGTATGTGTGGTGGGGTGTGGTACCTGAATAGCTGATTACATAATGGTGAGCATCTTGGGTGGATTGCTAGTACATTGGGGTTGGTTGATGACTTAGCCATGTGTGAAATCTGTAGACTATATAAAGGGGAATGGTTCATTTGGGTGTGGGCCGGCTGAGTGTGGGCTGCGACTGACACCTGTACCTCTCTATTAAGTTATGTTGTTTGAGTAGCCTTTTCTTTAGTTGTCCCGTTTTTTCCCCAGTTATGTTATCCAGGCCTGCTGGAACATTCAAAACTCTCTTTTCACCTGCAAGCCTGCCTCCTGGCACTTTGGGGGGTTTTCATTGACAAACAGCCGATCCACAATCCCACTTGATCACAATCATGAAAAACAAACGCAAAAGCTATTGTCAGGGATAAAACGATGAAGCCCTGGTCTTATTTCTGTGGTTGCTTTCCTTTCAGTACCATATTGTTGGTTTCCCTCAGAAGGAATGAGACCACACAATAAAAAAGATAATGCAAGAAGACATTTTAACAGTCTCAGAGGAGTTCTGTGGCTTGGCCATGCACGCTTTGTAATTCGGAGGTTCACGTTGCCATCTCTATCCTTAGCTTAGGCTACTGGTTCTCAAAGTGGGGTGACCCCCAGGAGTCTAAGCGGTTCCGAAAAATGAGGAACCGTTTAAATGATTAAGTCTCTTTTTTTTTTTTTTGGCTACTCGAAAGTGAGCTTGTAGATCTGCTATATTTTCCCCTGGTACAAAATACGAAGGCCAAATACATACAAATGTTGGGGTCCTAACCACTGGCTTAGAAGAATGTACTGTATATCATGCAGTATACTGTATACACACTGGCCGTTAAACAAATGGAACGTTTTTTTTTTGGCAAAGCTATACTCTCATTCAAAAACCATAAATTGGAAATATATTCACTTTTTCAGTTGGTGGTGAATGTGTGACCTGTAAATCGCAGCACAGTTCAGTTTGTCCTAGTTGGGCTTAGTGACAAAGCCCAGAGTATTTTTACTCAGAGAGAGAGAGAGAGAGAGCGGGAAGACAGGCAGAGGTGGGCCGCAGGTTGGATCGACTACAACACTCTGCTTTGTTCTTTACTTCTGAGGGAGGAGCAGGTGATAAAACGCTGCACACAGGGACCTATTCTAATACACATGGTTTATATTTCAAGCCGTGTTCAATAAGAAAAGCACACTGTGATTGAATGAACGGGGATGTTTCCATTATACTGTTGCACGTAAACCCACTCCAGCCAATCCTCTCACATATGGTTCCTACTTCTACTAAGCCAAAATACAAAATTAGAATTAAAATGGCCGTAAAATACACGGACCGTCTATGTTGCATTTGTTTTTATATTCTCTAAAACATTTTCTCACTCTTGGTAACGCATGCTCAATGTCATATTGGCACTCCGAAGTGTGCTACCAGACCACACAATGGCACCAAGCAACTATGTTGGTAAATATCTATAAGGCATCAGAATACCTATTCATTTATCCAGGATATCAACCGTCTGGACTCTGGCTATGTGTGTCAATAAATTATATTCTAGCTGACAATGCACTTTTTAACTATTTTTGAGTGGTGCAACCACTCCCTTACGGAGCTGTGTGTGGGTGGGTGGCTGGCTGGCTGGGTCTGAGCATGAAAACAGCATGGTTGTTTTTCACTACCTATGCGCAACCTAACACACACGCACATATTAACTGTATATATGATGATTTTGGGTGTGCCAGTACAGTACAGTGACAGTATAGTAGCGAGTACATTAGAGGGACCCCCACACGGTAACTCTGTCATTTCTCAACCGCTTCGGACGCGGGGCAGCACGCCGGAACTGGCCCGGCCATGGGGCCAGGCCAGTTCCGGCGTGCTGCCCCGCATCTGGGGGTCTGGATGATCCGGGGACCCCCACATGGTAACTGTCATTTCTCTACCGTTTCGGGGCAGCACGCCGGAACCGGCCCGGGCCCATGGCTGCGTTCAGGATACCAATCTTATCGAATCAGATCAGAAGAAGCTTAAAAAATAGTGTTCAAGTTCCAATGAACATGAACACTATAGTGCTCTTTTCTGTTTTGTTACTTCCAATTTCACTTGTTCATTCTCTCTCCTGACTGGCTCAAATGTATACAGTATATCCCAACCTAACAATGTATTTAGGCTACTAAAAAGCATACTTATACTTGATGCTGTTGTGTCCCTATTTCTATTTATTTTCTTTTTTTTTTGGTACTGTGGGCTATATCTTGTGCCACCCCTTAACCCTCAACCCTAAACTTATTTGCCTTTTTTTTTTTAGCTGATAGCTGATCTACAAGCTCACAACGTGTAGATGTAGATCGGCTAGTTGAACTATTTTACTACTATTTATTTTCAAAATAGTAAAAAATGGCAAATAAGTTTAGGGATAAGGGATAATAAGGGTGGTGCAAGATGGAGCCCTCATGTTTTATCTGTAGTTTTTTTTTTTTTTTTTTTTAATATATGTTTATTGGTAGTAGGTTTCAACAATGTAGTACAGTTTGAACATACCTTTTTTTTTCTCCCTCACCCCATCCCTCCCCCCACAGTTATCGTCATCATTAAACAATATAAAAAATAACTAACAATTGAGTACAGACATACAAAAACAACCATGTATATTTGACATATAATATGAACAGTAGGAAACAAAAATTATAATTTAAGCACAGATAACAAAAACAATATAAATAACAAAAAATAAAACAAAATAAATACAATTATGAGTTGGGTTATTATAGTTCAAAAGTTACAAGTTATGTTGGAAAATATTGTGTTGAATCGGAACGTTGTCATACAGCACCCTCTATACACAGTTCTATTGTTATGAGGAAGCAAAAAACACACATAGTATTGGTTCAATTAGTCTGTCGGAAGTACCCTCAGATTCTCAAAGTAGGTAATAAATGGTTGAAGTACCCTCAGATTCTCAAAGTAGGTAATGAATGGTTGAAGTACCCTCAGATTCTCAAAGTAGGTAATGAATGGTTGAAGTACCCTCAGATTCTCAAAGTAGGTAATGAATGGTTGCCAGCTAGAAAAGAACCTTTCTGTTGAACCTCTAATTGTAAACTTTATTTTTTCCAATTTAAAAAATCCCATAATATCCTTAAGCCACATAGCTATAGAAGGGGGAGTTGGGGATTTCCACCCCAACAATATTCTACGTCTTGCTATCAGTGAGGCAAATGCTACCATATTAGACTGTTTCTGGGTTAGAAGTTCAAAATCTGATGGTACCCAAAAATAGCGATCTGGGGTGACGGCTCCAAATGAACTTCAAATATATCAGACAAGATCTCAAATATTTTAGTCCAATAATGTACCAACTTGGGGAAAGACCAGAACATGTGTGTGTGATTAGCTGGTGAGAGAGCACATCTATCACATTTATCATCAATTCCAGGATATATTGTAGCAAGTTTAGATTTGCAGTAATGAAGTCTATGAAAGACTTTGAATTGAATAAGGCCTAGTCTAGCACACGATGTTGATGTGTTGACTCGATCAATAGCCACATCACACCACTCATCAAGAAATGTTTCACCCAACTCGGTCTCCCACCTATTCCTATTTTTGTCCATAGGGAGGATGTTTAATCTCATAAGATATTGGTAAGTCACTGAAATATGGCCCCTTTGCCCAGGATACAGTATTAGGAGGTTGTCCCATGGTTTATTTGCTGGTTTCTCAGGGTAGGAGGGAAATTGATTCTTAACAAAGTCTCTAACTTGAAAGCATCGGAAAATTTTCTCAAAACTACTGATTGTAGTTCTTTTTAACCTTTAGCTCACAGTGCATCGTGAAAGTTGTTATGTGTGTGGTTGTGTGTTGACATTACTGTCAACCAAATACCTTCATCATTATCTGAGGCATTTTGCCAATACCAGTAAAATGCTCTCTTTATGACACGAGGCGTCAGATCAGCGCTTGTAGCAACGCTCGCCTCCCCCTAATCTTTGTCCCCTTGTCGGACAGGGCTCCGGCTGGGTGCTGCCTTTTCCCTTCACCATTTATGTTGGCACCGGGAGCGGTATAAAGCTCCTCGGCTTGACAGCACTGCTCTCCTTCCAAAACAGGAAGAACACACTGGTCTCAGATAGACGCATGGAGACAAAAAACAAACCGACCGGGGTCCTGAGGCACGAGGCAGCAGGCCGCAGAGGACGATAACGGCTGGACTTCAGCTGTTGTCTGACCCCTACACGCCGCTGTAGACTTGTCCTTCCCAGAATAAAAGGGCCCTGGACTATCTACACATTTGAAGGATAGGAAGTACACATGCTTCAGAGGAAGTTCCTGCACTGGCAGCCTGTGCGGTTTGCCAAGAAAGTTTAGTTGTAATGTCTGTCTGATATCACTTCCATGACACGATTCTAAACTCTAAGAAAATGTCCTTGGGCTTCATACACCCTGGACAGCAAAGACCCTTTTAACCTTTTCAAGACAGCCATAACATGTTGAGCTTTCCAGGGGTTTTCCAGACATCTTACTTACAATACATAGCCATGTGCTATACTGATACTATACTGTATATCGGGGAAGCCAATGTGGATTTTTGGCTCAGGACAACCATCAGTTGGACTGAATTTCCACTACACACATCCCTGGGTCAATGGCAATGGCAAGTCTGGAGTCAATTGCACAGGCGGTTCACAAGTTATCCCTGGGAGAGGTTTTTTTGTGAACCCTAGCCCTAACCCAATATAACCACGCCTATCTTCATGGATGTTTGTCCATCACTTAAGCTCTTGTAGTATATGTTCATCTCAGTAAAGCCATATAAGGAAAGAAAATACACATTTTGGTACACCCGCAGTAACTCCAAAATGACGTTTGACCTTGACACTGAGCAGGCAAGTGGAAATGTGTCACCATCCGTCACTTTACAATATCACGCTTGGCATCCATACCACCAAAGCACTTCACAAGGGCCGACGGCTTGTAACTCTCTACTCAATCCATGAACATCTACTGCATCTAACAGTGACCTTTCATTTGCTCTGAATGTTTTCTCTCTTTCCAACGAAACCCAGAAAATAAACAAGGGCAGATGAAAAGGTGCCTTGTTGGCAGACGTGACCCATGTTTCCGTATTGTCGCTCCTCATTAGCGGCTGATGGGCTGTCCCGGCATCGGCCAGCTGTGCCTAGTCACACATGGACCAAGGCAGAGGGTCAGCGCGCATGTATGCACACACACACACACATACACACACACACACACACACACACACACCACGGTAGAGTGGCCATGGCCCTTCATTTAAAAATGTTTACTGGCAGATCTGTGCCCAAATGTCATGTCCTCCTGCACTGACGCCAGTCACAGACAGTTACAGACAGTCACACAGACACACACCTTGGATAAAGGCGCTATATAAATGCACCACTTATAACATTTACACACACACACACACACAGGGAACTTAGTTGAGTTGACAACATACACATATTCACACACAACTAGAAACATATGTAAACATATGTGACACAAATACAGTGTGCTGATGCACATGCAGTCATGCACGTACGCACGCGCACACACACACACACACACACACACACACACACACACACACACACACACAAGAGATTGCACCTGCATGGCAGTTGAAAGAACAGAGGACAGGTTACCGAGGACCAAAGAGCCAAAGCTCACTGTCTGCGCCTGCAGGCCTTCTGCTGAAACAAGACACTTGTTGTCAGATGTGTCAAAAAGACTCGGTGACAGGGCTCCCTGGTGGCTCAACCTGTTAATGCATCCACCAAATGCTCTAACAGCAACATTCTGGGTTTGAGTTCCTGCCTGGGGAGGTCCTCCGTTCATTGAAGCCTTGCAAGTCGGCCAACACATTTGACGTTGTCTAAATTCTAGACCCCCAGCTTGATATGGGAAAGAGTCAAGACTGCTTTCAGCAATGGGGCACCAGGTTCCTGGACCTGACCTTAAACTGAATAACCTAGTATCTATTGGCCATTTTTGAACGGTGCCTCCGTTCCATTACGGAGGCATGTGTCCGTATGTCTGTCCCTGTGTCTGTATGTCCATGCACGGAAAGCTGCATCACCTAATGTGGCTAGTAGAGTATAGCACAGAGTAAAGTGGCAGTACAGTAGAGAGCACAGTGCACTAGAATACAGTGAGTATACAGACCACAGTAACTATTACAATAAATGTATAGTTGCACTGCTCACTTCACACAGGTGTGATTTTTTATGTTTCTTAGCTTGTGTTTAATCTCGGCATCATTGTTAACGAGGGTCTCCCTCAGAGCTCTCAGAGAATTTGATTGAATAAAAACATTTTAAAAAAAAGATTGCACTTGAGCGATTGTTGTTTTAACAGTTACTTTATTTGACTTCTATTGATTGATGAGTTTAGCTCACATCAAAAAAACTAAACAAAAAAATAACCCAAATGAGTTGCTTGAGCAAGACAGCCTGTACCTCTCTGCATGCGTTTCAGAGGATGGAGAGTGTTGTGTGTGTGTTGAAGGGGGGGAAGAGTGTAGTGGAGGCAAAGAAACCAGTCAACCCTACTTTACTTACTACTACACTACTACTACTTACTTACTTCCTCCAGTACAAAGTATAGATTAGATACTGCTGGTCAAATGTTACTCAACTACAAGGGAATGTTGCTCAGTCAAAGTTGTGAAATCTGTTCAATTTTCACACATTTTGAATGGTTAATTAAATGGTACTACTTTTTTCCCTTTGTAGAAATGTAGTGGAGTGCAAAAATACAATTACTCACCAACTAACCCTAACCAAAGTAAAGTGTATATATATACAGTACAGTATTCAAGTAAATGTAATGCAATACTGTCCACCACTGCATGTGCGTGTGTGTGGTGCTACTTTAAATATTTGTCCTGTCACATCGTTCCTGATGACCTCTGCTCTCTGCCATGCCAGGAATGTACCCAGCGTGGCCGACCATCCATCAACCTGTCCAAATAACCTGCCATTGTCCAGTGAAAATGATTTTCCAAACAAAACACTCCATGAAAAACTACCGCACGTCCCTCATCGGGGTGCATACTTAGTTTAGACTAGTCATTGGTTAAACATGGGTTAAGGTTAGGTTTAGGTGTGCTGCCCTGTGGGAGGTTAGGTTTAGGGTGAGGGTTTGAGATAGGTTGTAGTTGTAGGACTAATTACTGGTCTGACCAATGACTAGTCAAAACCAAAAACTGTCTAAACTAAGTACTGCACCCCTCTCATCCACCTCAGGAGTTCTGTGTGTGTGTGTGTGTGTGTGTGTGTGTGTGTGTGTGTGGGGGGGGGGGGGGGGGGGGGGGGGGTACAGAACACAGTGATAAAGACAAAACAAACAAATATTTTAATACACATTAAGCAATTATAATATATATATAATATAATATGAACAATTATGTTCATATTATGAATGTCTAGTTCCTTGAACAAGTCTATATTTCATCGAATGGTTCTTCGGATGAAATGAAGAAAAAAAGAAAAGTCTCTTGTTGCCTTAGTTCACTGTGCTGTGGTATTAACTTAGAAGGGGGTCATGGACTCATGGTTTAAGGGTGTTTTGTATGTACAATACAGCTGGTAGCAAGTAGCAACATTGCAGGCAGGAAAACTCTTGCACTTCAAACTTCCATTTGCTTTTATGGGTGAGGCGAATTTTTTAAGTTACACTGTGGTCCAATACATGACGAGTCTGACACGGCATTCACACCGAGTTCTTTCACACTGTCACCCCAAATCAATTCTTGCGTGTACACACGCCAGATGTGATATTCCTCATTTCTGTCTAAACAGAAAAAGCACCCGCTGATTCCAGTATTGTTTCTGTAACTTCAGCAATGGTACACATTTGTAATCTGTGACACATAATTAAATTCACAACTTTATAGCTGTCAGTGACACAGTTTGGAATTGGCTCCGGCAAAGCCGTTTTGAACTCCAGTCATTGGAGTTGGTTTACGTGAAGTTGATGTAAGAGGCTGACCGTTCCAAACACTGAGGAGCTGCTGAGAGACACTTTGCTCTGGAGACTGTTCTGTTTGAGGCCGTTTCTACAACACTTGACCGACACTTTAAACACACCTGCTCTGAACGGCATGTCCAACATTAAACACTCTCGCTTTCAATGCTCGAAACATCTCACCCTGCCGCCAAATTACAGTTTCCTTTCATATTATTCAGCTGACAGATGATACAAATTCATCATCTTCAGGCCGGATTCCATTAAACATCTCGGAATGGTGAATACTTAACAGCCAAGAAACAATCAACTGATTGCTTTTTTTTCTTTTTAAGGGACATTTTCCAGACCTCTTGTGTGTTGTATGTATTCCGTGTGCTTAAGACAGAAACTTGTGATTTTGATGGGCTGTGAAAATGTGAAAGCGCTAACGTTGTTAATCACGTATTTCTGATTTGGCCAATGTTGACTTTGGTGCGGGGGCTGGTGCTCCAGGGTTTTACACTGCGTCGGTGCCAAACACTGAGTACTGCATCAATCAAAGGCTAACAGCCTCATTTCACCCATGCAGAGCAGGCACTTGGCGCAAACGAGCTGCCACACACACACACACACACACGTGCGCGCACGTACGTACGCACGCACAAGGGATCACGGGCGAGGGATGAATACACACACTTACATTTCACGTTAAGTCAGTGGTTTTCAACCAGTGGTCTGGGGACCACCAGTGGTCCTTGAGGGGCTTCCAGGTGGTCCCCAGCTAAATTATGGAGTTGGTAACCAAATAGACCTCATTAGATCTTTAACTCTTGAAAGCGTAACATTTACACTCTCAAGAGTTACATTATTGTTAATGTTAAACATTGCAAATTACTTAATTTGCAAGAAGACTACACAATTAGAGAATGTAAAATGATTGTTATTTTGATCGTTTGCCAGTTACCTCTACTATGGTACCAACGTCAAAACAGCATGGAATTGTGGACAAAATCCTATCCAACGATAACAAAATATTCTTTCGTTTTGGGTCTCTGAGACTCTAAATCTCATCAAATCGTGGTCTGTGGCTCAAATGCCGAATAATATGAAAAGGGTTGAAAACCACTGATGCAAGTGATTCAACTCACTCATTCTCTTTCACACCTCCTGTCCACCAGTGACCGGTGAGAACTGAGAACCTGAATCTTTCTTCATCTCGCTGTACTGGGTGCTGATTGGCCAGGCCCAGAGTAATCTAGTCAGCGTTTCCAGACCTGAGCCGACAGCCGCGGCCGTTTTCTCTGTCGGCCAGCGTCTTTTCTGGGTTTTTAAGACAGCTGGTGGATGGAAAAGAAGCTCCACCCACGCGGCTGAATGCCGCGACGGCCAGATTCCTGGCAGAAACGCTTGCGGCAGTCAGCCGCGGGGGCAAGCGTTTCCTGCCGGGTGGAGCTTAATTTCCATCCACCAGCTGTCTAAAAACCCGGAAAAGCCGCCGGGAGACAGCAGAAAATTTCCACAGCTCTCCGGTAAGTCTGGCAACAGCTAGTAAGGGAGTAATGACACTCCCGTTGACTCGCATTGTAACAATGGAGTGCGGAAGTGCTCTTTCTATCTCAATGGGATAGTTCCAGCGGCTGGAGCAATGTTTGGAACTATAGCCCATAGGCACCCGCTTTGCGGCGAGATCAAAGCGTATCACCAGTCACCAACTCTCTTACGAGATTACTCTGGCCAGGTCTTTCTTCATCTCACTGTACTGGGTGCCGATTGGCCAGGTCTTACTTCATCTCACTGTACTGCGTGCTGATTGGGTCAGGTCTTTCTTCATCTCACTGTACTGGATGCTGATTGGGTCAGGTCTTACTTCATCTCACTGTACTGGGTGCTGCCGATTGGTCAGGTCTGTCTTCATCTCACTGTACTGGGTGCTGATTGGTCAGGTCTGTCTTCATCTCACTGGACTGGGTGCTGATTGGTCAGGTCTGTCTTCATCTCACTGTACTGGGTGCTGATTGGTCAGGTCTGTCTTCATCTCACTGTACTGGGTGCTGATTGGGTCAGGTCTGTCTTCATCTCACTGTACTGGGTGCTGATTGGTCAGGTCTGTCTTCATCTCACTGTACTGGGTGCTGATTGGTCAGGTCTTTCTTCATCTCACTGTACTGGGTGCTGATTGGTCAGGTCTGCCTTCATCTCACTGTACTGGGTGCTGAGGCGACCCACAGCCTTGGCGTGCTCCTCGTCCACCTCCTCCTTCAGCCTCTGCTGCTCCTTCAGAAACTCCTCCCAGTCCACCTTGCACTGCTCCATGCTCGCCTGCAGCTGGGCACTCTGGGAGGAAAGGTGTGGAAAAAATGGGAACACAAGAATAATATATATTTTTTTGTTTTAACGGTTTTGTGACAGTTTGATTAGCGTTGCAACAATAATGAAACTAATTGATTTAATTGATTATTTAATTTAATTTAATAAAATAATATACTGTAACTGGATAATTTTCTATGCAAAAAAGCTGTTAGTATGATTCTAATGATTTAATTTTTCATATTATGGACTACTGGTACTTAAATGTTATTCTAGTCTATTCATTAATCTATGGAGGCAGTTATGTTACCTGGTGTGCATCTAGCTCCCTCTGCTGGACTCTCTGTGCCATGTGATTTGCAGCCTCCACTGTGTGAGCAAATTAACAACCAGACAACATAATTACATAAGACAAGACAGGTTTAACTCCCAGCAAGAGCCCAGTTTGAACCACATTCCTTCCATGTTACAATGCAAAGCAATTCAATGCCAGAGACCTCTAAATGGATTAAAGGCAATAAGTAAAACATTAGTGAAACAGTCCTTATTCGATCAATATATCGCCGTCATTGAATGATGTCATTAGATTTCTCTCTCTCTCTCTTTTTCCTCAGTCTCAAACGAACTTTTGGTATAATGGAATTGTCAGCTAGCTATTCCAAATTACTAGACCTACATCGAAAATAGTTTTTAACCCATTTTGGGGCGGGAACCCCTTTTGGTGTGTTGCTTATGTTATGCTTTAGCTATTGAAAAATAGCAGATCTACAAGCTCATAGCGCGCCACCGAGTGGCGCGCTACGAGCTTGTAGGTCTGCTATTATTGAAAAATCGAAGAACGACTGACATAGAAACATAGCTATTTCAGAAAACTGTCAGGATGTAGAAGACATTTTTTGAATCTGATCTCAGGTCAAAATGGGATAATGGAATTGTCAGCTAGATATTCCAAATTACTAGACCTACATCGAAAATTGTTTTTAAAACTACCTAAGTAGACAAACAAGACAAGCGTGTGAGGGTGACCGGGACTTACAGTGCGTTATGACATCAACCAAGTGCTCATGCATGCCGTCTGCACATTTGGGCAGGGCATTTTCATTGGTTTCCACCACCATCTTCTGGAGGTTCTCCAGAAGTCTGCTCTCCCTGTGGCCTCTCTTCTCCTTTAGAACCAAAAAGGACATCTGTTCACTGAAGTTATTGTTGGCATGGTACCACTGATTTAGCTAAATAATTATATATACTTGTGTTGACAATCTATAAAGAACAGTACAACATTTAGGAACTTGTAGTACCACACAAACATATTTTTTTTGCATTTCTGCTTAGTCATATCACATTCAAGCCATCATGTGACAGTCAGGGGAGGAGCGGAGATAGAGCGGCCGCTTGGGAATCGGAAGGTTCCCGGTTTGATCCCCAGCTCCGCTGGGTTACTGTCAATGCGTCCTTGAGCAAGAACCTCTAACTGCTCCTCATGAGCAGAATGGTGCCTTGCATGGTGTCCGGCCACTGCCGTCGGTGTGTTAATGACTTAATGTGTGTGTAATGTGAAAGTGGGAATGTAATACACATTCATTTTAAAGCGCTTCGGAGAAAGGCGCTATATAAATATTATAAATAAACAGTCTTGCTGTGATAGAAGTTAATGACTCAGTTTTTTCCCTTCATTACAGGAAACGGTGACACCAACACAAATTAGACATACGCTTTCATCAGATATGCTGTTGCTGTAGCTTCCAAAGATGTGTTACGGTGATAACCTATCTAACATCTCAATAATAGAGAGCAGTGCGCACTGACAACATCTGCAACTTGGTTGCAACGTGGTTTACCTCAAACTCCCTCACAAAGTAGCGGATCTCTCCTTGGGTGATCGGCCTGTGGTCCACGAGTCTTGACTGAATGTCTCCTACATCTATGGGAGGAATGAGATGAGAACAACAAGTTTAAGGAAAGACCGCGACCATTGATTTTAGTGACATCTAGAAAGTCAAGCACCGAGGCAGCCAAATGAAATGCACTTGCATGATTCAGTTAAAAAAAACATAAGTTTTGCCAAAGCAAAAAGTGGAACAATACAATCAAAACAAAATGTATTCAAATTTTAAATTCTGAATCTCAAATAAATCAATTTCTATGTATTGAGATCACTCGATCGATGCAATAGTTATTACTAGTAGTCTTTTAGCAGTCTCACTCAACTCACACACACACACACACACACACACACACACACACACACACACACACACACACACACCCCTTCCTAATTCAACGGTATGAATTTGTAGTGGCGTTTCGTTGCCTTCCTTTCAAATCAATAAAAGGCAGTAAGACTGTAAGACCTGGTAGACTCAGGAAAAATAATGTTAATTGTTAAAAAATAAATAAAAAAATACACAATTCATGAATGATTTTTTTGCTGATGCAAATGTGTATTTCTAGCAAATAGATTTTAAATATGCTGACAGTAACAACAAGCTATTCGGACAGAATAGGGTTATTCTGGATTTCACCTACCTTTCGCGATCTTGTCCATCTTCAAATGTATGAGTTTAAATGTAGTCTTTTATTCGTAAACAAAGGCAGTGTCAGCTGAAGCTAAGTATAGCTAGCTAGCCAGCCAAGACGTAGTTAAACTCTTGATTCCTTTGTTTACTCAGGTTTATAATGCACATAGAGGAGCGGAAATACCAGATCGATATAAACGTTGTAGAATAATGTGTATTATATAACTGGACGAATGAATGTTACAGAGACACTTCTAATAGAAGTCATGAGGATGGAAATCACCTGACTCAAAAAATGTCAATGTTTACTTCTACTTCCGGGTGTGACGTGATAGAATAAACCAAGACTAGCATAGAAAAGGGGTGCTCATTTGGTTACCGTTCGATTTTTATTTCAGTACCTGCCTGCTGCCTGGCCTGCATTATCATTATAAAATTAACCATTAGTAATGAAGAGAATAATAATTCATATATCGTCATTAAAAGTTATTATATGGCTGTAGGAGGCGCATATGCACCCATCCAAGGGCGCTCTCCGGTAGCTACGACGGGTACGCCCCTCTCCCACACACCTGCTGCAAAAGGCAAACAAACACACACGAGCTCCTTTGATGTTTGGCAGTTTAAAAAAAAATAGTGAAATAAACAACTTTAATATAAATGTTGTAACTTTACACCTCGTGGAAGTTGAGTTGAGTAGTCATGGGTTGTTAATTAAGGAAGTGAAAACTGTTTGTGACAGTTAGTGAAAGAGTTAGTTCATCTTCTTAACAATTACAATTATTAAACTACTTTTTTTCCTATCTTCGGGACCAGGTGAGTTAGTGCGCGAGCGAGCGTGCGTGCGTGTGTGTGTGTGTGTGCGTGCGTGGTGAGTGAGAGGGAGGGTGAAATGAAGGAAGGTGTTTGAAGAGCTGTGCAGCAGTATTTTAATGCTTTTACAATAAATTCTTAACTGTTTTAATACCAATGATGGTTTAATTGAAAGTGATATTGAACCAAGTGTTACAACCTGAATTGCACATCTAGATTTCTATCTCTATTTAATTCAAGGCATATAATATTATAATAATATACCCTAGTCCAGGCTAGCCCTAGAACGGCTCTTGTTGTTACATACTGTATGTAACAACAAGAGCCGTTCTAGGGCTAAGTCCAGGCATGCCCAAAGTCTGCACAGCTTCCTTCCTAAAATGTATTATTTATCCGATATAAAACTAACATTACGTGTATACGTAAAGCTAGGCTGTGTATGTTGTCGTTGTGACAGGATAAATAGGCTATATGTATGTACTGTGTACTACTGGGCTGTATACAGTATGTGGAAACCGGAAGGATGTTGCTAGTGAGTTGTGACAGGGTAGGCCTACAG
Organism: Protomyctophum parallelum; assembly: GCF_964188405.1. NCBI lineage: Eukaryota > Metazoa > Chordata > Actinopteri > Myctophiformes > Myctophidae > Protomyctophum > Protomyctophum parallelum. The sequence continues at coordinate 15,623,157 of NC_139712.1, read as the reverse complement.
TCAGTTTACACTGTACAGTATGTGGCTCTTGGTCAGCTCACTTTCTTTCTTTCTACCTTACTTACTTAGGCTACTTACTTATACTCAAAGCTTATTATGGTGTCTCTCAACCTGCTCCACAGGTACACGAACCAGGGTGATGACCCCAGACCCCCAAGCTCAGCTTCTTCTCAGCCCTGAGTCCATTCTCCTGTGACATGCTCGATTGCTGGACCCTAGAGCCTGCCCTAAATCCCTGACCACTGCACTACACCAGAATGTTATGTGTGCAGCACTAAACATCCAAGGACCAAGGCTGAGTGAGAAGATGTCAGCCAGGAGAATGAGGCTGGTCGGTGCCATTGATACTGGGAGGAAAGTACTGGCCAGCTAGCCAGACGTATGGAGGATGGAGCTGACTGGAGACGCCGCTAGAGGGCTCATCATGAACTAGAAGACTGCTCATGGTAAGAACTTCGTTTTTTGCTTCTTTGCTGCTGCCGCTTGTGTTGTATGCTGTGTGGATACTAGTGTGATTCAAGCTGGTGTACCTTTACTGTCATTTTGGGACCCAATGACCGGTCCGGGTGGCACTGAAACATGTTCAGTAACTGTTTCTGTCTCTGGAATTGAATGCTCATGTGAATCTACTGTTGTGGAACTTGTGGTGTATCTGCCTCGAAGGTGTGAGTTGTAACGGGGAACAGTACTGTATTATGTGTATGTGGCTCTTGATCACTTAAATAATCGTGTGAGTGAATTTGCTATTTCCTTTTGGTTCGAGCTAGAGGTTTTGGTCTTTATAACAGCCATCAATTCCACTGTAGGTTATATGTGTTATATGTGTTGTGTTGTGGTTGCTGAGGTTTATTGTGAGTTGTCGCGACAGGGCGGCTGTATTGGTTTTTTGGTTCATACCTGGCATGGTGGCAAAGAATGTCTCCATGTAGGTCTATTCTCTCTCTCTCTCTCTCTCTCTCTCTCTCTCTCCCCCCAACAGTGAATATCAACTGCTTTGTTTGCAGTTTAATTGTGACTTGTCATTGATCTTTGATTGGCCTTGTTGCCCCTGCGATTGATTTGTACACAGTTGTGTAACTGGCCTCAGATTTATTTCATTTATGTATGGAGTCCCCTCAGTGTGGGCCTGTGGGGCAGACCCCATGTTCTTCTGCTTACACAACTTAGAACAGGTCAACTTGACATTCCAACTGACCTAGTAAACTAAGTAAAGGCCTGACTGAAATGCTGCGTATTGGGGGAGTGATAGTTTAGTTGAATAGAGTTACAAGCTTTGTGTGACTGTGATGAAGTGAAGTGAAAAAAGAAGAAAAAAACAACAACTTATAGAGCAACTTTTGGTCAACTTTGACCCTTCTGTCACATGATGGAACTATGGTTTTGTGTTTCTGCTGGCGTAGTGATACTGCACACAAAAAATAGTTCCATGTGACAGAGGGGTCAAAGTTGAACGAAAGTTTCTCTATATGGTAGAAATAGGTCAACAATACAAATATAGACGATAGTTTTGTATTTGTATTAATGGCAAGTATTTCCTACAGTTTTAAGTCCAAGAATCTGAACTAACCTGTTAGTTTTAGCTCAATAAAATCATAACTCATATATCTCACCAGTAGATGGCAGCAATCCTTATCTTTATAACTAAGGCTCTGAATTGAACTGGATTAGCAAATACTTGGCAGGCGTTATGGAAATATGCTAATTTGGAATTACTTAAAATGCATTAAACATATGGCCGAATGCAAGAATGAGGTTATTATTTGACATTTAGAATAAGAGAAGGGATCATTTGTTGCATAATGCCAACACAAGTTTGTTTAAAAATTGCCCTCAATATTTATGACTGTCATATTGAGTTAGGGGGGAGACATCAAGTAAGAGCCATGCTGTCCACACAGTTTAGTTAATTGTTGCCTAGACCATTAGTTTTGACTGGCGCCTATTAACCCATTTTCGACTGAGGTCGCTAAAAAAAGGCTTCTAAATCCTAATTTCTTTCTGAAAAACCCATGTTTCTATGTCAGTGGTGCTCAACCTTTTGCATGTCAAGGACCCCCAGAATTATCTCTATTGGGCCACGGACCCCCCCATCTCAAAATATGTAGTTCCAGGGACCCCCCAGAAGCCAATATTTTAATGAAAAATGTTCGCTCTGAAATATATATTCAAAGATTTGTGCCACATTTTCACGATTTTTCAAAAATAGCAGAACTACAAGCTCGTAGCTACAAGCTGCTATTTTTCAATAGCTAAAGTATAACAGAATGCTTAAAACACCATAAGGGGTTCCTGCCCAAAATGGGTTAAAGAGATTAAGGGTTTGATCAACAGCGTAGGCATACAAACTGGCTTGTTTATCTGAAGAAGTACAGGATCCTCTCGCACGCTTGGTTGTGACAAAGAAACTGTCAAAACATGTATTAGTGGGTTACATGACGTAAACAGGCACACTGTTGCATTGTTTATTCATGACTTTGTAGGGTGAAATTAAAAACATTATAGGATCAGCCCCTAGGTTATTGAGGCTATTATTCAGACGAGTATTCTACATTAAACACTAATGTGGCCTAATAAACACATTAATAAGAAAATATGACAATCAAAGATATTGTTTCATTTTATATAAAGAGGAAAATATGAATGCATGTTTTTAAAGAAATGTAAGTTCAGGTTCGGCAATCTACACTAATTGACCATTTCGTTTGCAAGGTTAATTTAAAGCCTCATCTAACTTTATTTTAATGACTAAAATGTAATGTAAAATACAATATAACTTATACAATTGGGGGGGTTGTATCTTGTCTCCCTGCTCTTCTATGAGATATTTATTTAGATTGTGTTAAACGTCTCACTTAGACACAGGATCTGACACACATTTTATTTCACAAATCTATTTCCTGTTTACTATAGAGTTGGAGAGGGAGACATGAGGACGACCTTGTTATTGAGCAAGCACTCATGATGGTTACTATCAGAAAATGGAGCTTTATGCTAATTTATAAAACAGTTTTGAACAAAGTTTTAAAAACAAATATCACTTTGCCCTAACTTTAATTAATTTAGCCTACAATTTTATGTATTCATTTTATAAATTCAATTCAATTCCGATGCAATTAATTTTAATTAATTAATAAAATAAAAAAAGCAACTGATAGGATTCATTTTAGTTGAGTCTGGACCAGTTCAGTAGTAGCCTAGTTATATATGTGGCAATACACCAATAGTAGGGAGGTGCTGACCACGGGAGATAAACGTGAACAGAAAGGTGGAGAGGTCTCACAACTCATTCTTCAGGGCTACTGATAACTCCCTGAAGAAGGCATTTTGTTGGTCATCTTAAAATAAAAGTTGTGCGACGTCTCCTCCTTTCTGTTCCACCATAGTACTGTATATAATAAATTGTCTATAAAGACTACTTAAACATGATAAAATATTCACTATCTCTCAATCATATATCATTCAATTGTGATTTATAAAGGTGGCATCATTATTAAAGTTCATAGCTGGGCCTCTGTGCTTATTATGGTTAAACAAAAACACGTCATCAATAATGACGGTGTTTCATGGTGTTAATGGGAGGTCTGTGGGACAGTACAGTATACAGTATGATGCCCACTGGCCCCGTCAGCTATACTGTATACCTGCTCCGGTGACGACTTGGAAAACACGCCCCTCCTCACCTCACTACACAGGGCAGGCCCTCGCATTACCCAATGGGTATAGTTATATTTTGGCTTTCGCTGCTATTCATTATTGCAGTATTCCACCCCCCCCCCCCCCCCCCCCCCCCACCCCTCTCTCCCCACTTTCTCTCTCTCTATCTCTGTGGATCTCTGACTGGCGCAGCTCACCATGGGTCTTGAACCTGAGGTCCAGGCGGACGGCCGCGGGGCCCGGTGCTTGGTGTTCACAGCACGCTGAGCGCCACTCACTGCACCATGGCTCTGAACAGGTGGTGGGGGGGGGGGGGGTATTACTCATTGGCTGCCAAGGCCTCTGGGCTGGAAGGTGTGTGTGTGTGGAGGGGGGGGGGGGGGGGTGTCTGTCTGCATGCCTAGCCACCCACCTGCATGCCTTCCTTCCTCTCTGTTCTGTTTCTGTTAGTATTTATCTCTCTCTCTCTCTCTCTCTCTCTCTCTCTCTCTCTCTCTCTCTCTCTCTCTCTTCCTCTACCAGTCCCTGGGCAGCGAACGGGTCAAGGTCAGTTGAAAAGAGCAAGACGAGAGAGAGAGAGGAAAACAGAGGCAGAGAAGTTAAAACCGAGGGAGGGAAGTGTTGAGCGGGAGGGGGAGGGGGGGGGGGGGGGGGGGGAGGAAAGGAAGAGGTAGGAAGGGGTTAGAAGGAGAACAGTGACCTAAGGACACAAACGTAAGTACCTTGTACAGTGGCTGTCTACATCACACTGTGCAGCGTGACGCTGCCCTGCTGTCGCCCTGTCCCAAGGCTTGATGGGAAGACACGGCGGTGGTAACAGCTACAGTATAGACATAATAGCCTCACAGCCTGAAAATCAACATATGTACTCATCATCTTGACTTGTGCTTTTTTCGGGAGAGAGATTTTATATTTTTCCTTTTTTCTGTATAACGGTGCAGAGCGAAAACCTTTTCAGATGTGCCTTGCGATGACAGAAACTGCAACCCCCCCCCCCCCCCCACCCTCCCCCATTTCTCTTATGAGTTTCACGTTTCCGAGAGGGAGTGCGAGGGGAGTGGGCGCCGTGTCTGCTGCGATTAGCGTTTGTCGGGCGGGCCTGCCCTCTGTATTCTAGGGCTCGAGATGAACGGGGCGCTACATTGTAATTTCTCCCACGGGGGACTGTCCCGTTGCCTTCTCCAATCGTGGTACGAGTGAGGGGAGGGGGTTCACCTCCCTCTGAGAGACAGTGTTGAAGTGGACTGGGGGGCAACAGGCTGGGAGGAATACAAGAAGACTCTCCCCGTTTCTGTTTTCCTCCCAGAATTGTCCCCAGTGAGGGGTGGGAGAGGCTGGACAGCAGACGGCTGGATTTTGAATTTCTCTAACTATAAACTTTCATGACAGCAGACAGCCTAAGTACAAATATAATTTATGAAAAGCTACTACAGTGAAGTCTGTTCACAGAAGTTGTTGTAGGATATGTGGGGATTATCTGACGAGGTACCATTTGAGGGGGAAAAACCTTACATATACTAAATAATACTAAATTGTTTATAGGGTCAATATAAGTAATATAATATAGCCTTTCCACAGGAGTATCTTTTTATATTTTTCCAAAAAGAATACAAACAGCCAATAGCATATTACAAAGTTATCCCCCTCACTGGGGAAAATTCCGGGAGGAAAAACGGGCACGCACCGGGGTGAGTCTTCTTGTTACCGCTGGGAGAGGCCTAGTCGGACCTGTTGAGGAACACTGTCCTGCAAAGTGGCTGCAATCAAAGTGACAGCCGCGGGAGGAGGGGGGGGAGCGGCGTCTGCTCTGCGAGTGAAATAACCCCCCTCGGCTAAAGTATAGAACCCCCCCCCCACACACACACACACACACAAACCATCACAAAATACTCCAAGGGACTTGAGGCGGGAGCACTGAATGGTATGTTCCTCCGTGTGTGTGTGTTATGTTGGATGTGGGACGGAGTAGAGGAGAAAGAAAGGGGAAGGGGAAACATGGGCCTGCCCTTGAGGTCCCTACACACACACACACACACACACACACACACACACACACACACACACACACACACACACACACACACACACACACACACACACACACACACACACACTCTCACACACACACACACACACACACACACACACACACACACACACACACCACACAAACACAAACATGCATGAGCACAGTCACACACGTGTGCACGCGCATACACACACACACACACACACACACACACACACACACACACACACACACACACACACACACACACACACACACACACACACACACACACACACACATCCTTGTATAGGGCTGCTGTGGCGTGTTTGGAGCAGTGCCTCGTCAGATTAGGGCCATGCTGGCTGCATTTGATGGCCAACCTGGACAGACAAGGCCTGCCAGGCACAAACTGCTCAGGCACATGATGTCAGGGCACACACACACACACACACACACACACACACACACACACACACACACACACACACACACACACACACACAACGCACACACACACTATTCTCTCTCACACACTCACGCACATGCACACACCAAAATTACCCCGCGCCAGACCAAAGAGACAGATGACACCCAGCGTGAAGCCGAAGCCAAATCTGTAAGCATCCGCAGCGCTCCAGCTGGCTCGCCCTAGGGTACCTGTCTCTGACTCACCCCCGTGAGCTGTCAAATTAGCTCACAGGGCTGGAAATGCTGAAGAGATGTGCATGGCGGCCCCTCCTCGTGCTTCAACACACTGTAAAATCATCAGCGTTCATTTGACTCTTAGAGTTAACCCATTTTGGGCGGGAACCCCTCTTGGTGTTTCAAGCATTCTGTTCTACTTTAGCTGTTGAAAAATAGCAGATCTACAAGCTCAATATTGGCTTCTGGGGGGTCCCTGGAAACTACATATTTTGAGATGGGTGTCCGTGGCCCAATAGAGATAATTCTGGGGGTCCTTGACATGAAAAAGGTTGAGGACCACTGACATAGAAACGGGGTTGGGTTTTTCAGAAAAAAACCCCGATTTAGAAGCCTTTTTTTTAATCGACCTGAGCCCAGAATGAGTTAAATGAACTCGTGATGAGTGCGTATACAGTACGTGCACACACATTAGCCTACAGTAGGTATAGATAGATGTGTGCTGTCCCACAGGCGCACCAGCCAACACGCATATACTGCCCATGGCATGTACTGAGAGAAAAACATGCTTGCACACACACACACACACACACACACACACACACACACACACACACACACACACACACACACACACACACACACACACACACACACACACACACACACACACACACACACAGTGTGTTCATTCACACATGTACTGTACACTCATACTCAGTGCCAGGGGCAAGTTTTCAATTACTGCCAGTGCTAAGCAGTCACCTGGGAGACATGTAACATGTTTGAGTACAAAAGCATTTCCAGCAAGATTTTTGTTCTCCGTTCTTGTCCCAGTTGTAAGACAGCTGTGTAGTGACAGACACATGATAGTAGCGATATTAGACAAAATCTGCAAACATTTTCAAAATGAATAAGCCATATGTGTAGTTTGTGGATCACCTACTGTATTTTCACCGCACGTGATGTCAAATAGGGCTTTTAGGTGGTCGAAAAGGAAAAACATTTTGATCATGCAGGATTATATCGGCAAAAACCTGTCTGTATAAAAGTATAGAAATAAATCTGATAAAAAAACTAAGAAACACATCATGTAGATCTTTAGGCTTAGGGAATGCAGATTTCACAATACCTAATATGAGTTCTTCATAAGATAGATTCTTTATTTATGTGTCATGCACCCAAGGTGCCCAGCCCACATGGACTTATAGGACATACCATACACATCATTGCTTCAATATTGCACAAGTGTAAAGGTAACAGTAACATTTCACAGACCCGGAGAGTGGAGCATCCCGGAAGTGAGCGAATGGATCAATTCCAATCATTTTCACACCTTTGTTTGTGGTCCAAAACTCCAAATGACCCCAAGAAATGGGCCCTGATTGAAAAAGAGACGTCCTTTGGGGGCATGGTGGCACAGTCGGTAGCGCTGTTGCCTCACAGCATCCCATTCCTGCCGGGGACGATGGGGGGGCGTGTTCTTTCCTTCGCGTCATCAGCGCCCATACGGGGTTGGTGAAAGGGCTTTATTGTGTGGAGTTTGCATGTTCTGCCCGTGTCCCCTAGAGAAAGTACCCTAACAAAGTACATGCAGTAATCCTGGTTTCTATACTGCCTCCCCCTGGTCAGCCAGGGTGCTTGATGGAGTGGAAAGAAACTGGTTGGAATAACGTGTTCCTTCCACCCGTATACGTGTGGAAGGAAACTACCCCTGTCGGGTATAAAAAGCGACCTACTCACTCTTCAAGTCCTCATGGATTGAAGGAAGCATGAGCTGAGTTCGGTGCTCTCCAGAGGTTGGCGGAGGGAGAGTAGCACCCAGGATTACAGCTTCGGCAAGCATGCAATGCTCCTATACTGTACGTAGACTACGTACATCTGGTGGCCAGACATGGATGAAGGGCCTGGAGAGCCAGATAAAATCATGCATGCATTGTCAGACCAATCAGAGCATGTCACCACCATGCTCACTTGAACCCATGGGAGTGAGTAGTGACCAGACCCATGTTCTTCGTAAATGTACACTCCAAGAATAGAATAGAAGCATCTTGAGCAAACCCACAGCCTAGACTCGGGCAAGTGCTTGCAGACAGTCCACAGGTTGCCTAACAGAGACATCTTGATAATCACTGGTAATGGGTGGCCTTCTCCTTGTGCATGCTTGCATCATGCATGCGTTTGTGTGAGAGATAAAACCTGACAGGAGTTTAGCACTGATGTCCACCATGGTGAGAGATGACAAAGTGGCTCCTCAAGGGAGATGCTGTCTCTCTTCTCTGCGTGTACTGTGTGTGTGTGTGTGTGTGTGTGTGTGTGTGTGTGTGTGTGTGTGTGTGTGTGTGTGTGTGTGTGACTGTGTGTGTGTGTGTGTGTGTGACTGTGTGTGTGTGTGTGTGTGTGTGTGTGTGTGTGTGTGTGTGTGTGTGTGTGTGTGTGTGTGTGTGTGTGCGTGTGCGTGTGCGTGTGCGTGTGTGCGCGCGTGCATATTTGTTTGTATGTATGTGTGTCCTGTCCTTGCATGCCTGAGTTTACGCTCTTTTTCAGGTTATCTCAGATTAAATGGGTTCTTCAGTATTGATTCATTGCGTATGCTGTTTAGACTAGAGTGATTTCTTTCTTTCTTTTATACTTACCAGGGACAATGCACATCAATCCACATTTACATTTTCACATCAATGTGAAAGACATTAGCTCATTTTCATCTGCAGTCCTTGGGCAAGTTGTTAAAATTGGTGGCCTAGAGAGATCAATGTACAACACATCGAAGCAACAATGAGATGATATAAAATCTGAAATATTTTATTTACAAATGTTTTCGTAACTTTTATTTTCTGTTTGCCAATTGCCATATAGGATGATGCGTGTGTGTGTCAGGATGTTTACATTGTTACATAAAAGTTAATTTCGTACAATTTTCTTTTCAAAATATTTTTATTCAGATTACATTGATGACCAGACACTCTCCTCTCCTCTCTGTCCCCAGAGGTTATCTCTTAACCCAATTTGACCTGAGATCAGATTTAAAAAAAAAAATCTACATCCTGACAGTTTTCTGAAAAAGCTATGTTTCTATGTCAGACGTTCTTCGATTTTTCAAAAATAGCAGACCTACAAGCTCGTAGCGTGCCACTCAGTGGCGCGCTATGAGCTTGTAGGTCTGCTATTCTTCAATAGCTAAAGCATAACATAATGCTAACACCAAAAGGGGTTCCCGCAAAAAAATGGGTTAATGTCCTTGACTAAACTTCAGCGTGACAGTGTCACTACCCCACAGGAAAGACAGCCGACAACGGGAAACAAATGGGATTGTAATGGAGGGTTTGCGGGCAGGTTCTATCACACTGTGTTGCACAAAAAAAGGTCAAAGACAGACAGTAGGGTGCATGGCATGGCAGCTCTGAAGAAACTATACACGAACTGGTCTGCTCAACTATTCTATAGGTTTTGAAAAGAGTTTGGTAGAGAAAGGAGGGATTTGCTTCACTCTTTGTTGTGACACATTCACCATTTGAGCATGAATGTTTATGATATGAAGTGTAATACTGTACATTAGTTTCATATTAATTTAATTCTCATCATCTGTGTGATAGATAGAGAAGTGTGTGACATATCTAAAGGCTGCATGACAGCACCCCCGACCAGTGAGCTCACATCTGTGTCAGTCAATGAAACCATATCTATCCATACCTCGAGAATCGTGACTTCAACCTTTAAAGGAGAACACCACACCAAAACACACTGGCCATCCATCTACCTTCATCCCTGTGCCATCATCCATAGTGCCCTTGTTTTTTGTCATAGATGCCCCCTGTTCTACATTTCCCCCTGACTCCCCTCTCCCCTCCCACAGCTTGCATTGGCGCTGGTTGTCTTCCTTCCAATGTGGGTATTTAGATAGCTCCAAACTTGTAATCCCAGAGGTAGTCTATTCCAGACGAGATTCTCGCGAGGACATAGGTCCAGGCGTGCTTCAGAATACTTTGATGATATTTATCAATATCACTTCAGTGTAACCACTTAGACCCTCTAGCTATAATAGGCCTTGCACTGTAGCCTAATTGGTGCGTTCTTTTTCAATATACGCCTAATTCCTTCATCAAAAATAGCTGATCTACAAGCTCACGTGCTTGTATGTAACCTGGCAAATAGGGCACAGGACACAGACATATATTGGGGTTCTTTATTTCCCAAGAAGTTGGTGTTGGTTGGTGTAAAGAATGCCACAGTTTGGCAAATATGGCATGCAAGCCTGTAACATAAAATAAATCTAAACAAAATATGGTAGTGGCACTATCTAGAATAAAACAAATAGGAAAGATACCACAATGAAATGAGATATTCCATTTCAATGAAACAAATAAAATGACATTAATTGTGAGTTAAACCTAAAACTCACCACAAACAGTGTATGAGGAATGGCCAACTCACACACTGAGCAAACAATGGTCTCCCAAGCTTCACCCTTTTCCACTGAGAAACACATTACATTCACAACATTATAGTAACCTCTATAAAGAGATGAACCTTACAATTGACTTAATGTAGAATTAGAAATAGAAATACAAAGAAGCAGTACTTACAGTACAAAGACACAACAACTCATATCAACCAAGTTGATATAATAGCTAGTTCAGCTTTCACCTCTTGTTTACAATCTGCAACCATCAACAACATGTATTCTTAATCATCTGGAAATACACTCATACTATACTGCATCAAGAATGTGTTTACATTTGTATCTGAAAATATACAATGCAAGTATTGCATTTTTACCATCAAGATCTTCTCAAAGAATCCCCACAAATACAGGTTGCTTCTTATTATTCAAGACGTTTTTCAGTGTAACCCTTGACCCCCAGAACATGGCACTCTTAAAGTGACAGTGTCACCTGGTGGATTTACATAGAACTACAGGCATATATGCCACTGGGCTACATTCTCCCCTGCTAAATAGTCAACGTCCCGGTGACTAGCACACATTTCTCCTTTAACAGCCTCTCTGAAAAGGTATACACCCATGTTGGTGATCCCCTGTGAGAAACACCTCTGGGTGTAAGGAAATAGAGTTACAGATTGATCTCGGCTCATGGAAAGGATTACGATGCACCCCTGCATGTTCTCTGCAACTCCTGCGAGGAGCGGGAGTCTGTACATCTACCACAGGTTCACTGACAGACACATCCACATCAGGTTCAACCACTGAGTCAGCAGCAGGCTCAGCTTCAATTTCGGCCCGACTGCCTTGTGACACATCACTAGAAGTGGTTGTAAGTGATTCAGTGCTGACCTCCTGAGTCACTGCAGGGAATGATGTTTCAGCAAGCACTACAAACCCCGGGTCTGAGTCCTCTGGGCAAGACTCAGAGAGCAAGGGCATTGGAGTGTTGAGAGGAGGCTCACTTCTAACCACTATAGGGGTTGGTACCGGACTTGCACATGCCCTCAAATTAACCCTGTGAACTCTCTTGACGGGGCCCCCTCCCACTGGTTCAACTGCATGTGTAGTGCCCTGCACCTCTACAACCCTGTACACGGTAGGACCCCAAGCATCCTGTATCTTGTTTCTTCCCGAGGGCCGGTGCCTCAGGTAAACTAGCTGACCAATGCTGACAGGGGGACAGAACACTTTGCTCTCTTGGTGTGAAACTCGTTCTGCTGCCTTTTGTTCTGCATATTCTTTTGCTCTAGTATGCGCTTCATTTAGTCGTTCTTGATGGACTACGAGCCAGTCACTTTTCTTCTCCACCATTTGCTCACTGCCCAGCAGCGCATCAACAGGTAGGTGGGGGTTGACCCCATAAAGAAGGAAATAGGGGGAGTATCCCGTACTGGCATGAGGCGTCACATTATAGGCATAGACCAATTCCGGCAGGTGTTCAGGCCAGCGGCGCTTCTTCTCGGGGGGCAGTGTGCGTAAGAGATCATGCAGAGTCCTGTTGAACCTCTCGCATTGTGGATTGCCCTGAGGGTGGTATGGACTTGTGCGGGTTTTCTTCACTCCATAAAGCTTACACAGTTCTGCAACTACTTGACTTTCAAAGTTTTTTCCTTGGTCACTGTGGAGTCTTTCCGGACATCCAAACTTCATAAACCATTCTTTGAGCAGGACTTTGGCGGTAGTGTCAGCCTTCTGATCACGAGTGGGGAAAGCCTGCGTGAACTTAGTAAACACGTCCGTGACTACTAACACATTTTCACGCCCATCTGAAGCGGGTTCAAGGACAGTGTAGTCGACTGCAACAACTTCCAAAGGTCTTGTCGCTAGAAATGGCTTAATGGGAGCCTGTATCCTTGGCTGAGGCATTTTGGTCATGATACACCGCTGACACTTCTTGACCCACTGTTCAACGTCATCATACATGCCCACCCAAAAACATCTCTGCCTCAATAGATTCTGTGTGCGTTCGATGCCTTGATGTCCCATCTGGCCATGTACACTGTCCAACACTTGTGGTTTCATACAGTCTGGTAACAGTAGCTGAAAGCATTCTCCATCATGAGGATCTTCTATGACTCGGTACAACAGCCTATCTCGCTCTTGAATGCGATGCCACTGTTTCAGCAAGGACAAGGTAGATTTAGACAAACCCAACCTCTCTTTTTTTCCTGGTTTCCGCTGCCTCTCCCAAAACTTACGTAAGGCAATAATAGAGGGGTCAGCATCCTGGAACTGGCGAAGCTCACTGTGGGTGTACCCTGGTAGAGTTGGGGTGTTACTCAATGTCTCACCCTGGTTATCTTTGCCATCCCCATTTTCCAAGGCACGGATCTGTTTTACCTTGTAGCAATTCATCCCCGCTGTTGCTAGAGCTGGCTCTAACGGTGTGCCTTTATTAATTACATTGCAAATGGTCACACAATCATCATATTCAGCATCATCAAGGTCAGGTTTGGGCTCCCCTGCTAACGGCTGCCTAGAGAGGGCATCGGCCGCAGCATTGCACCGTCCTGGACGGTACTTAACTTCAAAGTCAAAGACGGATAACTGAGCCACCCATCTCTGCTCTATGGCTCCCAACTTTGCTGTAGATAGGTGACATAAAGGGTTGTTATCGGTGATCACTGTGCATTTGGATCCAAGGAGATAGCCTCTAAACTTTTCCGACACAGCCCACTTGAGAGCAAGGAGCTCCAACTTCATGCTACTATAGTTACGGTCATTCTTCTCAGCATTGCGAAGCCTCCTGCTAGCATAAGCAATCACTCTTTTCCTATCCCCTTGCTGCTGGGAGAGGATAGCGCCTAAACCAAGGCCACTGGCATCTGTTTCCACTATAAAGGGACAAGTAAAATCAGCATAGCCTAACAGCGGGGCACTGGTCAGTCTTTCCTTCAACTGCTCAAATGCATTCTGACACTCTGATGTCCATGAATTGTTGAACAGCTGCTTTGATCTTGCAGGACTGCCTTCCTGGAGGCAATAATTTACGAGATCATGAAGAGGACCAGCAAGCTTGGAGAAACCTTCTAAGAATCTTCTATAGTAGCTACAGAGGCCTAAAAATGATCTAAGCTCCTTGACAGTGCTGGGTACACTCCACTGTCTAACTGCCGCTATCTTGTCTGGGTCTGTACCTATGCCGTCTGCTGAGATCTGATGACCCAGAAAGCGCACCTCTGGCTGTAAAAAATGGCACTTTTCCAGCTTCACTTTTAACCCAGTCTCTTTCAGTCGCTTCAACACCGTCTCCAGCCTCTCTAGATGATCTTGAAAAGTCTGAGAGTAAAGCAGGATGTCATCAAGATACACTAGCAGGATCTGGAACACTAAGTCATTCATGGTGGCCTGCATAAGTCTTTGGAATGTAGCGGGGCCATTACATACTCCAAATGGCATCCTCAGATACTCGAATAACCCAAAGGGAGTGGTAAATGCTGTCTTCTGCCGGTCATCTTTATGCATGGCCACTTGATGATACCCACTGGCCAGATCAATTGTTGAGAAGAACCTCGCCCCACACAGAGCATCAAAGCTTTCATCGATACGAGGTAAGGGAAAAGCATCGCGCTTGGTCTTCGCATTAAGTCTTCTATAGTCTACACACAGTCTAAGACTTCCATCAGCCTTCCTGACCAAGACAATAGGCGCTGCGTAACTGCTAGAGCTCTCCTGAATAATTCCCTTCTTCAAAAGCTGGGTGATATGCTCCTTAACTTCACTGTACTGAGTCGGTGGAATGCGGCGGTATGGTTGTGTAACTGGCCTGTCATCCGTTAAATGTATCTCGTGCTGAACCTTGTCAGTATACCCAAGATCATCATCCCCAAGGGCAAAGACTTCAGAATAACTGGTCAGTAAAGCACCCAACTCAGCTTGTTGTTCAACAGTGCCACCCATATCAAGTTTGTCCAGTAGATGTTGTAAGCTGCTATCAGACAGCTGCAGTGCTTTTTTATTGACAGTTATCTGTTCCACCTTAGCTGATACTCGTTGAAAATTAACCTCACACCCTTGGCTATTTTCCACACACTTCACGGGGACCAGCATGCCTAATTTGGTCCTTGGTTGAAGCCAAACATCTTCCTGGGAAAGGTTGATGACTTGGACCTGAAACAGAGGGCTGTGGGTGGACACTAGTGTGGGCATGACAATAAGGCCACTCGGCAAGGCTACATTTACAGGTTCCAACAGCATTATAACACCATCCCCAACATCTCTGAGACCTTTCGCTGAGATGGTAGCAACCGTTGTGGCAGGGATATAAACAGCATCTCGACCTGCTACACGCCCCATAGATGACTTGTCATTGAGGTCCACTTTATGCATCTGCTGAAATATCTCCCTCCAATCAGAATCCAGCTTGCCACACAGGGTGGTATCGAACTGAGCGTACACCAGCTGTTTGCACCTGCTAAGTATATTCATGCCCAGGAGGCCCGGAACAGAGGAACGAGAGTCTTCAGGCTCCTTCACTACTAGAAAACCACAGTCCGGAATTGTCATCGCCATCGCCTCCATCTCCAACTCAATATAACCCAAGTAGGGTATTCCCAACCCGTTAGCTGCAGTTATCTTGAGCCATCCTGTTGTCGAAAGCATATCATCATCTTCTCCTGATAAATGCTCCCTGAAGAACCCCTCACTGATAGTGCTAACTTGGCTACCTGTGTCCACCAAACATGTCACACTAACACTTCCAATTTTTACATCAACGGTATGACATTTACCAACAGCACGTTCCAGTATTTTGTCACGATCATGGTCAGGTTTACTTGAGCCTATGGACTTTCCTCGTATTGCTTGGCTCAAAGCAACCGAGGGCTCTCGTTTCCCTGTGCTGTAGGGGAACCTGATGGTGCACTGGGTCTCTGCGTACAGTGTCGGGCTATGTGCCCCACCCCCCTACACTTGAAGCAGATAGGCTCCCCGTCATCTGTGAACCTAGGTCTGACCTTAGGTTTGCTTTCATCTCGGTTGTGGCTCTTTTCACCCTGTACAGTAAGATCCCTTACTGCACTTTTCAATTCTCCAATCGCTTTACCCTGTTCAGACACTACTTTTAATACATCTTCTAAAGTAACAGGCCTTTTCTTTTGAGCATCAATAGTAGAGCAATGAGTCAACTCCTCCGTGTAATCACATGTCACTGCACTGCTTTTGACTGTTTTAGGTGCACAGGGCTTATCCTCTACTGACCACATGATGGCCTCATCACGCACTTCAATGAAAGTAGCATCTGGTTTATCTCTGATAAACTTCCGTAGTTCCCTCCTCAGAGACAAATCGCTAACCCCCTCCATGAACTGGTCTCGTATTGCCCGCTTCTCATCAGCTACGGCAGTAGGTGACTGCTTCATTACTGAGCTGAGCATTTGTGAGAGAGCATGTGAAAAATTACGCAAGTCTTCTCCCTCTCTTTGTTTACGACCATAGAAAGCTTGTAATAACTGGGAAGTACTGCGCTTCTCTCCAAAGGCCTGTCGGAGATACCTAAAGATGTCACTTGTTGGGCCAGAATCCCCACCCATACGTAAACGCACTTCCTCTATGGCTGGACTCTTTAGAAGTGATAGCACAAAGTCTACCTGGTCAGCAGGGGTCTGATCTCTGGCCCTAATCACACGTTCGACCTCTTCTATGAATTCATCAACAGAGCGACCATCTTTGATTATATCCCCACTAAAAGGCTGAATAGTGCGTTCTCTAGGTACATATACATATGATCGTCTGGGCTCATTACCTAGGGCAGCGATAGTAGCTAAAGCTTGATCATGTTTCCTGTTTAGTTCCAGCACTTGAGCTCTAAGGGCATCCATACTGTCTGCCGCAACTCCCCCCACGGCTCCCAGGGCTGCGGGCCCAGGAATCACATTATGCACATCTTCTTCATCCCCAGACATTGTGAACAGTTTCAGTTATTATTAAAATACTTAACAGTCTCTGAACACCCAAAAAAACAAAAAGCAGCTGTAAGTTATGCGGATACGTCTTCTCCTCTGGTCATCGGTGTCACCCGGATCCTGGCTCTGGTCGCTGAACCTCCCGCACAGACGTCCTCCACCTCTTCACCACTACCGTATTTTATGTACCGTACGTTTACTATAAGAGCCCAATTGTTATCAGGGCCACCAACTATCAGAAACCCCACTCCTGGTACCAAAATGTGTAACCTGGCAAATAGGGCACAGGACACAGACATATATTGGGGTTCTTTATTTCCCAAGAAGTTGGTGTTGGTTGGTGTAAAGAATGCCACAGTTTGGCAAATATGGCATGCAAGCCTGTAACATAAAATAAATCTAAACAAAATATGGTAGTGGCACTATCTAGAATAAAACAAATAGGAAAGATACCACAATGAAATGAGATATTCCATTTCAATGAAACAAATAAAATGACATTAATTGTGAGTTAAACCTAAAACTCACCACAAACAGTGTATGAGGAATGGCCAACTCACACACTGAGCAAACAATGGTCTCCCAAGCTTCACCCTTTTCCACTGAGAAACACATTACATTCACAACATTATAGTAACCTCTATAAAGAGATGAACCTTACAATTGACTTAATGTAGAATTAGAAATAGAAATACAAAGAAGCAGTACTTACAGTACAAAGACACAACAACTCATATCAACCAAGTTGATATAATAGCTAGTTCAGCTTTCACCTCTTGTTTACAATCTGCAACCATCAACAACATGTATTCTTAATCATCTGGAAATACACTCATACTATACTGCATCAAGAATGTGTTTACATTTGTATCTGAAAATATACAATGCAAGTATTGCATTTTTACCATCAAGATCTTCTCAAAGAATCCCCACAAATACAGGTTGCTTCTTATTATTCAAGACGTTTTTCAGTGTAACCCTTGACCCCCAGAACATGGCACTCTTAAAGTGACAGTGTCACCTGGTGGATTTACATAGAACTACAGGCATATATGCCACTGGGCTACATGTAGATGAAAACATTATTCACAGGCGGCATGTTTGAGAACCTGCACACGTGTCCTATACGTCACAAACTGTCTGGCTGCACATGGCTGTGTCCCTTTTATGCCTATGTATGGATATCGCTGCTTACATCAATATGACATCATAGTACTGACTTGTTAAACTGGCCTCCAAGTAGCCTACTCTGATAACGGTTACAACGGGTACCAGAGGGCCTTGCTAGCCTATCAGACATCGTGTGTATATGTTGGCCATCACATGCTCCCAATCCTGAGGTTAGTAAATTAACACAGTTTGACAGCTGTGGAAGTCACAAGGGGAGGCCTCCAGCTCCGAAAAGATGACCCCCCTCCCCCCACCCTCTGTGACCGAGTGCTGTTGTTGTCACAGTACATTTGCACGTACAGTATGTGAAATACCTAGTTACGATGTGTGTGCGCATGTGTGTGTATCTGTGCGTGCGCTTTGAGTGTGTGGGATATAATAGAATAATATAATATTTGTGCCCTTGATAATGTAATTTAAATTATAAATGTGGACTCAAATAAAGAAATGTAAGAGTGTGTGTGTGTGTGTGTGTGTGTGTGTGTGTGTGTGTGTGTGTGTGTGTGTGTGTGTGTGTGTGTGTGTGTGTGTGTGTGTGTGTGTGTGTGTGTGTGTGTGTGTGTGTGTGTGTGTGTGTGCCAGTGCTAAAGCCCTATAGCCTGCCCTATACACTTGGACAAATTGCGAAAATAGCTGATCTACAAGCTCACAGCATCTATTTTTGCTAATATTGAATGTCAGGGGTTACTGTGCAACACCCTTTTGCCCTTCTTTTTTTCTACGGCTAATTTTAGGGTTTTTGTATGTATTGATAGTATTTATTGATAGTGCCTTTATTGATAGTACAGCAGTGTTGTGTTGTGTTATGTGTTTTTATATTTAGTCAACTAAGACTGGTGAATAAATTAACCTTGTATAGTACAGTAGGTAGACAGGGAATTTGGAAGAGAGAGACGGGGAGTAATAAAGACCATCGAGACTTAAACCCGCGACACACTCTCTCAGGCTACATTGGCGCCTAGGTGCCCGGACCGCTAGGCCAGCGGTCTGGGCCCCTTCTGCCTTCTCATCACCATCACCACTTCCACCCCTTCACCTGTATCTTTATTTTGTTTAATTGTGTGTGTGCGTGCGTGCGTGTGTCTGAGTGAGTGCGTGCCCGCTCCAGGATGTAGTTTTGGGAATGCATTCATGTTACTTAGGTGTGTGCGCGTGCGTTCGTGTGTGTGTGCGTGCGTGGGTGTAAAACAGTGAACAGAGACTTATCACCAGTATATAATAGGCTTGTCAACAGAGACAACTTTGTTCTGGGCTCTCTCACCACACCTCGGGCCCCGATGTGGATTTCACGCCGGCCGCGGTCGTGTGTGTTTTTCAAAGAGGCCCACGATCAGCTGTGTGTCATGTGCTGTTAAATTTAGCCCCCCATGAGGGCTGCTTTCTCCGTCGCCCTCAAGCTGTCAATACTGCTGCCCTTGTACTCGCACTTATTCACTGCTTGCTGCACACGCACGACGTTGCCCAGTGAGAAAATGGTTTCTTCTTACATTTCGCGGAATGACTTTTATCCACATGGTGTCGAATGACGTCCTGTGCGCCTCATAATAATGATTTTGGTCAACCGAATCAACCAGTCTCAGTCTGCCCTTTAAGCGCCTGGACTGGAGTGTGTGAGAGTCAAGGACCTTGGCCACACCATCCCACTGGCTGTTACTGTACAGAGAGAGACACTGATCCACTGCGGATTACACACAGCCGCAATTTGCAACTCAATTTCTTTTTATAATAATCTAGAGTTGCAATATACCCTCCATTGACTCCATATTCATCCAATTTGCGTTTGCGATCTGCTTGTATTAAACGACGTTAAACTCACCAACATTGCAGCTCTAGGCCAAGTTTGAATTATCCTCTTTCAATCTGCCAAGCTTTTGTTCCATAAAAATCCACCGTAGACATGTTATGAGCTACTTTCTGTCAATAAATTCTGTGCAGGTGATTGTGTTGGAGTTTGGAAGCACTGGTTTTTATTAACGGGTCGCGCTGCTGCCTCCTGCATTATGTGTGTCACGGTTCAGGACAGGCAGGTGTTGGACCCAAGCGCAGACAAAGGCAGAGGACAGGCAGGTCGAATACAAGGGGGTTTATTAACCAAAATCAGGAACATACACTGGAGTACAAGGAAAAACTAGGAGCAAGGCAAAACACTAGGAACATGGAAATCACTAGGAACAGAAAACCACTGACAACATTTTACGAACGAACAAGGAACTGAACACACAAGGGCAAACTTATAGACATGGGATAACTAGACACAGGTGAACACCACTGACAATCAACACTGGGATAGGCTGGGGAACTAAGGGGAACACAGGTGGAAACACTGACAATCACAGGACTAGTGAGACAAGACAGGAACAGAACTACAGGGGCAGACAGGAAGGCACAAAACAAGACTACAAAATAACGGTTCACAGTGTAAAGCAAAACTGCAACTAAGAAACAAGGAAAAATACAGTGTACAACATCACAGTAACAAGGTAAAACACTAACTAACTAAAACCATGAAACAGGGTACACAAATAACATAACACAAGTCACAGACTGTGACAATGTGCATACGAAACAGGTGGTACACACTACGCAGGGCCGTTCAGTGACTTACGACGAGTGCATCCAAACTCCAACACTTCGAAAAAGAATCACCTGCAGAGAATTTCTTGACAGAAAGTAGCTCATAACATGTCAACGGTTTATGAAACAAAAGCTCGGCAGATTGAAAGAGGATAATTCAAGCTTGGCCTAGAGCTGCAATGTTGGTTAGTTTAACGTCGTTTAATACAAGCAGATCGCAAACGCAAATTGGATGAATGGGGAGTCAATGGAGGGTATTGGTGATGAATGGGGAGTCAATGGAGGGTGTTGCAACTCTAGTCTAGATTCATCCCATTATAAAAGAATATAGAGTTGCAAATTGCATGTGGGTCCAACAGCGCATGCATGCTGTCATTTGGAGAATTAGCCCAGTTCCAACCTTTGAGATATGTGTTTGCCTTCTGTTTATCCACCGATGTTACAGTAGCGCACACACACACACACACACACACACACACACACACACACACACACACACACACACACACACACACACACACACACACACACACACACACACTCTGATAATGGTCATGAACCTTATCTGCTTGACCCAGTGGTGAAACAATCGGCTGCGTGGTACACCATCAACTACTCTGTTTCTTATTCCTCATTTTCATGTCCGGGTTACAACTCATATGTATATGTGTGTGTGTGTGTCCACACACTGTCCACACACTGCTCCCTCGACACCGAAATACACACCCGCATCAACAAAGCCTCTTCAGCCTTCGGACGACTGTGCAGCAGGGTTTTCGAAAACTGTAACCTGAAGGTCAGCACCAAGGTTGCTGTCTACAATGCGGTTTGTGTGTCTACCCTACTCTATGGGGCAGAGACATGGACTCCATATAGACGGCACTTCACGAACCTGGAAGCCTTCCACATCCGCTGCCTTCAGAGGATCCTTGGCCTATCCTGGGAAGACAGAGTCCCCCACACGGAGATTCTCGACAGCACAGAATCCACCTGCATGGAAGCAGCTGTGGCAAAAAAACACCTGTGGTGGATAGGACACACCATCCGCATGCCTGACCACCGCCTGCCCCGCCAAGTCCTCTACGGCCAACTGCACGATGCAAAGCGTGCCCCTGGTGGACAAAAGAGGCGATACAAGGACTACACCAAGGATCTCCTAAAGCACACTACCATCAACCCCATGCAGCTCGAAACTCTGGCACACGGCCGCTCAGCCTGGCGGGTCACATGTGCCAGGGCAATTTCGCACATAAGCGACAGCAACCATCAAAGGAGGTCCGAGAGACGCGCCCAGCGACACCGGAGGGAAGCCGGCATTCCTCCAGCGGACGGGATCCCCTGCCCCGCCTGTGGAAAGATCTGCGGCTCACGCATCGGCCTCGACAGCCACACAAAGTGGCACCAGCGGCAACACCGCTGACCCCCCCCCCCAACCCGACCCGAAGCAAGCGTCATCATCGGACACGATGGACAGCTAAGATATGTGTGTGGGGCAGATCGTTTCCGCCAAGTGCCTGCTCTGTATGGGTTAAATGAGTCTGTTTGCCTTTGATTGAAATAGCGGGATTACCGTATGAATAGTTATTGGTCTATAAGTGAGGGCAATAACTATAACTGTATAATGTGTATGTTTGTGGGCATATCTGTGAGTGTACTGTGTGTTGGGGAGGAGTGCACCCTATAGACCCTGCCCCCTCGTGCACGCACACACACACACACACACACACACACACACACACACACACACACATACGCATGAATGCATGCACAGCCAGATTGGAAGAGACTAAAACATCAAAATGAATTATTAAAAATAAATAAAAACAGTAAACGAAAAACTACAGCCCCCTCACATATTGAAAGGACATCATCAGTCACCAGAAAAAAGGTTGGGTATTTTCGATGAATCTATCATGGTTAAAATGGAGTTTGAAGTTACATTGGGTTTGTATAGGATGAAGGCGGGGCAGCTAAAATGAATATCAAATATCTAAATACTGAATCAAGCAACTTAAAAACTGTCTGCGGTGTTCACATAAACCTGAGTAGACGATAAAATGACCAAAAGTTTTTTTTTTTAAAGTAAAATATCCCTTTAAGCTATTCTATAGTTCATATATATATAGAGCTTCCAGTCCCGCCCCCTCAAGAGACCCGGAAAATAAATCCCGTTCATTTTCCTCATAGACTTTTCAGAAAGTATTTATTTAAAGACGCCGCGGACAAAGCCAACTCTTGTCGTGACAAATCATGACAACGAACAAAAAATGTCGGTCTGAACAAATAATTAGAAAGAAGAAGAAAACGCTTTTTTTGTTGTTTTTCTTCTTTGTAATTATTTGACAACATTGTGTTTGTTGTCATGATTTGTCACGACAAGAGTTGGCTTTGTACGACGCTTATATGGTCTTTAAATAAATACGTTTTGAAATGTCTATGGGAAAAATGCATTGGAAACTATTTCCTGGGCCTGGCGTCGTCATGAAAGGGGGCGGGACTGCAACGCTCTATACTGGTTCTACCATGCGGTCTGATCTGACATATATTATAAAAATTGTCCCATGTACCCACACTCATTCGGAGAAATGACGCATCACATCACAATGCGAGCTTACAGATGGGCTATTTCCGGGCGAAGATATTTAGCCTATAAGCCCTGTGGGACTTCGGTAAACTCATTATAGGGTTTAAATGTCTAAGTAAATGGAAGTCGTCATTGCAAAAGAATCCCGGACCGGGTGATGCAGGACTGATTCTCCAAAAAGGTCTTCATGACATAATGTCTGCTTTTATAGAAAGATACAGGATTGGTCTCTTCCCCTGTTGTCACAGGCTCTGTTTGAACCCTTGACATTGTGATGATAGCCTGGAGAGGTGAGCAATAAATAAATAGGGTCACATTTTGCAGTGCATGTGGCTTTTGAATAGACCTTTGTGAGCCTGATTTCCCGAAATGTATTATGACACCACAGTAGGCTACTTGCAAAGCTTTGTAAAGCATACACGATTGCACATGCATCATTTATTAATTGAACCCAATGGCAATTCAACCTGGCATGACTAATCTACATAGACAGTATATATTAATTTGAGAGATGCACAATATTGAAATTTTGGGCAATATCGATATACGATAATATGCAGGGTCAGTTCATATAAAAGTATAGTCTTGCCGAGCCATGAGACCCATAGGGAAGGAGCCGATCTCCTGTTTCTGTAGCATGATGAGGCAGCTTGATGTACAAGTACACTCCCTGAAGAAAAGCAAAGGCTCACAACTCACTTGACTTTAGTAATGACCTGGTTCTGACAGACCAGTCTTGTGTGTGTAGGCTGAGGTGGTGTGTGACGACCCGGTTGAATCATTCCTTGGTTCGGAGACGGACGGACGGACGGGCCGGCCCGGGAGAACAATAACATGACACCAGACAGTATCACGCTAAGACGTTCACAAAGTTTATTACATACATACACAAGTAAGACGCGCAAACGCGGGAAGCGAACGCAGCTCGTGTGTGTGTGTGGTTGTTTGTGTGTGTGTGTGTGTGTGTGTGTGTGTGTGTGTGCGCTACAGCTGCACCCTGTGTGTGTGTGTGTGTGTGTGTGCTACAGCTGCGCCCTCTGGTGGCGGGCGGGTGGTGTCACAGCGGGACAGACAGACACACACACACACACACACACACACACAGACAGACATGATCTGCAGGGTCTCATAGTTAGTGCTCAGTGCGTTCGCAATAACATATATAGCTTGGATCCTCATGTCCTAATGACGTCACTAACTGGACATCACAATCACTGCCTGCAGCACGCTGACCTTGCTGCTGCTCTAACTGTCTCCACTCCAGGAGCTGACTATAAAGTGTGTCACAGTTCAGGCAGTACACAATACATCAAGTACATTGTATATTCACGTACAAGTACATTGTACAAGTACAAAGCATGTTGTATACTACAACAACCGGTATTGGTCTTTTTCAAGTAATACTTGAAAAAGACCAATACCGGTCGAAACGTATGTCCTGCCTGCTGTGATTGTGAATAAAATACATGGAGCATTACTAAAGTGAGTTGCTTTTCTTTATGATTTCTGTTAGTTTAACAGTTTGGCTCAGCACCAAGATCGGAGGATGTGCGCTGTTCTATTTTATTCCGCAAGTACACCCCCTGGACATGACACTAGTATGTCAGAGTGTCTACCCCCAATCCAACCCTTGATGCTGAGTGCCAAGCAGGGAGGCATTGAGTCCCATTTTTCAGAGTCTTTGGTATGACCCAGCTGGGGATCGAACCCCGACCTCCCAGTCTCAGGGCGGACACTCAAACCACAAGGCCACTGAGCTGGTCTCAATTCATATATAGATATCCATTATTTTAAGGATACAGCATCAGGCAGACAATTATTCTAACCCCTTAATGTATCCAGGTAAATCCCATTGAAATACAAGATCTCATTATCAAGGGAGCCCTGTCAAGTGGTACTGGTTAAGTTAGTTAGTTAGTTTAATTTATTGTGTGGAAATCTGTCTTCGGTCAACAGTAAAAAACAAACAGTTACAACAACAGCAACAACACTTAACACAATTATTTTCTCATGGCAAAAAAGTGCAGGACAACAGTGGCAAATACATTGGAAAAACAAACTCTAGCGAGACATGGTATAATTTAGTGCCTTAATGGCATTTGGTAAGGAATTTAGCTTGAAGAAACCTTGTGGGTGAGAAAAGGAATGCAGATCCACTTAAAATGTTTAGATACTGATGAACCATCATTTTTGGAATGGAAAGTGAGTTCAAGGTTGTCTTTATTTGTCTCCCTCAGGAGACATTTGTCTTGGAGGCAGAGTCACAGCTGTATACATACAGTATACACATTCACAAAACATAAAACAAAAACACCATCATAAAAAACAGAGGAGGAGGTCAGCAAGGTAACACTTTAAAATCAAACTTAATAATACCAAACCTTGCTTATGTTGTTCTCTTAAATCTCCATCAGACGCTAGTTATTATTTTTTCCATCATTAGGCAAATTTGACAAGATACAAAGAGAAACCACTCTGGCAGTATCATAGATAATTTGACTGCAGGTTGAAATAAATTAGTCACCTCAGATTAAAACCAAAACATTGTAATGCATCGAACGGGGTATTAAAATAATTAAGAATTCAATGCCCCCTGTGACACATGCAGATGAGCAGTGGACGTATGCAAATTAAGTGACTGTTACAGTTTTTCCCCCCCCCCAGAGAGGTCAAATTACAGGAGATGGCCATGGGCAGTGACCCCCCCCCCCCCCCCACACACACACACACACCCAGTCACACACACACACTGCTCTCTGCCCACCCAGGAAACTGTCTGTATTATGTTCTCTCTCTCTGCCACC